>NW_026067920.1:0-162500 GCF_014885135.2 Alexandromys fortis
AAATAAGGTTGAGCTGAGATACTTCATTTTGGACTAAGTTTTCCATGCTTTAGAACCTTGGGAAGGTACAGAGAAGCAGAATCTTCAAAACTTTTCAAACACTGCATCAAAGGAACAACACAAAAGAACCCACACCAGCTTGAACCTTGCAGGTTTACAGCTGAGAAGTGAGCCACAGGCTTTCTCATTGTTCGTTTTCTTGGGATGGGGTCACCTGGACACCATGTCCACTTTGAAGAACATAGCAAGTTTGAGACATTTCATGGGATTGCGAAGTTACCAAAATGTAGATTTTACATTTCCAAGTGCTTACTTTATTCTTTGGTCTGTCTTCTGTGTAAATAGCAAACAAATCTTCGCCTTGTCAGGATAGGCACTCATGAAAGGAAACTCGGGTTCAGTAGATATAGGCACAGGGAATGCTTCTCTTTCACTTAAGCAATAATGCCATCCATACCAGGTCCTAGGCTCAGAGAGTGGGATATATCTTCAGCCTACATAGAATTGGTATCCCATTTATAGCTTAGTCTCAAATGAGTTTCCAAAAGAAAAAAAAAACCACAACCATAGGCTCTAGACAGATGTTTCAGGCAGATAAGACACATGAAACAGAGCCTGGGCAGTTTGGATGCTCACCTAACTAGACCTGGAAGGAGGTGGGAGGTCCTTGGACTTCCCACAGGGCAGGGAACCCTGATTGCTCTTCGGGCTGATGAGGGAGGGGGACTTGACTGGGGGAGGGGAGAAATGGGAGGTGGTGGCGGGGAGGAGGCGAAATCTTTAATTAAAAGACACATGCCACAAAATCAAATAGAAACGTCTCCTGATACAATTCAGAGACTTAAACTTTGCCAAGTCTACAGTCCCCAGGCTCTGCCGTCTGAGCCATGGTCCAACCATGTCAGTATTGTCAAACTGAAAGAACAGAAGATTGTAACTTTGTCTCATGAACAGAAATAGTGACCTTTCTTGACCACTTCTTTCTAGTAAAGAAAACCGCCAAGGGTTGAGTCAGCACTTCTACAATGCCCTCTGGTTCTTGGACATTGTCAAGTTTTGACTTTAGAGTCAGTATTAGAAAAATGAAGCCTATGAATCACCCACAATGACCACCCCAGCGGTGCAGTGGTGGTAATTTCATGCTGGAAGTTACCAACACATATCAAAGTGGGACAAAATTACACTCAAATGGAAAGGAATTTAGCTTTCTACCATAAAGCTGGCCGATTTCCTGTGGCTGGAGAGATCGTGGGCCCTAGAGAACATCCTAATGCTCTATTATTAAACCATTATAATGCCTAGTAGTATGAGAGATGTGAACGCTTATAACCATCCATAAGCATAAGCTCTCCTCACAGAAGCTTTTTCAAGGACAAACTACAAAAATTCAGAAAGGGTCAAAATGCAGAGAGTAACTGACCATGGGCTACACAATCAAAATCGATTCTGTTTAATACAGCCCCTACACCTAAGGCTCAGAGGTCATTGCAAAAGAATGGACTTAGAAGATTTTAAGAGCCAGAGGGGTCGGGATCTCTACTGTAACGTAGTGCCTTCTAGACCTGAGAGGGCTGACCTATTGAGTCTTAATATCGCTGAATAAACAACCTGAAGCAGGACAATACCAATTGGCATGCCAACATGGATGCTGGAAAATCGCAAAGGCATATTCTAGATTAAGAGCTTCAAATTCTCAATGGCCCCTGAGCAAAGGAAAATCAGTCTGTTCCAAAGAAAAGTCCCAGATGCATTTAGGGCTAACCACTTGGGGTGAAAAAAACCTATGTGCATAATATAAGCAACAGTAAATGTATTCGGTTAGGTAGCACAGATATGTAACGATAAAGACATGAGTTTGAGAGGGAGGGTGTGCTGGATAGTCTTAGGCCAAATTTGTCATAAGTCAACCATGATTCCCTCAACTATGGTTCCCTCTCAGGTGATTAAGAAAATGCTCCCGGCATGCTGGACATTTCACTCTCCAGCCAGCAGCTATGACAAGGAGAATTTAATGGAGAAACCATTCTATCTAACGCTGGTCCCAGTTACTGAGGACCTCACTTTAGATGTGCCTACAACAAAATCAGGTGCTTCTTCAGGCATAGACCTCAAACCAGCAGTTCCTTGACACCAGCTTCTCGGAATACCAAGCCATCGGGAGCCAAGATAAAGCCATTGCTGCTCCTGCCAGTCATCCTGCCCCCTATTAATGAGGTATCCAGGAACACTCTTTGGGAATTGTGTTACTGTCATAACTAGAGTACGGAAGGAAGGCAAGCAAGTTGAAGTCTACTTGAGACTCCAGAAAAATCCACATTCGAAGCAAAATTGTCATAGTCCCCAAACATCTCGAGGGCAAAATGAAGGCAATTCCGAAGAAACCCAAAACAGTCAAAGGACCCAGACTTCAGAGTTTCAAGAGGGAGGAGAGGAGGAAGGCATAGTCGAAGTTATAACTTCAAAAAGGGAGTCATCTGTTTTTCCAGCCTGGGGAAGAATTACCTCGAGAGCTGCTCAGCCTAGGGCTGTGAAGCCTCACCCCCTTCCCTTGAATCTCATGACCTTTCTGCCCCTGTCACTGCAGGCACGTGGTGCATAGTCTGAATGGCATACAACAATTTCCTGAAGATAAGGCAGGCTGAGTTTTTCTGCAGAACCACGCAGCTTATACCTGGGTTCCAAGACGGTCTCCAAAGGATTGTACTTCTCCTTCCTATTGTCAGCCTGTGTTTGCCCATCGCCATGAGTACAAGATTGCTCTGAGTCAAGAATGTGTGCACAGCAATAGCAAGATGAGAAACTTTTGAAAGAGACAAATGCTCTGAAACGAAATACAAAACCATCCCTCCAAATCTGTCACCATAAGTGACATCAAGGTTTTCTGAGGTGAATGGATGCATCCTATAATGGCTAACGAACTGGACATCCATTGCTGCATTGTTCATGGGGTCCAGAGAACAATTTTATTCACAGGGTCTAGAGAACAATTGAGTTGGAATGATGTCTAACAAAATAAAATTCCTGTATTTAAGAAGAAAGAGCTTCCATAAGAATGAGCTGAGGGTAAGACTCTAGGGCATTTATTCATTGATTAATAGCATATGAGCACAGACCATTGTGGGGAGCTGGTAGTCCTGGGCTCTAGTAACCATATCCTCAAGCCATGGAGAGCAAACTAGTAAAAAGAGTACCCCCCCCTTCCTGGCAGTTCCTGCCTCCAGTTTCTTGTCCAGTTTGAGTGTCTATCCTAACTTTCTTCAGTGGACTATGGAATTGAAAGCCATAAAGCCACTCAATACTTGTTCCACTTGAATGTGAAAATATGATGAGCAGCAATATAACCCAAACTGAAAGGGAGACATAAAAATTGGAGATAGGGGACGGGTATGTGGAGATGATTGTAACATACCACACACACAGACACAATTGAATCAAACCTTGTGCGTGATACTCAGCCTTTCAGGGACATGTCTAGCAAAGAATGGAAGGCCATCTGGCAAAACAAATCCACCTGCCACAGCACTGACCCCTCTCAGTGAACTCTATTCTTGGTAGCACATGTGTAAATAAAGACATCATGAGTTAAAGAAGGTGTGCTACAAAGTCTTAGGCCAAACTTGTCAAATCATCTGAGAGGGAACCATACCTAAGAAAATGCTTCTGTCTTACTGAAAATGTCACTCTCCAGCCAGCGCAGGTACGACTAAGGAGTTTAATGAAGAAATCATTTTAATGCTGGTCCCAGCTACTGAGGACCTCACCACACACGTGCCTACAAAAAACACAAGTGCTTCTTCAGGTACAGACCTCAAGTCACCAGTTCCTCAACACCTGTTGCTCGGGAAACCAACTCCTCGCGGTATCCAAGCTAAAGCCCTAGCCGCTCCTGCCAGCCATCCTGCCCCCTATTTATAAGGTGTCCAAGAGCACTCTTCGGGAATTGTTATTGTCATAACTTGAATACAGAAGGCAAGCAAGTTGAAGTCTACTTGAGACTCCAGAAAAACTCACATTTGAAGCAAAACTGTCATATTTCCCAAACATCAAAGCCAAAAAGAAGCCAGTTTCAAGAAACCCAAACAGTTAAAGTCCAGGCCTCAAAGCTTCAAGAGTAAGAGGGCCACGAAGGTAGATTTGAAGTTATAACTCAGAAACAGAGTCGTCTTATTTTGTAGCCTGGGAAAAAATTGCCACCAGAGTTGCTCACCCTAGGGCTATGAAGCCTCAGCCTCTTCCCTGGAATGTCAAGGCCTTTCTGCCCCCAGTCTCTGCCAGACAGATCCTGCAGATAAGGCAGGCTGGGTTTGCCTGCAGGTGCACTCTGGTCATCATACCTGGGTTCCAAGAAAGTGCCAAAGGATTATATCTCTCTTCCTATTGCCATCCTGTGTTGGCCCATCCCCTGGAGTGGAAGATAATGTGTCAAAAATGTGTGCACAGCAATAGAAGAAAAGTTGAAAGAGACAAACGCTCTGAAAGGAAATGAAATACACTCCCTCCAAGTCTGCCATGCTAGACTGACGTCAAGATTTTCTGAGGTGAATGGACACATCATATGATGGCTAAAGAACTGGACATCCATCCCTTTGCCTGACTTGTTCGATACTATTGTGTTAAAGGGGTTCAACAAACAATTATGTCCACAGGTTCCAGAACAATTGGAGTGGAAGGACTCCTACAACAAAATAAAATTCCTGTCTTCCATCAAAGAGAGAAAGTACTTCCATTAGATGGGGCTCAGGGCAAGCCTGTAGGTCATTTAATAGTGATTAATGGCATAAGGGCCTAGACCTTTGTGGGGTGCCGGCATTCCTGGGCTCTAGAAGAATCTAGTTTGCTCTCCATGGCTTGAGCAGCTGGTTAGAGTCCCCCCTCCCTCCCTGGCAGTTTATGCCTCCAGGTTTGTGCCCAGTTTGAGTCTCTATCCCAACTTCCTTCAGGGATGGACTATGGAATTGGGATGCATGAAGCAAGTAAACCGTATCCTTTTCAAGTTATGTTTTATCATGGCTTTGCTTCCCAGCAATAGTAATCAAACTCAGAGGGGCACATGAAAGGATTGGAGAAAGGAGAGTAGGTGGAAAGTAGTTTCTCTCTCTCTCTCTCACACACACACACACACACAAGACAGGCAATAGAATCAAACCTTATAGTGTGTAATCATACTCAGCCTTTGAGCACCATGTCTAGCTGAGACTAGAAGACATCTGACATAGCTGAGACTAGAAGACATCTGACATAGCTGAGACTAGAAGACGTCTGACAAACTAAATCCACCTGCCACAGCACTGACCCCAATTAGGGGAACTGCCTATACTTGGACACCTTCAGTAGATGAATGCTGGTTTAGGTCATTGAAAACCCTTAGACAAGCTGTGAGTACAAAGATAGGAATCCTTAGGAAGACCTTCATCCCAAGGGAGAAGGGTTGCATTAAATCTCAATTCCCAGAAAAGTGCATCCCATAGCCAATCAAATATCAGCTCATTCAGATGCTGATCTCAGTAGAAATCCCTAGTGGATCATTAAGTGAAGTATAGAGCCAGCAGGCGCTCGTGTGATACTTTATGATCCACTAATTACATACAGATTGGTACTGCTAGCCTGTTAGTATATACAACAAGACCATGATGGAGAAGGTATCCCTCTTCACTAATTCCAGGTGCTGCTGAGAGGGAAGCCTCATCCTAGCTAAGTGCAGAAGAGAGGCTATCTTCTGACCTATCATCTACCCTGCACTCCAGTTACTTATGAGCCATGTAAGCACATATGTAGCCCCTTTTGACAGCTGGAGTTGAGTTAGAAGGTAACAGGTGGCTGAGTCCTATTTCTTCAAAGTGTAGACTCCTAGGTCTCCCTCCCAGTGAATTCAAGGACAAGATTTAGCCATCTCATCTCTTCACTAAGGCACATGTGCACTTAGTCATGTGAATCCTATTCAGGACATGCCCCCTACAGACCAAGGCACTGCTTTATGAGAAAGCTGCATTCTTGAGTTCAGTTGGGATGAAGCTGACCAGTAAGCTATAAAATGGCCCCAAGCTGTCCCTTAAAATGGCATGATTAAAGACCCCACCTGCACTATTTATTTTCACCTAAAAATCATGTGTTAAGATTCCTCGTGGTCAACATTGCTATTAAATACCAAGACATCGATGAAGTCTAAATTAAGGCTTAATAGCTTTGAGATGGATAATGGTATGCACTGGCCAAGGTCATGTGCTCTAGAGAATTGAGAACACGGTCCTCAAATGCATTCATCTAGGACTTCAATGTAGCAGAGAAACATTCAAAGGGAAAATCAGGTACTGAGGCCCCACATACCCTATAGGGAGGACTATGAAGTCCATAGGCTCTGGACATATACATATCCATGCCATTAAAAGTTGAGGACTCTGGACACCATCTTCCTGAATCCCGGATGCCATGTGTACACTATTACCACTGTATCATTCGAACACCCTGCCAGTAGTTCACAAACCAAATTATTCCCTGGGCTATGATACTGCTTGAGAACCTGAGGTTTGGAGGTAACAACCATGAAGCTGTCAGATTTCCAAGGAGGCAACTTCAAGGGTGAAATTGTGACAAATTAGCCTTTCTCCATATGATATTGTGCATTTCTATAGGAAGTCCTGCCAATAGGTTTCATTTCTATAAAAAAAAAAAAAGTGGGTGGGAGGTCCTTGCGAAGTTATCATGGCAACCTCTAGTAGAGCGAGATGAGGCTTGCAGGTAGGACCATGCATTGCCAAAGTTTCCACAGCAGTGCAGCTCTAAACTAGCCTTTGTAAATACACTTTGAACATCTAGAAAGAACCATCGCAGACAACGTTAGTACAATTTATAGAGTTGTGACAACTAACCTAGAGACAACTCCTCACCAAATGCCTGTGGAGAGAGTAGGTTGCTGGATCAAGTTCCAGGATCCAGAGTTCTATGGTACCAAGTGCACCCACTATTGAAAAGCTCAGTAGGGACTTCTCTTCATTAATTCAAGGCCAGGTCCAGAGATTCTTAAGGACACTGGAAGTGTGTATGTCATGGTCTTCAAATTGAAGGCTAAATTCTGATTAGAAAATTAAGACTCAGAAACCCACCATTCACAAGTTCAGTCCACTCCAGACAAAGCATTCACTTGACCTTCCCTCAGCATCTACCCATAGTCCATATAAATCAAGGTGTCAGGTCGTAACATCAAATCCATACCATAGGCACAAATAAGTTCAAGCCAGTATAGGCATAGTACAGCTCAATGCCATGATGTAACTTTCATGGTATCAAGTGGTGAAAGTTTTCAAAGTGAAGTAATGAGGGAGAAGCCTATCTTAGGCCATGGGAAGTAACTAAGGGAGGAAAGGAAGGTCCCAACTATGGTGAGTGGATCATCCTGTATTGGAAAAACATTCATTCCCCTGGATTCTAAGATGATGGAGGAAGGGCTCGAGCATTTAGAACTCTGCCCATGAGAGTCCACAGGTGACTCTCCAACATCTGGGAGTACTAGTGACCTCGCTTTCCACCCTAAAGTAGAGGGCACTCAAGAACTATAGCAGAGTGTGGGAAGAGTGTTCGTCACATCTGGAAGGGCCAGGGGGATCTAAGAAGGATGGTCGAAGGGTGTTGAGAAGCATCTTATAACAAACGTGACAGTACCAAATAAGGTTGCGCTGAGAAACTTCGTTTTGGATCTAGTTTCTTATGCTTTTGAACCTTAGAAGGTAAGGTACAGAGAAGCAGAGGTGTCTGGAAACTTTCTCAAATCCTTCTGTCACACAAGAACCCACACAACTAGGTTGAACCTTGCATAGTCACAGTTGAGAATTGAGCCACGTGCTTTCTCAGTGTTCATCATTTTCAAGGGAGGGGTCATCTGGACACCTTTCAAGTCCACTTTCAAGACTAAGGCCTGTATCAACAAGTGTCCCATCCTGTTCAGAACCAAGTAGCCTAGTTTTATAAGTGCTTATCCAACAGGTCTCCAGATGAGGCAAAAGCACACCGGAGGGTCTCACTCAACAAGGACCAGTGGATTTGGGACAGTACAGAATACTGCTGGACCTCATGACCTATGACCTATATGCTGTCTTCGCTCCTGTTACAATTGCTGAGTCATGTGGCAGTTTGTCATTTTGTCTATCATGCATTGGACAGATGGAGGATACCCCAGTTTTTCCTCTATTATGTTCCACTAACATTCCTTTGGAGCTGTTGCTTCTCGGGTTTCTTCTCTGGGGGTGCCAGCTGTCACTTCAGACCCCAAGAGCTATTTTAATTCAGTGCTGACAAGACCAGAGGCAGATCGTCCCTATTTCTGTAAATGGCTTTTGAACAGGTGTGCCTATGTTTGTCATTTTTATTTTTGTAAAGATGGGATGTACCTTGCTGGATATTTGGCAAAGATAGCAAAGTAAAGTGGTTTTGGTTTAAAGATGCTTTGATGTAAGACTTAGGGGGAAAAAAAAAAAACATTTGTTGGTGTATGTTAACATTGAATGGGAAAAACTGGTTAGTATGGAAAAATGCTTGTTTTTATGTATAAGTAAAGATTGCTGGAGCTATTTGGGGTCACACCCACTTGTATGAAATTTTAAAAAGTAGACTAAGCAAGCTATGGAAAGCAAGCCAGTAAGCAGCATTCCTCCATGGCCTCTATATCAGCTCCTGCCTCCAGGATCCTGACCTATTTGAGTTCCTGTTCACTGACTTTCTTCAGTGATGAACAGGAATGCTAAAGTGTAAGCCAAATAAACCCTTTCCTCTCCAAATTTGCTTTGGCAATTGTATTTCATCACACAATAGGAACCCCTCACAGAGACACCGGGAAAACAAGCAAATACTGCCTCTGTCTCATGGCTCAGCAAAGTCACACTGAAAATGATTACATGACCATGGTTCTTTGAAGATATCCTTAAGCCTAGTCGTGAAAATCCCAAGTGGGCAGAAGTTCAGTCGATACATTCAATCAAGGCAGACAAGGCTCAAGGTAAAAGACAGTTATCTGCACACTCGTATAAGCAAAAGAGATCGCCTGGGCAGAGACCGGATGCCTGGCTTAATGTCCTCAGGCTCCTGCTTGGAGTGCTTGGTCTATGGCTTGAAATGCTATTTTGAAGGCTTTTGGAGCTGTTAAAGGTAGGCTCTGTCACCAGATTAGAGGGTGAATCTTTTAGAGCTATTGCTTCCCATGGTAGTGACATGTACTCTGCAAAGTGTCTGCTACCATGTGAACAGGCTCTGGGCCGTGTGTTTCCATTGCGACAGACTCACCTGCCACTCCATGCCTTTCTCGTGACAGACCTTAAACCTCCAAGTTTGCTTTTCAGGTAATAACATAATGACATGATAGATATGCTGGTGGAGAATGGACGATAAGTTCAGAGGAACAGGCATCTAGAGAAAGTTGTAGGAGTACTAACCAAAGCACACTATACCCAAAGGTCAGTCTACTTGAGGATTAATCCAAAGAATGCACTATATAGCCCTGTAGGCAAGCAAGTCAGTTTCTGCTTTGCACTCGAGAAATCCATCCTTGTGAAATCCATCCTGGAAGTCTAAACTGTGAATTTAATGGTTTAGGTCCAATATTTAAGCCCCCCCCAGAAGGCTAAAATTGCTTCATCAGGGCAAACCTCTTGTTGGCAAGGCAACAACATCTTGACTTTCCATCCTGAAGAACAGCCACCCTAGTGTGGATGCATAATAAGATTAGTGTGGATGCGCATAAGACATCTCTAGATGAACACCCAATTACATAGAATCCCCTGGGATTCACCTCAACAAGAGGCCAATATTCAGTATCAACAGAACAGACTAGCCTGCTATTACCATACATCCCCCAGCATATTTGCAAGAATTCTTAAATTCTCAGCAAAAAGCACTTGGGAGGTCTGAATCCATGACATGCATATTCGAGTGTGCCATGCATAATTGAGTGTGCCATGCAGACACTTAATGCACCATATATTGTCCCTCTCTTCAAGGCAGGTCATGGCACTTAGGGAGACACCTATTGGGGGTCTAGGTGTCATTCGTGAGAGGAGATCTCAGCCACCTTAACAGGACAGCAGTAGCTGAACTTATTTGCTATGGAGCACCCTGCTACGCTCACACCCTTCTGATATTCTACTCAACTCTTCCTCTTTACAGGCCTCTGTCTCAGAAGACCTTGTGCTAACCAATCTTGACTCAGCCATCTCCTTGAAAGACCTCTTAACCAAATCACTACAAAGGACCTGGGCCCCTAGTCTGTTGTCCAAGTGGGGCAGGAGTCAGACTCTCAACGCTCTCTTCATAAACCACCTCGTTTGTTATAGTCAAGAGAAGGCCCACTAATCCACCATGGATGGCTTATGGATGGCTTATGGTTTTAACAGTGTCAAATTGATGTCATTAGAGCCACCTGAGTAGGCAGTCTCAGCTGAGGAACTGTCTCAATTTTCTGTAACTGAGTGGGGACGATCCACGCTAGTTGTGGGTGCCACCTTCTTCCTGGTAACAATCCAGATAAAGGATAGGGCAGAAGATGGCTTGCCTTCTTCACTCTTGCTTCTGAGGTGATTTATCCAGTTGCTGTATCAGAAGCAGCTTTTCCAAGCTTCCATTTGTACTAAGGATAGATGGCTCCCCTAGAATTTTTCAGGTTCTCCACACCAGATAAGGACTGCTGAGGCCCCCAGCTGCAGACTCCCCAGTGAGCAATACCCCAAATGGTGGAGGTGCCACACTCAAGGGTCCAGGAACTACTGTATTCTCAGCGTCTTAGGTGCGATTCACCCACTCTGGCTATTTTGATGCAAGCTCACCTAGCCATTGGATATTTTATCTACTTTCCGTTGTTTCCACTCATAATCCCAATTTGAACATCCCAGTACACTTAAGCTAAGGCACCAATTTTGAACCATCATAGAATTCTAGGTATTCTAAAATAGGTAGAAAAACTACTTGGGCACTGTCAACTTGACAGTCTTCAAACTGCCAGGAAGAAGCTATGGACACCAGTGGGAGATTATATTCATCAAGTCAGACCTCAATTTCTAAAGTATATTCTTAATTACGTTAGTATAGGAAGACAAATCTTTTTTTTTAATTGAGAAAAGGAAAAGTTTCCGCCTCCTCCCAGCCTCCCATTTCCCTCCCCCACCTCCCACCCTCCTCCCCCCCCCCCCAGTCCAAATAGCAGACAGGGTTCCCTGCCCTGTGGAAAGTCCAAGGTCCTCCCCCCTCCGTCCATGTCCAGGAATGTGAACATCCAAACTGGCTAGGCTCCCACAAAGCCAGAACATGAAGTAGGATCAAAACCCCGTGCCATTGTCCTTGGCCTCTCATCATCCCTCATTGTTCTGGATACAAGATCAACTCCAAAAAATCAGTCGCCCTCTTATACACAAAGGATATGGAAGCAGAGAGAGAAATCAGAGAAGCTTCACCTTTCACGATAGCCACAAACAGCATAAAATATCTTGGGATAACTAACCAAGGAAGTGAAAGATCTATTTGACAAGAACTTTAAGGCATTGAAGAAAGAAATTGAAGAGGATACCAGAAAATGGAAGGACCTCCCTTGCTCTTGGATTGGGAGGATCAAACATAGTAAAAATGGCAATTCTACCAAAGGCAATTTATAGATTCAATGCAATCCCCATCAATGTCCCATCAAAATTCTTCAGATCTTGAGAGGACAATAATTAACATATATGGAAAAACAAAAAACCCAGGATAGCTAAAACAGTCCTATACAATAAAGGATCTTCTGGAGGCATTACCATCCCTGACTTCAAACTATTACAGAGCTACAGTAATGAAAACAGTGTGGTACTGGCATAAAAGAGAAGTCGACCAATGGAATTGCATAGAAGACCCGAATTTTAACCCACAAACCTAGGAAGACAATCTTAACTGCAGGCAGCACCAGCTCCCCAACACCAGCTTCTCAGTATACCAAACCCTCGGTATCCAAGCTAAAGACCTAGCCACTCCTGCCAGCCATCCTGTTTCCTATTAATGAGGTGTCCAGAAACACTCTTCGGCAATGGTGTCGCTCTCATAACTTGAAGGCAAGAACGAAAGTCTACTAGAAACTCCAGAAATACTCATTTGAAGCAAAACTGTTAGTCCCCAAACATCTCGAGGCCAAAATCAAGACAGTTCCCAAAAATCCCAAAACAGTCGAACACGGGGCCTCAAATCTTCAAAAGAGAGGATAGTTTAGTGGTATAACTTCAGAAAAGGAATCATCTGTTTTTAACAGCTTGGGGAAGAATTGCCATGAGAGTTGTTCACCGTAAGGCTGTGAAGCCTCAGCCCCTTCCCTTGAATATTATGGCCTTTCTGTTGCCAGTCACTGTAGGCAGGTGGTGCATTGTCCAGACAACTCCCTGCAGATAAGGCAGGCTGGGTTTGCCTGCAGATGCACACTGGACATACCTAGGTTCCAAGACTGTCCCCAAAGTATACTTCTCTTCCTATTACCAGCCTGTGTTTGCCTATCCCCAGGAGTGGAAGACAACGTGCTGTGTTAAGAATTGTGTGCACAGCAAGAGATGAAAAACTTTGAAAGAGACAAGTGCTCTGAAAGGAAATACAAAACACTCCCACCAAATCTGCCACCTTAGACTGACAAAGGTTGAGGTGAATGGACACGTCCTATAATGTCTAAGGAACTGGACATCCATCCCCGATTTGGACTTGCTCAATGCTATTTTGTTCATGGGGTCCAGAACACTCGTTCACAGGTTCTAGATAACAATTGTTGTGAAAAGATGTTTACAACAAAATTAAATTGTTGTCTTCAAGCAAAAGAGGAAAATACTCCCATAAGATGGGGCTGAGGGTAAGCCTGTAAGGCATTTAGTGATTAATGGTATAAGAGCCCTGCTGGTAGTACTGGGCTCTAGAAGAAATCAGGCTGCTCAAGCGATGGGCAGTAAGCTAGTAAAGGAGCACCCCCTCCCCTGGCAGTTCCTGCCTCCAAGTTCATGCCCAGTTTGAGTCTCTATCCTAACTTCCTTCAAGGATGGACTATGGAATTGAAATGTATGAAACAAATGTGGAATTGGGATGCATGAAGCAAATAAACACTTTCCCTCTTTATTTGCTCTGATGAAACACCATGATAAAAAGCAATAGTAACCCAAACTAAGAGGTAGGACATGGAAAGAGATGGAGAAAGGGGAGGGACAGGTCATTCTCACTCGCCCCCCCCCTCTCTCTCTCTCTCTCTCTCACACACACACACACACACACACACACACACACACGAGGCAATAGAATCAATCCTTAGTATGTAATCATACTCAGCCTTTGAGTGACAAGTCTGAGAATGGAAGGCACATGGCAAACTAAATCCACCTGCCACAGCACTGACCTCTCAGCGAGCTCTATTCTTGGACACCTTCCATAGATGGATGCTGTTCTAGGTCATTGGAAACCCTTGGATCCGCAGTGAGTGCAAAGATAGGAATCTTCCTTAGGAAGACCTACATGCCAAGGGACAAGGCTTGGGTCAAATTCCTGAGGAAACACATCCCACAGCCAATCAAATAGCGGCTCATTCTAATGCTGATCTCAGAAATCCCTGATGGATCATTAGGTGTAGTAGAGAGCCAGAAGGTCTAGTGTTAGACTTTAACATCAACTGATTACAGATTGGTACTGTCACACAATAAAGCTACAGCTTATTGTACAAATCTGGCAGAGCGACAGAACGCATACTATGGTAGTAGTGTATCTACATGTGGCAACTGTCTTATGATGCTCCATTTCCCTTGACATTCAGCTCAGTGGTCACTGATACCTGTAAGCTGTGGAGCGGCAAGCAGCCTCTAGCACTCTCTCCAATTGCTCCATAGCAGTCTCCCATGACACTGATCTCTGGTTCAGCTTCTATGCTAAGGTTTGCTTTTATGACCTACATTTCTTCCTGAAAGTCACAGCAGTCTGTTCATGTCAGAAATACTTAACTGTGCAGATCTGGTTTCGCGTTCAGTGACAATATGCAAGTAAAACAATTTGTTTCTCCATACGGGGTAATGTCAAAGACACTGCTGAGTCCTGGCCCTCCTGGGACCTGATATTATGCAAGCCATCTTTATAGCCTACAGAGCTATTACCCTGAAAATCCTGGGGCAAGTCATTATTCAAGAGAATGACCTTCAATCAAGGCAATGTGCCATGGGACAAACATGAACCAAAGTCCCTAAAACCCTAAAGTCACATAGATGAGCTAGACAATCAGCAATACCTTTCCCATTGCTAAGTTCATATGACATTTTTTAATGTTCTGAAGCTGACATAGGAGTCCAGCAACTGCCAATGGCTATGCCCTTGACCACAGAAAACGCAGAGATTTGTAAAGGAAACGCTGTTCCAAAGACAGGAAATTTCTTCCTCCAACTAGAACAAGCCCCGAGAGGATAAATGAGCCAGTATCTAGCCGCATTCTCAAAAGTCTCAAACCAGACTAACAGGTAGCTTAGTCAAGTTTAGCCATAGCAAATCCAAAGGAATACCAGTAAGTGTGCCCAGTACTTCAAGGAACAGATGCTGCTTTAAGGAATAAATGCCATCCAACTAGTTGACAATTCCATAGATGAATGCTACAAATTAGAAGCTATTTGCCAAGCACAAGGATAGTATACTAAGGATCTGAGTCAAAAAAATCTTGAAGGCCCAAGTCCAAGGTTAAATAGTGAAGAACAAATGGCATTTGGCCATAATAATCTAGACAGGGTGACTTGTATTCCAGATGGTTCTTAATCTAACTAAAATTGTAAAAAAATGGCAATCTTACCAAAGTGATCTACAGATTCAACACAATGCCCAGAAAAATTCAGACCCCGAAAGAGCAGTACTCAACTTTATATGAAAAACCAAAAAAACCAAGGATAGCCAAAAACAATCCTGGTACAATAAAAGAACCTCTGGAGGCATCACAATCTGACTTCAAACTCCACTACAGAGCTACAGCCTGAGAATAGCCTGGTATTGGCATAAAATCAGACAAGAGAGTCAACGGAACTGAATCGAAGACCAGGATATTAATCCACACACCTTCAAACACCTAATTTTGACAAAGCAAAACATAAAATGGAAAAAGAACCATATTTAACAAATGGTGCTGACATAACTGGATAACATGTAGATGAAAATAGATCCTTATCACCATGCACAAAATTTAAATTCAAATGGATCAAAAACAAAGCCAGCCACACTGAACCTCATAGAAGAGAAAGTGGGAAGGATGGGCAGAAGGTGCTTTGCCTTTACTCTTGCTTCTGAGGTGATTTATCCAGTTGCTATGTCAGAAGCAACTTTTCCAAGCTTCCATTGGAGACTAAGGATAGATAGCTCTCCTAGAACTTGTCAGGTTCTCCACACCAGATAAGGACTGCTGAGGCCCCCAGCCACAGACTCCCCAGTGAGCAATACCCCAAAATGGTGGAGGTGCCACAGTCTCAGGGGTCCAGGAACTACCGTATTCAGTTTCTTAGGTGCAATTCACCAACTCTGGCTATTTTGATGCAAGATAAATTATCCATCGGTTTGTTCATCTACTTCTCCCATTGTTTCTGTTCATCTAGAGAATCCTAATACAAACAGCCCAGTACACTTAAGGCACCAATTTTGAACCATCATTATAGAATTCTAGGTATTCTATAATATGTAAAACTACTTGGGCACTGTCAACTTGACAGTCTTCAAACTGCTAGGAAGAAGCTATGGACACCTGTGGGAGATTATATTCAAGTCAGACCTCAATTTTTAAGGCATTTTCTTAATTACGTTAGTATAGGGAGATAATCTTAGCTGCAGGCAGCAGCACCATTCTTTAGGAATAGGTCTCTAGGCTTGCAGTCCTGGACTTGTCAAAATTGAAAATGGTCAAGCACTAAGAAAGCCCACTTCCATTACTCTGCTTGAGCACACACACACACATGACCAACTGCACCAAGCAAGCCATTTCTGTCGCTTCCATGCAGTGACAGACTTATAGCCCCTGAACTGTGAGGTTAAAACCTCTTCAAATTCCTTTTGACTGAGTATTTTATCATAGCCACAGAAAATAAAGATTAATGGAAGAAGTTGCTTCCTCCCGTTATCTTGAGTCAGCGAGTCAATGGAAGCATGCCTTTTATCCACACACTCAGAAGTCTTAATGGCTTTGTGGGTGGTGACAGATCATCTGAACTCTTGCCAAGAACAGAAACTGTTCCTGTTGCAGAAAGGGCAAGAAATCCAAGACCTATGACTTTCCAAGGGTGTATCACCTCTAATGTGTTAAAGGGTAGTGGGAATTCACAAAAAAAAAAAAACCGTAAGATTGATAAAGGCCCAAGGTTTTTAAGTAGCTCAGGCCTCTTGGGAATGAGGGTATTGTTTATTCAAACCAATGTACTAATTATTCTTGTAAATGTCATACAAACTAGTCAGTTAGGAGGATGGAACTTTGAAGAATTTCCCAGATAAGATTAGCCAGTGGGAACATCTGTAGGAGATTGTCCTGACAGATGTGGAGGATCTAGCCCACAGCAGATGGCCAGTGGTTTCTTCTGATCCAGCTTGCCATCAGCGACAAACTGACCTAGAAGTATAAAAGATAACCCCCACCTTCCTTGCTCAAGTTGATTTTGATTGTGCTGTTCTTCACAGCAACAGGTTTAACTAGAACAGCCCATGAGTGCTAGCCATAACCATCCTTTAACAGACCAACGACAGCAGATGAGACTAATTGCCCACCACAGGTGGACACGGGAATCGCTCAACTCCATCCTTTATGGAAAAGTCAAGACCCTTGTCAGCAGGATGCAGAGGCTATATAGCTGTTCATTGAGGAAAATGTAAGAATCAAAGAACCAAGTCTTTATTCTGAGGCATCCTCACCTAGGTTGTGCCCTCCTGGTACTCGCTGCAGGATCCCTACCCAGGTTTATGCCCATCACATGGCCTATCTATCCTGATATCCAGACTGCAAAGGCCATGCACCACTTCCCTCTTAGCTTCTCCAACCGGAAGACTATTCCTGACCAGTGCAAAGGCAGTTTCAGTTTCTCTCTGAAATTGTCCAACAGCCCAAGTCCAAGAGTACGGATAACACTGCGGTCATCTATCCACACAAATGGCTTCTTGGCTAAATGACCCTAGGCATTTTATTCTTATATCCCAATGCATTAAGTAAAGGTTACTTAGTCAGCTATTGTTGCAGGAGCTCCTTCAGCTCCTTCAGCCAAATACCTGTTGAGATACCAGCCCATTGGTGTGGTCTCTTTTAAAAAGTGGCCACTGCCCTCCATTTGCTCTCTGGCTTCCAGCTCCACTTCTGGTGACTAGGCTCCCTTCCTGATTGTGCAGACAGTGATCTGTTTTTTCCCCCTTAAATAACCATTCTATTAATCATAATTCCAAACGGGTATGAGATTTTTTGTGATTTACACCGTCTGGCACCCAAACGTTTGGTTTTAGGACCCCCCCCCGGCTGCCTGCCACCAGCTCTGCTTGGTATGAGCCCTCCCCTCAGCCACGGCCTGTGCCTTGTGCATGGAGCCAGCAGTTTAATACAAATTATCACAGTGGCTTTTTTGCTGCAATTCTTTATATATTCTCTTTACATGCCTCAGATTGGCTTCAAGTCCCCATGCACCCTATCGTTTGCCTCCCCACATGGATTTAAACTCCACAGGCCCTCACAGTGGATGTAACTATCATTACTCCAGAATCTTGGCATCCGCATCCGAATTGGCCTCTTCAAGAGGTAGGGTTCCAGTTCCCAGAAACTGAACATCTCATGTAAAACAAAGCACATGATGGGTTGAATGCATAGGGCCTGAAGGGCAAATAGGAAAGACTAAGGCCATATACAGCCCATATTGCAATAAAATTATGGGGCCGTGACCTACTACAGCAATGGAATACCCAGATTAACATTCCTGTAGTTCCAGGAACTCAATTCTGGTAAGGATATGAGGTATTATGGAAAAAAAGGTCACCAGCCATTCAGGCTGTGCAAGAACATACAGCAAATACCAAACCTTTAGAGGTACCAACAGCCCTACTTTTAAAAGGGCTAACTGAGAAGCCAATATGGATCAAACACTGACCTCTATCTGAAGATAAATTACAGGCATTGGAACAACTGGTACAAGAGCAACTAGACGCTCACCATATTGAAGAATCAACCAGCCCTTGGAATTCTATGTTTGTTGTAAAAAAGAAATCTGGTAAATGGATAATGGTAACAGATCTAAGAGCTGTGAACAAGGTAATTCAACCTATGTGCCCACTACAGTCTGGAATTCCTTTGCCTTCTCTATTACCAAAAGGATGGCCTCTTATAGTTATTGATTCGAAAGATTGTTTTTCACTATACCTTTACAAGAAAAGTATGGAGAAAAATTTGCCTTCACAGTGCCTATGTATAATTCTCAGCCTACTAGGAGATATCAATGGACTATCCTCCCACAGGGTATGCTCAATAGTCCTACATTGTGCCAATATTTTGTAAGTAAGCCATTGCAAATAATTTGTAAGCAATTTCCCAAGTCCATAATTACATGGATGTCATTTTGTTATCTGATTCAAATAAAGATACTTTAGAAAGGATGTTTGAAGTAAAGAAAGCCTTGCCTAAATGGGGATTACAAACTGCCCCTGATAGAGATACAGAGTATCTGTAAATGGATAAAACAGGACTGTCATATCCTGCCAAACAGGGTAAGAGTTTTGAAAAATTTCTTGCCCTTGAAGATGGTATGTCAGTTATGTTAGCCAAAGTTGGTTGCTTCAATGCTGCAAACGTGACCTTGGGTGATTGCCCAGGTAGCTAGTTGTCTGATTTGTTGCATGTTTTGAAGTTGTTTAATTGCACTTCCTCATTACTCAGATAACATTTCCCTTCTCAGATCTTCGATGGGGTTGACGACAATATAAATGTAGTTACTTTCCTCTCATGAGCTGGCCAAATTATACAAGACAAGCTAGTTAGAATAGGATATTTGTACTTATTGTATATAATTTTGTAGTAGGTTTAGAATTCTTAAACAAAAGGGGGAGGTGTTGCAGGAGCTCCTTCTGCTCCTTCAGCCAATAGCTGCTGAGATACCAGCCCATTGGGGCATGGTCTCTTTAAAAAAAGTGGCCAACTGCCCTCCCCTTGTTCTCTGGGTTCCTGCTCCCCTTCCGGTGACTAGGCTCCCTTCCTTATTGCACAGAGGGCTGTTGTCTGGGATGGTGATTTGTAAGTTTTTTCCCTCTTAAATAACCATTCTATTAATCATAATTCCAAACGGGTGTGGGATTTTGTGATTTACACCATGCTATGGGGTAATCCATGTTACGAGTTTAAACCATCAAGCACTACTGAATCTTAAACTCTTAGCTTTCAAGTACAAGCTGCTGTCCATTATCACCTCTTCTCAAATGAAGCCAGCCTGCTCCAGATACCCCACAGCCTACGTGGAAGCAATGACATCAGCCATTTCTATGCACATAGAAACAAGTCAACCTTCAGTGGGTCTCCTGACTCATAACGTTGGAGAATCAGAAGATCCTGGCAATGAACTGATGGCTTCAGATGCTGCCCTGTATATAAGAAAGCTGGCAGGGTTCAAACTTTCCTGCTACTTTTAAAATATATAGCTATCATAGTGACTAGTGAAGGATAGTTTTCAAACTCCAGACCAATACTTCCTTCCTGAAGACCTACCCATGGAGACTCAGGATCCAGATTCTTATGGTGCTTTGAAGAATTCCTTTTAATCTTGAATATCTGAATACATGCATGTCATCCATTAGTGACACTATTTGGGTTTGTTCCCAGTTAGTGGCACTACTAGTTATACTCAAGGAGATATAGCGTTCCTCAAAGTTGTGGCCTTTGAGTTTAAAACTCCCATTTTGAGTGTACTGTTTCCTGCCTGCAATTTTGGAGAGGCGAGCGCTCAGCTGCCAGCCATTCAAGCAGCTTACTGCCTCCACTTCATTCTGGCCAGTTTAACAAGAATACCCAGGCCTGTCTTAAAAAGAGTTCAAGTCTTAGAAGCTCAGGTAAGGATATGCTTACAGTCTGATCAATTGGGTGGAGTCCCCTGGCCTCTGGCACTGTTTGGAGAAGTGCACAGGATACGGTGAAGGAGGCCCAAAAACGCTGGACAGACAAAGACTGAAACCTTGGGTATGAGAACACAAGCATCTAGGACTGCCCAGGACAGGAACTGGAGAACCGCCATAAACGGGCTGCCCATGCATGTTTAAGCACTGCCGAGGCATCAATGATGGATGGGGTAGAGTCTAGAACTGCAGAGAAAAGCAACCAGAGGATTCGAGGGCTGAAGCAATCATTGGGTAGATTCTGGTTTCATGATGGGCCAATACAGGTCTCCACACATTCCCTCTTTCAAAACGGCTCACATCAGTTAAACAGGCCACCTTTCCTGCCCTGTCCTATCCTTATTCTTTGTCAGGTCCCCTCTTTTGTTGGGCTTTCCCCAAGAACATAAGCTAACATGGTTTGCAGGGTCTTTGTCTCAATCTCCCAAGACCTGAAAATTATCCGATTGCATTTTTTAACGTATTTTCCTTTAGCCAAAATTGCTCCCCCCATTCGTTCTTTGTCTTTAATTTCTGTACCTACTAGTCATGAATCTGCTCTCTCCTGTAATTTTAGTGAATATAAAGCTCAGCTATTTTGTTACTTCCTACTTCCTACAATGATTGGAAGTTGAAGTGAGCACTTTTTTAAGGCTCACTTATGCAAGCAGAGTCTTCACTTTCTTTTACATGTATCTATGTTAGATATCTAAGTGAGGATGTGACGAACATCCTGTCTCAGGCTCTAAAATTCTAGACAGACTCAGGATGAGGGCTATCCTTTCCCAGACTCACAACATATTTTTAGAATGTGCTTCCCCACCTGACGTGGTTCTGTTAAACAGGGACGAGAATTAAGCCGAAGTGGCGCAGTAGTAAAAGATGAGCCCTTGAAAGAGGGCTGAGGTGGCGGCGAGCCATTTCCAACAAGTCGTTAGTGTTTGTCTCACCTTCCAAAAATCCTACACTGAGACAAAACTCATCCATGGAAGACGGCACCAGGTCCTGGAACTCTTCATTTTGAACTCAGACTGCTTCAGCTTCCCCAGTCTATTCCTGGAATCTTATAAGCATACTTTTAAGTATGAGCTTAAGTCATTTGGAATTCTTAAGAGTTACAGCCACCTTGCAAACCCTGGAAACCCAGCAGTGTTCGCTGGAAGGTTTAAGTTCAATGTTTTCAAGCCTGCCCTGAACCAATGCTCCCAGCTCCTTAAGGTCAAATTTCATGAAAATACTCACCTATTTTACTGTGATGTAGGAGGATCTTCATTATTGGTAACTTTGGGCTAATTCATTTAGTGAAAAGCTCTCCCCAGGGGGGCAAACTCTGCTTTGGTCTTGCAGTGGAGACTCTCAACTCAAGTGGCTGTCCCAAGTTGATTTCAGCTGTATATAAGCCCTCTATAAGGCAGGGCTACTCCAGCCATCTCTGCTGGATGCCACGAGCACCCAAATAGGATGCTTTTCTTCTCTGCTGCTTCTATGTTTAACTTGCTGTAATAAACTCGTTCAAAACTGCTAGCAGTTTCCAAAACATGCAGAACAGATAGAAGTTACCCATTTCTACACATTCCAAGTGTGTTAGATGGGCAATAAGGCTACCCACCTGGCGTGGGGACTCCTAGGTAGAGAAACATTACTTCCATATTGTCCATATCCATGTAAATTACATGTCAACGAGCTGAATAGTGGTTATCCTATTGCAATAGGATATAGAATGTCATGTGACAGGCTGTTCTGGCTAGTTTTTCATAAATACACACAAGCAGAATCATTTTGAAAGAGGGAACTTCAAATGAGAAAAATGTCTCTACCAGATTAGTCTGTGGGCAAGCCTGTGGTCGGTTTCATGACTGATGTTGGGGTGCCCAGCTCACTGTGGGTGGTACCACCTCAAGCTGGTGGTTCCTGGGCTGTATAAGGAAGCAGGCTAAAACTCTCGGTTGCAGAAGGCTGTAGGAAGAACTTTCAGTTTACAACTTATGACCGTTTTTGGCCTTCAGTTCCTGCCTCCAGGGTCCAGCCCAAACTTCCATGATGGACTACCGTGTGGAATCAGGACACAGAGGCTACATAACTTCACTGAGGAAAATATAAGAATCAAAGAACCAAGTCTTTATCTGAGGTACCCTCAACCTAGGTTGTGCCCTCCTGGTACTTCGCTGCTGTAGTAGGACCCTGCCCAGGTTTGTGCCCATCACATGGCCTATCTATCCTGACATCCACAGACTGCAAAGGCCATGCACCACTTCAACTCCAAGAAGCCTATTACTGACCAATTTCAAATGGGGACACTTTCAGAGACTGAAACTAATATAGGAGGGACACACTGAGGTCATCTGTTCACACAAATGGCTTCTTGGCATTTTATTCTTATATCCCAATGCATAAGTAAAGGTTACTTAGCTATAGGTAATCCACGATATGAGTTTAAACCATCAAGCACTGATGGCATGCTGTGTAAAACTGGACATGCAGAACACAGAAAGTAACTGCTGAACATTCCAAAATACAAGGATGGTCCTTCAGGATTCCTGATTCACAGAAGAAACTAGCAGACATTCTGCAGGATATGGAAGAAAAGTGACTGACAAAACTGCTAAGATAGGTGAAACAGTCTTTCAAATTTCCTGCTTCATGGAAAGTCTGCCAGATACTATGGGCTTGTAGGTTGAAGATGGATAACCCAAGGTTAAAGAATTTTGAGTGACTGCTCAGGCAACTAGATGTCTGTCAATTCTAAAGTTTTAGAAGTTGCTAACAATGCACGTCATGTTATTTAAGGAATATTATATCCTTCTGGGGTCTTTTATGGAGTTGAAGATAGATAGTTCCATATAACATTTAGATTCACAAAGATAGGATAGAGTATTTTCCTTAATTTGACAAATATAAGTGGAATATTGTAACTATAATCTTTCTTGACAACTGTTTTGTATGTAATTTTACAATGTTAAAATTAAAACCTTACTTTTTATTTAGAAAAATCAAGCACTACTAATCTTAACACTAGCTTTCAAGTACAAGCTCCTGTCCCCATTATCACCTCTTCTCAGATACTCCACAGCCAACGTGGAAGCAATGAAGTCAGCCATTTCTATGCACATAGAAACAATTCGACCTTCGGTGGGACTCCCAACTCATACATCGGAGGATCAGAAGATCCTGGCAATGAATTTGAAGGGTCTGGAAACAAGGAGCTACTTTCTCGGATGCTTGGGAAATCTCCATCAGGTTAGCCATTTACAACTGGCCGTTTTATATTTACGAGGCCAGAGCTTCTCCCTGCAAATTGAGAGTAGTGTCCTGACCATTCTTGATAAACGACAGATGTGAACTGAGCTAACCTTAAGGAGACATATGTGATCTTAGGGTTAGACACTGTCTCCGTTATGGAGAACTGGCGCCACCAGAGGAGAGGCTAAGATTCCAGTTTACACCTGGCAGTACCAGGAGACAGTGGACAAATACAATGGTTTAATGAGCTCTGATAATGGAGATTGTAAAGTATGGCAGTCAGTATCTGAGTTTTACCTTGAGATAGCAGAAAGCTTTTTACACTACACTATCTTCTAAGTTCTCAGCCTAAGAACCAGTTAATCCTAATTTATTAACCTTCCTAGCAGCAGCCCCTTTTCTAATTGCTAAAGACATCTGTTTTCTCACAATTAGCGACTTTCGTTGTAATCTCCCCTGAAACATTTCATGATGGCTGCCTAGTTACCCATTGCCATTAGCACTCATTCCCCATTTTAGGGTCTCCGCTGATCAACCCAAGGATCGGGGCAAGGTTGTAAAAATTCCTTTGCCCAGACCTAATGCTTGGTGTCCTTACTATAAAGATGGGTTCAGAAAACTAGTTGATGCCACCGTGTCCGAAGCCCGAACTCTGCCTATGGTCTCAGCTAGCTGATAAGCTTCTGTGCCCCGCGCTGTTTTAATTTTAATTTTTCAGTTTGCTTCTGGTTTTCCTAGGATCTGGTTTCTGGAATAAAGTTTGCTTCTGGTTTTATTAGACTTGGTGGTGTTCTCATCTTTGTGCGACCCCCCTGGACCCAACAAACCGATGGCTTCAGATGCTACCCTGTATATAAGAAAGCTGGCAGGGTTCAACTTTCCTGCTGCTTTAAGATAAAGTCATCATAGTGACTAGTGAAAGATTGCAAACTCCAGACAACACCAATGTAGGTGGGGACCGTCCTTCCTGAAGACCTGCCCGTTTTACAGAGCTGGATCCCGAGTCCAACTTCTTGTGGCAATTTGAATTAAATGCCCTCATATTCTTGGACATCTAAATCCATGCATGTCCTGTTAATGACTTATTAGATTTAGGACATGTAGCATTCCTCAAGGTGGGTGGCCTTTTGAGTTTAAACCTACCACCATTTTGAGTGTTATTGTTGTATTGCCTGTATATATTTGCATACAGTTATTTATATAGTTTCTTATAATCTTTAGATATTGGACTCTGGGGCTTTTTAAGACCAATTAAAATTTGCGCTACAGACCAAAAGCTTCAGATCCATGGCAAAATGGCCAACAACTTCACCCTGAACGCCAGGGAGTGAGGGATACAAAGCTTTCCTCTGGGTCTGTGTGGATGTTGACAGCATGTGCAGAAGATGTACACCATCTTTTGTCTCCTAGATATTTAGGACTGAAGACTACTCCCATACAGAGACCACTCCCTTGTGGAGATTGTTATACAGCTGAGCCAAATCCCCTGAGCTTCCATTCACGTCTGTGGCTTCTCCATCAGCGCTGAGGTTACCCCAGGCGTTTCTGTCTTTTCATTCCCTTGCCACCCCACTCAGATCCATCCCTTGAGTTGTCCTTGAGTTGTGCTGGATGTACTCGTCTTGTGAAGAAACAGGCAAGAGACTACATTAACAGCAAAACAGTTCCCTTTCAGATTCAACAATTTAAAGAAACTTCCTTCCCTCAAATACAGCACCTGCATAGCTAGCCTCACAGGGGAAATATTTGACTGGCAGGCAGCTAACACGGGCCATGCACCTCTACATACAAAGAGTCGTTAAGCACCCAAAGCCACCCCCCCAACTCATCTGAAGTCACAGAAATGTTTAACTCCTGATTCTCACTGATGGGCCTCAAACCACGACGCCTGTTTTAACTCTCGGTACAGTTCGTGTGTCACTGTACCGTGCGCGAGCCAGGCAAGGGCCTGGATTGAGAATGTGGGTGATTGTTATATGACTTGATCTGTTTGTGGCAGTGGGGCTAGGACTTACCCTGGGTGCATGAACTGGCTTTTTGGAGCCCATTACCTACAGTGGGATACATTGCCCAGCCTGATGCCCTTGTCAGGGAGGGGGCTTGGTCCTGCCCTCAACTTGGTATTACCAGTCTTTGGTTGACTCCCCAAAGGAGGCTGAAATGTAGATTTCATAAATAAGAATGTAGAAATATAAAGTTGTATGCCCAAGAGAGTGAGAACAGACTGTCAACAGCTTTCTTTGCAGCTTAAGGATTAGCAATGGGTTATTCCTCTTTGCAACCCATAGCTCTATTTATAAGGAAAAAGCATCCCTGCAAACTGAGAGCTAGCCTACGATTATAAGCCAAGTCAACTTTTAGGAAATATAAGTTACACATTATCATCCCTGCTATGTGAAACTGGCAGTGGCAAAGGGGAGACCACAGGGCTTCAGTAAACACTACCCGGAAGGAACAAGAGTTGAAGTACAAACACTAGTTTACAATCTCCATTAATAGTTTTTCAGTTAAAGTAAGACAATCTGAGTTTTAAATTCCTTTGTTCAAGACCTAATGTTTAATGCCCCTACAATAAAAAAGGTGGGTTCAGAAACCGGCCTAGGCCACAGCCTTACAAAATCCATCTCTGGCTGTGGTCTCAGCTGATAAGCTTTTGTGCCCCATGAAAAATTTTTCCTGGATTCTGGTTTCTGAAATGACGTTTACTTCTGGTTTGTTAAGACTTTGGTGGTCTGTCTCCATCTTTGCACGACTCCCCTGGACCTAACAGAGGCCTTATCCCCTATAAGTGGGTGGGGGTGGGATGAAGGAGGTGGGGAATTAGGAGGAAGAGGGAACTAGGATTGGCATGTAAAATGAAAAAAATTAAGACTTCCTTCTTGTTAGCTTGCGCTAGTTGAGGGACAGGTGCAGTGGGGGTCATTTGACACCACCTGGTGGCCATGACACAGCACAGCAGAATGGAAAAACAGAAATAGGGGAGGCATCTTAGCCCACCCCTCAGCAGAAGTCTACAGATGTATAAACAGTTCAAAAAAAAAAAACCCGCAGATTCTGACAGATTACTAGAACTCGGACAACTTTAGCCAAGAAAGCACAATGTTGGCTGAAGAATCTGTAAAGCACTGTGATTAACTCAACAGCAACCCGGGAATTTTATCTCCAAGACCACACAGGTGTAAGCTTTGAACAGTTGGTTTTCCTGAACAGTGGGCATCCTACTTCAGAGGAAGGAGGAACTTCCGAACTTAATGGGTTTGCAAATGGATTTGTGAGGCTTCAAAAATTCAGAGATCAACAAACTGCACGAACAGCTGCTCTTGAGAACCAGCAGTTCCTTTATTGTACAGATGACTTCTGATAAAGAAAAATTAAAAGCAGAAATCAATGAAGCTTTGTCAAACCAGTTTAGTTTCATATCAAGCTCTAGACGTCCCTGCGACAGGATCTGAACCTAGATACCCCAACAGGTATGATACGAGATGAAAATTTATATTCATCAACACTGGCGAGAACTGAACCATGGAACAGCTCCTTGATCAGCTGCAAAAGAAACAGCCCAAGCCATTAACAATGCTGAACTGCTCAGAAAATGACGGAGCCCAGTTATCGATCAGTGTGTGTCAAAGCGTCCAGTAAGTCATTATGGCAATATGAAGAACTACTGCTTCCGGAAAGCTGCGAGCAGACGTAGCTTAGGTATTTCTATACATTTCATCCTTTAAACATGTGTTAGATGGAAAACAATGGAGCTAGCCCACTTGGGGACTCCAGCTAAGAGAAATTATTTCTGTATAGGCTATATACGTATGCATTACATATTAACACATATGCATTACATGTTAAAAGAGCTGAATAGTGGTGATCCTTTTGAAATAGGATGTTAAAATATGTGACAGGCTGCACTGGCTAGTTTTACTTTTAACACACGCGAGTTAGAATTATTTTACTTATTTTTTCATTTTTTATTAAAAATTTCCGCCTCCTCCCCACCTCCCATTTCCCTCCCCCTCCCCCTCCACTCCCCTCCCTCTCAATCCAAAGAGCAGTCAGGATTCCCTGCCCTGTGGGAAGTCCAAGGTCCTCCCCCCTCCATCCAGGTCCGGGAAGGTGCGCATCTAAACAGACTAGGCTCCCTCAAAGCCAGTACATGCAGTAGGATCAAAACCCAGTGCCATTGTCCTTGGCTTCTCAGCAGCCCTCATTGTCCGCCACGTTCAGAGAGTCCGGTTAGATCCCATGCTTTTTCAGTTCCAGTTGAGCTGGCCTTGGTGAGCTCCCATTAGATCAGCCCCACCGTCTCAGTGGGTGGGCGCACTAAAGGCATTACCATCCCTGACTTCAAACTATTACAGAGCTACAGTATTAAAAACAGCTCGGTATTGGCATAAACAGAAGTCAGCCAATGGAATCGAATAGAAGACCCGGATATTAACCCACAAACCTATGAACACCTGATTTTTGGCAAGGAAACTAAAAGTATACAATGGAAGAAAGTATCTTCAAATGGTGCTGGCATAACTGGATGTCAACCTGTAGAAGAATGAAAATAGATCCTTATCACCATGTGCACAAAAGTCCAAATGGATTTGGACCTCAATATCAATCTGAACACTGAACCTGATAAAGTGTGAAGTACTCTACAACACATGGGCACAGGAGACCACTTCCTACGTATAACCCCAGCAGCACAGACATTAAGGGCAATATTTAATAAATGAGACCTCCCAAAACTGAGACGCTTCTGTAAAGCAGAGTTAGAAACATTTTGAAAGAGGGTACTTCAATTGAGAAAAATGTCCCTACCAGATTAGGCTTCTGGGTGAGCCTATGGTCATTTCCTTAGTGATATTGGGGGACCCAGCTCACTGTGGGTGGTGCTACCTCTGGCTTGTAGCCCTGGGTTGTACAAGAAAGCAGGCTAAGCAAGCTACGGGGTGCCTAAGGCTGTAAGAACTTCCCCAATGGCTTCTTCAGTTCTTGCCCAGACTTCCATATACTGGACTGCCGTGTGGAAGTGTGAGCTGAAATAAGACCTTTCCTCCCCAGCTTGCTTTTAGCCATGGCATTTTCTCACAAGTGGAAACCCTAACTAAGACGGGTAACATCCTCTCTGCATTTGAAGCACAGGTTCTCATTTACATTTTTCTGGTAGTATACTTGACCAATTTCCTTTTCAAAATAGGAAATAAAATTGATGCAGGGAGACATTCCCTGCAAGGTAGTGAGCTCTTCTATGGTTGCAGGAGTCTTGCCAGTCCCTGTACCGTATAAAGGTTAAACCACACTCAAAAGCAGAAATTTGCTGCAGCCTTCCTCCTGGCTCAACCAACTGACCCCTCCCCACCTCAGGATCATCTGCCTTTAGACCCTCAGATAATATTCAGTTACTCCTCCCAAAGAGCTACCCCAGCTGCATGTCATTTCATGGTCCAAGTGAGTCAAAAGTGGAAGGCTGAGTGGCAGGGGTGGGGTGGGAGAAAGAAGCAGAATATGTAAAACTGACCCTACAACCCTCCTAACAAGAGGCTGTCAGACCCAATCTGGATGGTCTCGAGATTAGAATGCTCTTGATGAAAACAAAACTGACAAGATGCTTGAGGACAGCAGCATCCGACCGCCATGCTGGGACTAGTGCTGTCATACAGAAAGAAAACTGAAAACAAAATTGATGCGGGGAGACTGTCAAGAGCAAGAGGATGGTACTCCAGGTCAAGGAGCACTAAGCCCACAGCAGGAGGCTGGGGGAAAAAAGAGGACTGAAGAAATTTCTCTTTCCATCTCAGTAGAAACCAACCCTAGCATTCCCTTTATTTGGGCTTCTCTAAGATTTCAGTTCTTTAGGCCACTCTGGTTTGGAGTTGATTACGGTTACCCTTGTCAACCCATATTCCTCCTTATTCACACATGCAGACCTGCAACTCAGGTCCCTTTCAGCGGAGAATACTCGACTCACAGGGACGCAGATCAGAGAATACCTGCTAGCAGCAGGTAGAGCTCAGATCAAAGTTAACTATACTTATGCCTTCCCCTTGGCAGAGTTCACCACTCTTTAGAAAAGAGAAGCCTGCCAAGCATCCAGTTCATCTGCATCCCTTCTCCATGGAAGCTAAGTACTCTTATGTGTTTTTGGAAGGAAGAGGCCTCTGGTTGCTGTGAATTCAGATGTGGACTAGGGAGAAACCTAACAGAGGAAGGCTTCAGAAGTAGCCAACCCAGGACAAAGTCAGAGGGTTATCAGGCAGGAGCTGGAATGAAGCTCTGGAAGCTTCAGGACTTATACCAAGATCTTCAACAGCCCCCCCCCCCCCAGAAGAGGTCTGGGCTAGTTCCACTGGGCTAGTTTCCATAGGAAAAGGTTTGAAGGAGCACCCCCCCCCCACACACACACACACAAAAGCATGTCCTGTGGCATAGCTTTCCCAGAGTCAAGATGAAAGCACAGTGCTAATTAAGACATGCAAGTCAGGCTTGGCTGGGTTCTGTACAAACAGATCTCTGTAGAAACAGTCTCCATGCAAACAGCAATGGGTTCTGCTATGACTCTGCAATACAGTAACCCACATAAAGTAATCACTAGGCCAAGCTTCCAATAGCTTATGTTGTAATTTAAGAGAAAAAGCAATAAAAGACACTATGACACTATTGCAACAGGTCAGGAGGAGAGGTTTTTAATTGGGGGAAGTGAATGGGAAAAGGGGGGAAGGGAGAGAAGATACTTGGAACAGGAGTAGGAAAAAGGCATAGAGAGACAGGCAGAAACGGAAGAATTTGTGTTGTGTTTTGGTTTGGTTTTGGTTTAAGACAGGGTTTTCTCTGTAGCTTTGGGACCTGTCCTGGAACTTGCTCTTATAGACCAGGCTGACCTCGAACTCAGATCTGCCTGTCTCTGCTGGGATTAAAGGCATGCGCCACCACTGCCCGGCTAAGGCCCACCTTCTAAAAGAGAAAGTAACGAATGTGCACAGAATGTGCTCTTAGTGGCTGCAGCTGAGGACGCACGCACCCTGTCAGGACCCCAAGGGCAGACCAGTACAGATGCCTGAATACTAACAGCCTGAGCACAGTCAGGTGTTCTTAATGACTGCAGCTGAGGACAGACACATCCTGCTAGGACCTCAAGGGCAGGCCAGTACACGCCTGAATACTAACACCCAGGGTACAACCATACAATACAGTCAAGAACCAAACTTTGTTTTTCGAGACAGGGTTTCTCTGTAGCTTTAAAGTCAAAGGGGCTGGCTTTTCAACCTAAGTTGGAAGAGATGTACAAAACCTTTTAGCTTGAGTGCTACTAACACCAAGCTTGGCTAAGTGGTTGAAATTGACGTTTATAAAAAACCATTTCCTGTGTATTGGGCTTTTTTATGTACTAAGCAACTGCTCTGAAAACACTAATCTTGAACCCTAGAGTTGCACATCACTTATGGCTTCTGAACTTGGATAAGCCAAAACCTGAACCCCTGTTGCCCCTGGAAAAAAGTTAAACCGGGTGTAGTGGTATACTCCTTTAATCCCAGCAAAACTCGGGAGGCAGAAACAGGAAGGTCTCAGAATTTGAGGCCAGCCTGGTCTACGGAAAAATAGGTGTGCTTAGACAGCATGCAGTCAGTGCCCAGAATGGGCACTGAATAAAGGTAGCAGAAAACACGGTCCTGGAAAACAGCTTTGGTTAGGCAAACTGAGGCAAGATTACTGACCTCACGATACCATTTTACCTGCTAGAGCAAAAGGTAGGAGCTCCAGCACTCTAAGGTGGTGTGGGCTACAGAGCTGGAGACAGTAACATCTCATAGCTACACCACAGGAGAATTTCCCCGAATGGTCATAAGACGTGATTAGGTCCCTCCAAGTCTTTCAAAACAAGGTTTGCAAAGTGCAGCAGTTAGCCATCAGTCAAATCTCATAAGGATCAACCCCCGTGACTTCACAGGTTTAACTACTTAGGAAGTTTCAGGAAATTGATAGGTAAGGAACTACAAATCGGGGCCCCGTCACCCGAATTATAAGTAGATGTGATGTTGGCAGTGATAAAGTTCTTATAGTGACTACTGTAGAGGATCTTAAACAGAGACTGGGTCCGCGACAGACTTGAAAGCCAACATGACACAAACCTCAACTTATCTGGAATAGATGGGGAACTTCAAATGGAGTTGCCATGAAGTTTCACTAATTGCTTCATCTGTGATGAACTTTTGATTGACGTGGGAGAGCACTGTCCACTGTGGGCAATGCCATCACTGGGCAGGTAGGTTTAAGGTAGCCCTGGGTTGTCAAAGATGGTAAGCATGACGATCATGAATTAGAGAACAAGACAGTAAAGCAGCGTTCCTCCAGTTTCTACTCCAGGTTCCCACCTGGACATCTCCCTCAGCGATAAGGCTGTGAACCTGGGCGGCAAGCTGAAGATAAGTTTTCTGGGGTTCTTGGAGCAGTCACAAACTACAGCAGACATGACACTGAGCTTGCCATGGGGTGATCAATTGAAAACAGTGTTTATGGACACCCAGGAGGGATCCAGTTAACAAGATCCCTTAGGATTGAGTAAAGGATTTACTCTGTTCTCCCTTCTCTAGGGGGTTTAGGATGCAGAGGCTAATAACTTCTGGGTAGAAGTTTAGAGTCAGGCCAGAATTCCTCTAACCAGTCCTCAGTCAAGGGCTCAAAAGAACAGAGCAGACGACCTTTTTCCAACAGCTCAGCTCTCCCCACAGACAATGCGCCCTCCCCTGCCCTGGAAACAAGTACTTGAAGCTCATTTCCCACATGTGATTTAAAAAATCTTTCTAGGTCTCATCTAAGTGCACTTAAGATATCTTTAAGCCTGGGTTAGATTTTAGGATTTACAAGATCCAAAAATAGGCTAGGCCAAAGACCTTGCAGTGGGTCCAGCAATGAACAGTCACTTCTACCATCAGGCCTCTTCAAGAGCACACAGACAGCCCCCACCGGCAGACAGAAGAAAGTGAGGATGGCATTGGAGAGAGGCGACCCAATTCTAGCTATTCCAGAGACTTCAGCTCATTTAGCAGAGACTGCGTTACTGAAATTCCTTCAGAGGATAGGCTGTGAGAAGGCGGCAAGACTCAGTGACAGACTTTCCCAGAGACTCAAGTCCACACAGCAGGTCTAGGTGGGTAGGAACTAGGCACCAGCCCCATTCCAGGCTGGATATGTGAGGAAAGCCCTTTCCTCTAGAGCTGGGCGGAAGAATACAAGGGCAGCAAGGAAGTGGTTGGATAAGCCTTGGGCGTTCAGAACCATCTGTTTCCTGTTCCCACCACACAGGATCTCACAACTCTGGTATATCCACTTATTAGTGGAAACAAGCTTGAGGCAACATTCTAGCTGGGGGCTGTAAGATAACACGCAAGGCCAATTATGGGGTGCCTACATTCCCCAATTCAAGTAACAAGCTAGCTTACCCAAGACAAACTACTCCAAGTCTTTCCATATTTTCTGGTCCCTTGTTCTTAAGTAGCATGCTTTGGAGGTGAATGCAAGTTTGTGACATTTTATGCTGCCCATTTCCTCACAGCAATAGCAATCAGCAACTTCATTTGAATTGTCTGCAAAGTGTGCTAGTGGGGGGAGGGAGAAATGCTGTAACCAGAACTGAACACCGAGGCATGTAGCTTGTAAAGGGGCTGACCGCAAGTGGAGGAGTCTGGAATGGCCTAGAAAGAGCAGGTACAGGAGGGCTGGGCACGGTGTAGGCAGAGTAGGAACCACAACCATTAGGCAGTACGACAGCCAGGCAGGACAGGTAACTCTGGACTTCAGAGACCAAAAGCTGAGTAGAGGGGTAAGGTGACTAAGACCACACTAGGTATATATAGTGGGTTGGTTCTATGTAGAGCAGAATCAGCTGGTTAAAATAGGCCCAGGTGATGCGAGGCTGCTTAGAGAGCAGGGCAGCACTCACTAGACTAGTAAGAGACCCAAGGATTCAAAGCGAGTGCTCTCATTAAGACTGGATTTGATGAAGGACAGATGGGGGTCGAGCACGGGAGTGGGCGAGATTCTTGCCATTGAAGTATGAAGCCAAGGAGAGGGCTGATAAGAGCACCAGCTGCTCCTTCCAGAGGATCTGGGTTCAATTCCCAGCATGCCACATGGCAGCTTCCAACTGTCTAAATCCAGTTCCAGGTGACCCAACACTTCAGACATGCAGGCAAAAACAAATTCGCAAGAAATGTAAAAATATGAAGCTGGACCACTCCCTAATCACGGTGGGAAAGGTCGTGCCAAAGCCTGCAGTGAGGGAGAGGAAGACAGGACATTCATCTCATTGCGAAGAACAAGTTGGCTACACCTGGTTTCATGCAGCAACAAGTCAATAGCTGAGTGACCCTTACACTAAAGCCTGGAAAACCTGACACGGCACACGATTTTTGTAGTGAATAAGCTGCCCCCAGTATCGCAAACTCTCTGGAGCTTTCATTTAACTTAAACTGAAAAATATACCAAGAGAGCCTGGGCTCTGTCAGATGTTGGAGAGCTTGAGCCAAAGTACTTTTGTAGGGTCCCTCTTTTCACTGCCAGTACCAAGGCTTTTTGCACACAGAATAGTTACCAGCTTGTCAAGCACCCAGATCTGGTAAGTTACCCCAGCTGTCACAGAAGTGATCCCACAGTTTTCTACCATGCTGAGCTTAGACTATAGTCTGGTTTTAGAAAGAAAAAAATTTTGTGCGTTAGTGTCTTTGCCTGTATCTGTGAAGGTGCCAGGTTCCTTGGAATTGGAGCTACAAACAGTTGTGAGGTGCTATGCGGGTTCTGGAATCTGAACCCGGGCTCCTCTCGAAGGACAGTCAGTGCTCTTTTAACTGTTGAGCTTCTCCAGCCCTAGAAAGGTTATTTTTATCAGCTGTTACCCTTGAACAGTTCTAATACAGCAGAAACCCACAAGCCTACACTATCCTGTCCCAGAATTCGAGGATAGACATCTTGCTGTCAGAGAAAACATCTCTAGCACAGCCTTAGACCAGAGCCACCCGACTGTTTTTCATCTACACCGCATTAAGGGAGCGAGTAACAAAGGGACTGTTAGTTGTAGTCAAGTAGCTACATGTTGCTGGTGGGCAGTTTGGTGGTTCTTGGCTCAAGGCTTGGGACATACTGTCAACCGTCAAATCGCAGAGCAGGTGGGGAGAGCAGGCTAGGCCCCGAGAAAGTGTTAGTTAAGGTTGGAGCAGGTGAGAGTCATTGATTAGTTTCAAGGTTGGCGCAGGTGAGACTCATCGAGAAAAGCTGTGACAGAGTTAAGTCCATACTTTTGAGAGAAGTTAACCACGTATGACCCCCTAGACCCACAATCCTGGCAGACAACAGATGCCACAGACGGCTAGGGTAGCATTCTTAGAATCTTAGTCTCTTGTGCTCTAAACACACCAAGTACTAAGGAAAGCAGGATACATTTTCAAGTAACCCCCGAGGCTCCCACACAGGACCTAGGACACCTAAAAAGGCACTCTTCAAGAAATTTGGGACTCCTGTAAGTTCATGTAACTAGATAGCAACTTAAGAGTAAGAGAAGCTAGGTCAGGCCAAAAAGTAAAACCGGTGGGTATCCAGGTGAAGCAAGAGAAAAGGGTACAACTGACCTGCAGAGTAACAAATTCCTAAGAGTTCCCCCTTTGAAAGGCCACTTTTCCCCGGTTTCTCAACTAGGGCTTCAGAGCTTTTCAGACAAGTAGCTGTTAAGTCTTCGTTTTACTCTGAAGTCATTGCGGGGTTCAGAGCAAATTCCAGGCGTTGCTTTCTTTCCCTTTCTACTACAAGAGTTCCAACCCTTATGCCTCCCCTGCTCCCACGCCATACCCGGCCGCCACCCCCGTTTTTAGAAAATAACTCCTGCCGTCTTAGCAATTACATCCTTTGCTCTGAGCTTTTTTGCTACTAGGAAGTTTTAAGAGTAAGAACAGGAAGAGAGCGAGAGTTCAGGGCTAGAGAGCAGTAGGAAGAAAAGCGCCTAAGTATACCCAGTGAAAAGCGAGATTTTAAAACGCTATCCCCGCTGCGGCTTCAAGTGTTTTGCGAGCCGTGACGCAAAGCGGCCGAACAAACGCTCAGCCAGCAGAGAATGCGGGCAGACGATCAGCGTCCGCGGACTTCTACTGCGGCCAGCGCCGCCTTTTCACGGCTCTTGCCTTTGCGTCACTTCCGGGGCGGGGACGCACGAGGGGGCGGGGCGGTGTCCGCGCAGGCTCGTGGGGGGGCAGCCGCCGAGCCGAGCGCTTGACTATATATGGTCAAAGCTGGGGGCGAGCCGCGCCGGGGCCGCGCTTCCGGGTTGGGTTCGTCCGCAGCGGCTGCGCGCAGGCAGGGCAGGAGCGAGCGGGTCTCGGAGCCGGGCTTCGGACCGCCCCCTCCGCGCCCGGCACGCCCGGCGCCGCCTTCCGCGTCGTCCCCGGGCTCGGCCACTGTGAGATCCCATTCGAGCGCGGCGCCGTAACAAGTGGGCGAGGATGCCGTACGAGATCAGTGAGTGCGTGGGCCTCGGCGCGCGGCCGCCGGCTTCTGGGGTCGGTGTAGGCAGGCGGGCGCGGCTGGGGTCGCGCACGGCCGTGGGGTGCGGGCCAGGAACCCCAGAGTGGGCGCTGTGGGCTGGGCGGGCCGGACTGCGCGACCCCGGGGCCTGGCCGCCACCGTCGCCGACCAGGAAGTCCGCCGGCCGCGCCCGCAGGCGGCAACAGGTGACCGGCCTGGGACCCCCCGGGTCCCGAGAGTCTGGGACCATCCCTCATGCACCGTCCCGCGTTTGTGTCTCCCCAGAGAAGGTGTTCGCCAGCCTCCCCCAGGTGGAGCGGGGCGTCTCCAAGATCCTCGGTGGAGACCCCAAGGGCGATAATTTCCTCTACACCAATGGCAAGTGCGTCATCCTGAGAAACATCGATGTGAGTACCCCATGCCCCCGCGGGGCCTGTTTCCGTCCCTGCCAGCTACCTCCACCGTCGGGAATTCTTGCCCTTCCGCCCCCTCATCTCCCAGCGGGTTGGCCTGGGGAGCAGAGGAGCCACGCCCCTTCAGCCCAGGAGCCACACCTTGGAGCCTCAGATTACTAGGCTGGACTGTTTCGTCCACCCACCCACCCCCATCCCCCATTGACTGTGAAACTGAGGCTTGGATCGGTTTGGCTCTGGAGAGCAAGGGCTTTGAGTCTGCTGGTGCTTGATCACGGGTGGTTGGTGATTGGCCCTCTCTGAGCCCAGTTTCCGCATTGGGGAAATGGAGTGAGGTGATCCTCTACTTCCCCTGGCGGCCTGACTGACTGACTGAGCTGGTCAGCCGTCCTCAATGCTGGCTGGGCCTGGCACAAGTGGAGCTCTTGGTAAATAAATGGCCCTTCTGCTTAATCATCCTAATACCCTCGGCTTCCTGGTGTGCCAGAGTCCAGACAACACACCCAGTCGTCTGAACTCCCCAACGGTTCTGGATTGGAGTCTCAGAGAAGAAACAGGAACTAGTGTGTTCGGCTGGGTGGTTTCCTTCAGATGACCGCTGTTCCCACGCCAGCTTTTTGGAAGGCCCTTGCAAATTACTGTTTTTCTTCTGTTGAAATGAGTCAGTCTGCCTCCTTTCCATCTCCAGGATGGTTGATCAAATCTTGTCTCTCCCCTCCTCAGCCCTAAGGAATGCTTTGGGGTGGAACCTGGAGGTGGCAACCAGGAGCTAGGGGCACTGGCTACCGTGCTTGGTGAAGGAGTGGTAGAGAGATGGAGGTGGAGGTGTTAGTTGATTCTTCCACCAAGAGTGTCACCTTCGGCTCCTCCAGGCATGCTGGAAACATCTTTGGTCAGATGAGGTGGCTCACAGACACCGATATCCTCCAAGAGCATCCCAGCTGACTGCGGGCAGACCCCAGTTTCTTTATAAAGAGAGGCTGCATTCTGGACTGTGGTGGCTGCTGACTGTGTCTTTGCTGGTCTGATTAAGCCAGCCAGTCATCAACCCCGTGGTAGTTTCTGACCCCGGAAGGATCGTTGGGCACCTCAATTGAGGTGGAAGTTTGGGTGCAAGCCTGCCTTGCTAGTTGCATGGATTCCTAGAAAGCTGTTCCAGCCTCCTTAGAACTGGGGAAGCCTTGTCATGGACTGAATACTGTATTGAGGTCAGAAGGTTTTGAGAAAGTAAAGGGAAAATGGAGATGGCCACCTGGGAGCTCTGTGGATTAACAAAGATATCTAAAGCATCTTCATGTGTCTGGGGTGGGGGAGGAGGGGAATTTGGTTTTGCCTCCTCCACAGTCTCTCTGTAGCACGAATAATAAAAACTCAAAGACAAATACTGGGGTTCAACCTGAAGGTCAGAAAAGCAGAGCAGCTAGCCACTGGCTCTTTTTTTTTTTAATATTTATTTTATTTATTTATTATGTATACAATATTCTGTCTGTGTGTATGCCTGCAGGCCGGAAGAGGGCACCAGACCTCTTTACAGATGGTTGTGAGCCACCATGTGGTTGCCGGGAATTGAACTCAGGACCTTTGAAAGAACAGGCAGTGTTCTTAACCACTGAGCCATCTCTCCAGCCCCTAGCCACTGGCTCTTAACCTCCACATCAGACCAAAAATGAGCAATCCTGCATCCACGAATCAGATTGAGAGTGAGAACTGTCTCCTTCTGTCTTATATTCCTCTCTAGTTGTGGTGTTAAAGGTGTGCACCACCACTGCCTGGCCTCTATGGCTGGTTGCATTAATGGTATGTGCAACTACTGCCTGGCCTGTATGGCTGACTACTGTGGCTGCTTTGCACCCATGTTCAGGCAAGCTTTATTAAAACACAAATAACAATATACCACTGTACCCCCCTCCGCTACACTCTGTCTATTAACCTCCAGTGGGGAGAAGTATACAGAGTGGTCACGGGTGCTAGGTCAGCTCATCCCTTGATTCTGCTGGCCTGGTACTGTTAGAGGAGCAGTGCACAGGGAGGTTGAAAGGGGTGGGTTCACCTCTAGTGATGTGTAAACCTGCCAGTTTTCCCCTCCAGGCTTCACTTTTCTCTCCTAAAGGTGCAGCCACTTCTGTCCTGTTGTCAGTCCCATCCTTCCCCACCCCCACCCCCCATTAAGTTCCTGGCGTGCCAGGACAACATGGTATAGGGTTCTGTTACTTTCTGTTACTACATCCCTTTGTGAGCTAGATGTCATCAGGCATGCACTAATTTGCTGTTGGGCTCCTGGTCCTCAGAGATGAGATTAGATTTTTATTAGGACAGAGTGCTGCTAGAGAAAATGAGGTGTGAATTCTCAGGAACATTCAGGCTGCAGGAAGGGTCTGGTAGGAATACAAATTCAGGAGGGATGGAAGGCTAGCACCATATTGAGGAAGGTCTGAATGTCTTGTAGACTCCTGACTCCTATGTGTCCCTGAACATATTTGGGGTTCTTGGATGTCTCTTCCCCTAGATTCAGCCCTATTCCTCTGGTGTTAAGGTATAAAAGCCAAGACTACTCTGAACCCCTAGCCACCATGTCACAATTCATTAGAGTTCTGCAGACTCACCTTGTTTTGCTCCCTGCTGTATCCAAGTGTGTCATACTTGCTGCCCTGAGGTTTGTTCTTACTGTGCCTCCTGGAGCAGCTCTGACCAGTCTAAGTCTCCCCATGGCTCACACTCAGCAGCATTGCCCAGTGCTCTTCCTCTGACCTTCCCTCCTCCATCAGCTCTAGGCCCACTTGCCTGCGTACTCACTCCTCGCATGCCACACATCCTTCAGACATACCTCTCTAAGGACCTACTGGTGGTGTGGCCTTTGGAGAGTCATTCTCCAATGTGTATAAGGCCATAAGGCCTGTTCCCTTTTGTCTTCTACAGTTCTGTTTATGCATTACCTCACTAGAGGGCCTTTATCCTAAACAGCATTTCTGCCTCTGGCCTTCTCTTGCCTTCTGCTGGCAGTAAATGTTAACCAAGCCTCCTATTTCTGTTGCTGTTCCTAAGTGTTCAAGGATGTTCTCCTTTGCCTGCATCCTCAGGAAAGTGGGACTTTGTGTGTTCCCCACACGTCCTTACACTAGAACACCTGGCACACAGTATCCCATCGAGTTACCACATCTAGTTACTTTTCCTGTTAGAGGGCTTCACTATATAGCCAAGACTGCATAAAATTCAAACTCCGCCTGCTTCTGCCTCCCTGGTGCGGGGATAGAGTGCACGGCACTGCTGTATCCTAAGTTTTTTGGTACCCACCTTTTGAACTTACATGAGTGTATTCTCACCTCCTGCTGGGGCTGCCTGTCAGCTTTCTGTGACTGAAACAGCTTCAAGAACCTGGCTTTTGTATTGGCTGGTAGGAAAGGTGCTCCCTATTTCTTTTCCCATATCCTGTTGCCACACTTGAAGAGGAAATTCTCTTCAGGGTTAAAGCATGTGGGGATGGAGGCCATCTGGAAACTGGCATTTGAAAACTTTAGTTTTATCCCTTGACAAATGTGACACCCCCCCGCCCACCCCAAATGGGGAAAGAACATGAGAAGAACTTGAGGTATTCTGGGCTGCAAAACTAAGGTATATATCTGGGAAACTTGGTTATATAAAATCAGGTCTCAGGAAGTGACACTCAGCTGTTGGAGTAATCATTGCCTTGTCTCTTTGGACTGCTTGCTTGGAGGAGGTTGAACTCAAACCAGTTTTCATTTGGCACAATCTTTTACCAGCTGTGCACAAAGGGCCCTGTGTAGGCCCTTGCAGGTGGGGGTGGGAGAAACAAGACTTGAAGACTGACAGTCCCTCTGTCCAGGTGCATGCCTAAGGAGTCGCTGCTGCATCTCTAGGATGGCTGCAGCCTACGGGGTACAGGTTAAAGGGCATGCTCGTAGAGCACAATTTGTCGTAGCAGATTGAGTTCTGTGCAACTGTACAGGTTGTGTGTTTGATGACCACTTAGACAGAAATGAGCAAACAGCAACAGCCAGGAACTCCAGTCCCTTCACCCAATACCACCTGGTGGATGAGGTCTAGACAGCTCAGTGTCCAGGGCCAGGAATTCTTTTCCCTTCACCCAAGACCACCTGGTGGATGAGGACTAGACAAGGTGCTTCAACAGAGGGCAGGGAGGGTCTATGGTTACCAGATGGGTAAAGATAGAGTAGTGATTGCCACAACGCGGATGAGGGAGAAGACTCAAGACAGCAGTCAGGTTGCTGGGGGGGGGGGGGGGGGCTCAGGCTACCCTTCAGTAGCCTAGCATTGCTCTTTCAATTTTTTGATGTAGGGTTTACCTGTATAGTACTGCTGTCCTGGAACTCACTTTATAGACCAGACTGTGTCTGCCTCTCAAGTGCTGGGATTAAAGGCTTGTGTCACCACTGCCTGGGCCAGCATTGTTCTTAAGGCCCCTGGAAGCATTCAAAGATATTTGACAGTGTCAAAGTGACAACTACCCGTGCAGTTGAAACTAGTGTTTATGGTTTGAGTCAGTATGGTTTGATTATGGAAGGCCCATTAGCAAGCTGGAGATAAATGACTTGCTCAAAAGTCTTGTCATCTAGGTTTCTATTGTTTCTGGATATTTCTAGTACCCAGTAAGCCAGGGTGTTGCTTAGCTTAGTCCATGAGGTGTAAGCCAAGACTTCTGTCACTGTTTCCTGGAGGAGGGTGATTTTGTTCACAATCAATGTAAAATACAGTGTATTGGTGATGTTCAACAGATAGATGTTGCTGAACATTATACATATCACAGGACCATCCTGTAACAGAAATACCTACTCCAAAATGGCAGAAGTGTCGGGTTTTGACAACCCTAGTAGATGACATTCTCACACACAGTGTATTAACCGTGTTATTAGAATGTTGTGAGTGCTGTAGAGCATGAGGAAAGAACTACTCATGCCAAAGAGACACAAGGACAACTACTGAAGAAGTGGCACACTTTTGGGTTTTCAGAAAGTGGGCAAGAGTTTCCTCAGAGGAGGGTTTAGACAGACAGTAAATGGACAAAATCCAGACAGGAAGCCAGTATATACTACACAGTGGCTTTGGTTTGGTGTATATCTTCTGGGAGGAGCAGGGAGAGAGATGACAGACCCCTTTGGTATGAAAAAAGAAGCTGCAGCTAGTACTTGAGGTCAGTGAACAAGTGGTTCTGCTTCAGGCCTTGACTCTCTGAAGAGCTTTACTTGCTTTGCATCTGTCATCTCTGTAGAGAATGTTCCCTACTTGTGACACATTTTCGAGAAAGATCCTAGTTCCCAGCTTTGATACTGGACTTGCTACCTTCCTGGAAAGGCCCTATACCACCTCCACAGCCAATTCTACCTTCAGTCTCCACCCAGTATAGAAACCCAGGACATCTCTAGGCCGTCATTCCCTGTCAAGAATCTTCATCTCTTTGTACCTCTTACTGAGCAGGACAAATGTTGGGATAGAGGAGGAGTAATAGTCTTTAGGTATAGCCAAGCTGACCCACAGAACATCTGTAGAAAGTTGTCCACTTGTGCTGGTTCTCCCCTGACATCCTCCCTGCCTTGCTATTGGTTAGATGGAGCCATTTCCCAATGGCTCATGCTCAACCGGGGCTGGGCAGGTAGGAGGAAGTACAGAAGCAAGGTGGCAGCATCCTGACACAGACCAAGGGTCACTGATGCTTTCAGGTTACACTAAAATAAGTCTGTAAGTGACCACCCTGCCTTCTCTCAGGACCCGGCTCTATCCAGCATGATAGCCATGTACGTGTGTGTCAGCCAGGGTGAACTCAGGAACCAGACTGATGTTGATAGCCAGCTGTGATAGGAGAATAAGACCAAGTGGAGGAAGACTGTTATTTAAGGTCCTTCCCTTACCGTAACTGGCCTGGGTCACATCAAGTCACTTAGTGTCGTTGTGCCTTGACTTTTTCAGTTAGGTATTAGATTATAACTCACATCTTTTTGAAGGGAGCGTCAGTAGAAGAGTCTATCCAGTGCCTGTCATAGTGAATACAGGGTTCTTTAGGATGATACATCATACTCACAAGTCCTGCTTAAAGTGTATAGTCCTCTTAATATAGACGGTTGGTGGGAGCTACCACATCACAAATAATGTGGGTGGTGTTGCACATCAGGGAAGGCCAGGTAGGCAAGGTGCATTTTGCTACATCCTAACTGGGACAGGGGGATTTAGGATTGGGAAGGAGGCACACTAGATGGAAGTGGGGGATTAAGCAGTGATTGTGAAGCATGGGCTGGATGAGGGGGTGTATCAGGGAAAGGACTTTGTACCATGGTAAGCTGAGGGTTGTGCTTTGGAGCCAGGGAAGGTGTCTGAAGTGCTGTTTGGTGTCTGCCCAATCAGGTTAAACAATACACCGTGAGTTATTGGGGGCATGACTGGTCAGCATGTGAACCACAGCTTGTGGTTACTACCAAGGGCAGGCACTGTACCAAGTGAAGGTGGCTCTAAGGGATCAGTTGGAATCCACCAATTCTCTCAGCATGGTGTAGTCTGGGGCTCAGCTTGACCCAGGCATAAGTTACATTCTGGATGTGAAGGTGTGTGTGCTGTTTTGGAGCTGTGTGACTGCAGTAACACAGGGTTGGCATGTGTCACTGATGAAACAGAAGGGCCCAGTACATTGTGTTTAGCACAGGCCTGCCCATAACAGGATCTGCTCCCAGTCCCTGCCACCTCTAGCCTGGGAGTACTTGGATCACAATGCCCTTCCTGGAAGTGTGCCTCCACCTCATACTGGTGAACAGTGGGTGGGTGCCCAGTGCTCGTGACCTTTGACAATTAAAGAAGCACATGAAGGCCCCTTTGTGATTCTGACTGACCTGGCTTAAAGGTTTAGTTTGCATGTTCCCTCAGGTCCTCTGCAGGCTACCCTGGTTGACTTAGGCAAGCCTCTACTCTAATCCTAACCTCAGCCTTTTCCTCCTGAACATAGAGCACTCTGGGCTGTACTAACTGCTGCTGCATTCCCAGGCAAGAAATACAGAAAGGCCTGTGGTTCTAGGGCACAGGATGGGCCAACTGATGTCCAGCTTGATGGATGATAGAGGTATTGGTTAAATGGTTGCCGCTAACATCAGGAGCCACTGGAAGAGCTGGGTTGAAAATGTGTTGGGTAACGATGGGTGTATTCAGCAGGGCTGGTGGATAGTTCTGGGCAACCCTAGTGGAGAACCAGGCCTGTAGACACCATGGTGTCTCCATGTGGTGAGGTGGCACTTTGCTTTCTCCCAGTATTCCTGTGGCCTCTGACTTGATGGCTAGAGCCTGATCCCCCCTGCCCCTTGCAGTATTGTAAGAAGGACATCTGGGATGAGGTGCACTACCATGTGGAGGCTCTCCTGAATGGTGACCCCAGCTCCAGCTAGAGCAGTGGGGCCCTGCACACAGTGGTAACAATGCACCCGTGCTCCTGAAATTGGTTCCTCAGATAGGCTGCTCCCCCTAGAGAGAAAGCTAGGTGCTTGCAGAATAGGGGTGAGGGTGTTTATGGTCGCTCTGAGTGTCTTCTGACCTGGACCGAGTCTCCTGCAATGGGACACACAGTTACCTGAGCAGGGAAACCACCCCACCTTCCTGGCACTAGTAGATTCTCCTGCTGTGAGCCTAGGGAGGTGGGGAGGAGGCTGCTGACTCAGATGCAAGTCATTATCTGTAATTTGGAGTCTTTTGACCCAGTTGTAGTCAGAATACAAACGAGAGTGAGCGAGTAAGAGAAAGTGAATGATTCATCCAGCTTAGGCGGGATTTGGTGCCCTTTGGGACTTTGCAAGCCCTCTGCAGGCACCCTGACCATTTAGGGTCAGGAATGTTAGGAGCAGAATTTAGTCCCTTGGCCTCTGCCTCCTCTTTCTTGATTTTGGGATCCCTTTTCCTCATGACTTATTTCCTACCCTTGTAGCCTAGGAGGTCACCCAATTCTGCAGCTAGTGCAGGGTTTGTAGCCCTCAAGAGGCTCTGTCAGCTGTTGGTGAGGGTAGATGTATCAGGGGCTGGTCAGAATGTGAAACTTGAGCTGATTTGAGCAAGAGGGGGGGTTGCCTTGGTGAGGTGTGCTATGCAGGTGCCCAGCTTGACCTGACTAGTTCTGTAACCATGGCAATACTCCCAGCATTCCAGAAAGCCCCCTGACTCCTACTAGGCATGCTATCCATAGCAGTTCCTGAGCAATTTTAATGGGGGTTAGCATTCTAGAACTTACTCCCTGTGACATGAATCAAAAGTGTGTGGTCTCTTCCTGGGTCTCCATGACTGAGGCTTTGGAGATGCAGCTGGGTGAGGTGTTAGTAGTTTGGTCCTGGTCCATTTTGTGTTTTGAACAGTGTTGTCTTGAGAGTGGTGGATATACCATACCTAGTTTTCTTGTTCACCTGCTGATGGCCATCGGGGTTGTCCCCAGTTTGGGGCCCTCTTCCCATGGTTGCCTTTTTTGGGCATGGGGTTTTCTTTTTCAATTTATTTTTTATTATTGGTGGGCTTGTGTAGCATATGTATGGAGGCCAGAGGGCAACTTCCAAGTCAGTTCTCTCCTTCCACCTTCATGTGGGTTCCAGGGATTGAACTCAGGTTGCTTTATCCACTGAGCCATCTTGCCATCCCGTATGTGTTTAATCTTCACAAGTAATTGCCTAGCTGTTTTTCAACTGTGTCACCACGTTTTCAACAGCACTGTGTTGACAGACTGGCGCCCCTTTCCTCCATCCTCTTTAGCAGCTGGTGTCTTTGGTCTCATTGGTTCTTGTAGGTATGGTAGTTTTGATTTTCATTTCCTAAAAGATGAGTGCTATTGAACACTCACTTGTATACTGACTTGGTTCAATGCCCTCTTTGGAGTCTCTGTCTTTTTTTTTTTTTTTTTTTTTTTTTTGCACATGCTTATTCTATGGATTACATTTTAGGTGAAAGAGAAAGACTGTCAATGTTTTCCCCTACCTCACACCATGTATTTAGCACATTATTTGCTAAGTGCTGTGATGGCTCATGGGGTATCATGAAGCAAGTCACAGAAATGTTGGAGAAGGGCAGGCACATTAAGGACTTGCAGGTATGCTGTATGGAGAGGTGGGGCTTCCAGCTTTCCATGCAACCCCCTCAGGGATGTGGTAACTGCTTTACTAAGTAATTACTACAAAAGAGCTGTGAAGCAGCTTGGCAAGTTGTAGAGGATGCAGAGGAGATGTCACTTAAGATGAGTGAGTAGTGGTTGCAGGCACATTTGCTGGGCAAGGGACCAACATATACAGAGAAGTGAGTTCAGGAGTCCCAGAGAGGCTGCATTGGCTGGCTGGTGGTGGATGGTCTTAGTCTATAGAGTGAAGGCTGTATGGGATCCTGTGACTAGGAATAAACAAACCTCCAGGGTCCTGGGAAGACAGGCAGGGGCTTCAGGAAAAATCTTGGCACCACCTTAACCTTCTCCCCTGTGATCTCAGCCTTGAGACTGGGAAGCTGCCTTCTTTCCTAAGAGAATACTGGTCAGGAGAAAGCCAACAGCAGGAATCTGGATAGACAGCTGCATCTTTATTCTTCCCAGAAAGCAAGCTTAACTGTGGAGAGGCTGAGAAGTGGCTGTGGCTGTGCTGGGAGCTGCCTAGGTGTACATACTTGTGAGAGGGGGTTTGGAATGAATGAACAGGAATGTTTTTATGAACTGGGGAATAGAGAGCTTCTAGCCCCAGTTTCTACCCTGTTCTTGCCTCCAAGTCCAGCCATTTTTGATGTGTGCTATGGAACGGTGCAGGGAATACTCTTTTCTCCCCAAGTCCAGGTTTCTGACAGAAGGCCCCCAGCCTCATGCCTTTCTGCTCCTGAACATCAGAGCCAGGAGTGCTTGGATAAGATTGGCACTACTCAGGAGACTGTGTGGGAGTAGACTAGATGGAAGCTGTCAGGTGACAATGAATTCTACACAGGAGGACAGGAGAACCATAGAGCTCCTTAATCACTGTTGGTTTGGTCAGTGTTCCACAAGTACATATTCATGGTGTATTGGGAAGTATGAAAAAGCAAGCCAGCAAAAACTGACCTCAGATTCCCTCACTCCAAGAGACCAGATGGGCATCAGTGGATGGACAGATATCTTTCTAGGACTTTGTCCATAATGGTCTCTAATGGTAAACATTGTGTGTCCTTGGTCTGGTCGTAGGTTGGAAGCTAGCGGCTGTAGTTGCCTGTACATTTCTTCCATTCAGCCTCCACTTTTCTCCCCACAGAACCCTGCTATTGCTGACATCTACACGGAACATGCCCATCAGGTGGTAGTGGCCAAGTATGCACCCAGCGGGTTCTACATTGCTTCTGGAGGTAACTTTGAGTGCCGTTCTTGGACACATGTGTGGCCCAGATAGCACCTTTTGACTTGGGAATGGGGTGGGTTCTGGTTAAGGGCTTGGAGAATACCATTGATTAGCTGTAGTTAAGATAATGAGGAAACTAAACCTCCAGAGTGCCTGATGCAGACTGACAGTGGATACTTTGTAGTTCTCAGTGTTCCAGTGTTCTAGCTGGAGGTCAACAGAAATACTTCTGTGAGGCCTCAGGGTATCTACACTATGTTGTTGGAGCTTGGCCTAGGCATGTTGTGACTGTTTTATGTCAATCCACCAGCTGCTTCTTTCCAGCCAGTCTTGCAACCAGTGCTGGCATTGTGTGTAAGACCTGGCCTTTATACCCTCCAGCCTGAACCACTGGGAACTGTGGCAGATGGGACAGGCATTTATTTACATTTGTGGGAGCTTACACTCTTAGCTCTTAGAAGTAGCATTTAACCTTTACAGGTGAGAAGAGAAGCGGGGAAGGTAGAGTAGTATACCTTGTATCTCATTCATTTACCACTCATCATTCATTCATTAATTTTCCTCATTTAGATATCCAAACAATTAATGGCTTGCTTGCTTATCTCTGTTTCCAGCACAGGGAGGGAAGTGTGAATAAGTGATGGCTGGGAGTGAGAGCCAAGGCACTTGGTCAGAACAGGGAGGACCAGGATCTTCAGGTGCTGTGGCCATCTTTATCTACTGCCCTCACACCCTTTGTGGTGGTGTCTAGGACATGGCAGACTGCAGGGCTGGGAGGGTCCTCAGCTCACTCCTTACTGGTTGTATATTCTCAGTCTGATAATTTACGTTCTTGTACCTTAATTCTCTGTGTGAACTGGGGCTGCAGATAAAACTCTCTGTGGGTTGAGGATCCAGCAAGGTGATGTATGCACAAGGGTTGCTAGGGATGACCATGGCAGCTATCAGTGAAGCTGACAGAGGCAGGACAGCAGGTGTGCTGTAATAGCGAAGGGCTGGCCTAGGAATCTGACACACTGTAGGGCACTTTACTGGGTTTGTGTTTAGATACTTCCACTTCTGTAAAACTAAGATCTGGTGATTTCTTTCTTTCTCTTTTTTTTTTTTTTTTTTTTTTTTTTTTTTTTTTTTTTTTTTTTATAACTTTGTAGAGGATTTTGCCTCTGGCCCCTCTTGCCAGCAAAAATGTCTCTTCATTTAAACCCCAGGATTTGGCTGGAGTGCCTTTTAAAATTGTGTTTAATACAGGGCTGAGTGCTCTAAGAAATCTATCAAGAGAGGAAGGTTGCTAGTGAGGGCAGCCACCATCTTGGCATAGCTCCTGCTTTGCCATCTCAGTCTGAGAGCCTTTGAGCCTAAACCTGACCTCACTGTCCTCTTGGGGCTGTTGGGCAAGACAGAAATCTGATGGCCTTCAGATTAAATGCAAAATCTTTGTAGGATATGGGTGCTGAGGGTGCGACAAAGGACAGTTTATGAAAGGGGACATTGGTATGATTTTGATGTTCTTTTAACTCCCTGGTTTGCTGGCAGAATGGAGGGAGCTCATGGGTGGAGGTTACAGTTTCACATTTTCAGCATACTTCTTTGAAGAAGGCAAAGTGATTATTAAAGGTAACAGTGGGATATTTGCTGTGCACCTGAATGCCCTGGACTAAAAATAGTGTTAGCATGTTTGAATAAGGAAGGGGGTGGAGAAGTTTAGGAAAGTCTATACTGTCTTGAATAGGTTAGCTGCTAAAGGGTGTACCCACAGTGTTGGATCCCAGTACCGTGAAGCATACATCTCCATCCCAGCTGGGGCCCCTGTTTCTTTGAAATATGTAGATGCTGTTAGTCTAGCTGGCCAGTATTTATTGGAAGATAGAACCAGGAATACTAACTACATGAGTGGCCTGGGTCCCTGGAGCCTAGAAATACTAACTACATGGGAGGCCTGGGTCCCTGGAGCCTGTGCCTCTGAAAAGGTCCTCTAATCACAGGAGTCGTTTCTAAGGCAGTTTCAGTTTTCTTCAACATCTTGGGGTGATGTTGATGTTTGTCTGCTCTTCTATCCCCTTGATGTTTGACAGTAATTCCCAGACTGCCCTACAGATACAGAAGGGTGCCCAATTTGGCCCATTGTCCAGGACAGGTTTCCTAAAGGAAAGACATGGCAGGGAGGGAGATGTACATAGACTAGCTCTCCTTGGGGAATAAAAGCTACTGTCCTTAAGTCCTCCTCCTCCCGCTTCAAGCCCCATGGCATTAGATGAGCAGATGTGTGCTCCCAGTACCACTTGTGTGGGATTGAAGGATGACACAGACTCAGAAGAATGGCTATTCCTGTGGCTCTGCTTCCTGTCTTAAGTGTGAACATGAGTTTGCCTGGAAGAAGCCCATTCCTGATGTCACAGTGCACTGGGCAGTTTTCCCCCAGTGCTCTAAAGACCAACAGATCACTGAAAATGATCTAGCTACTTGTCAACTGTTCAGTCTCTTTGGTAACTACCCTGTCCCCTGCACCCAACCTGGGATGTGGCCCCCATCCCATGCTTGATGAACGTTGAGGTCTACCCTGATAGCTTGAGGTCTTGGTTTTGATCTCCAGGCGCTTTCTATCTTTCCTGTTCCAATTTCCTCTGAAAAGAGTGAAGTGGGCCCAGAGGAAGACGCTGCTGGTCTGGTGGTAGAGGTAGTGCATAAATGACTGGATGCCAGTCAAGGGATGGCGTGGAGAACTACATGAGGAGTGGCAGCAGGTAGATGAACCAGGGGCTAGAAAAGCTGGGTCCTGCCCTGCCTAAAGGGGGGACAGTGTGGGCCCTGATAGGAAGAGGCTAGGAAGAGGCCTCGTGATCATGTGTGCTTGAGTTAGTGTGCAAATGAGTGTGTGTATATGCATGAACATATATCTGTGTGGTGCCTGTGTACATTTTTATTCATGAGTTATATGCATATGTGTGTATGTATGTGTGTAGGGTGCCTATGTATATATGGATTGCCTCTGTATGTTTGGAGGGAGGGGCAGTGCCTTTCCTATGCACTCATAGCTCCTCTTACTGCTGGCTTCATCCTTTCCTTGTTGGCCTGTTGGTTCAGTGACTAAACAGGTCTCTATTTTTTCTGGAATATGCCTCAACACTGCTGTCTTCCTGGACTTTTAACGACTGGTGAATGGGGAGGGACTTTCTGGCACACCACTAACCTACCTTGTCTTCTGTTCCTGGGGATTGATGTCCCAGCTGGACATGAAATAGCTGGAAACATAGGAATAGCGTTTCCAGTCTTGTGCATGTCCTGGTTCTAGACCAGTGGTTCTCAACATGTGGGTTGTGACCTCTTTGGGATTGAATGACCCCTTTTACAGAGGCCATTTCAGACCATAGAAAATTACAGTACGAAATAGCAATAAAATAATTTTATGGTTGGGAGTCGCCACAACTTGAGGAATAATGTTAAGGGTCATGGCATTAGGAGTTGAGAAGCACTGCTCTAGACATTGGTCCTATGTTTGCTTGTGGTGGGGTCCTGTAGTGTGCAGAGCCTTAGTTCGTGGTTTACGTGGAACAAGAACTGATTGCACTCTGAAGATTAGTCCGAGATTTTTACATATGTGACTTCTTTTTGACCTCATAGCAACCCCATGAGATGACCCTTTTAGGTAATACTTTTACAAAGGAGCCCTCTGTGAGGTCTTGATGCGGTCCAAGAAGCCCGCATCCAACAGAGACAGATTTAGTCCCTGAATACTTGACTCACAAGGTCTGGATGCTAGCTGCTGCCCTCCGCTGGAGCTGCCCTTGCTCTCCCCCACTTCTGCTAAGCCTAGAAAGGGAAGATGTTTTCAGCTTCTACTTCTATTCAGTGCTCACTAAAGCGCTGTGGCATCCTCAGGAAAAGCTACACCCTGCCTGCCTTCTTGGAGGCCATGTGAGCTTTGTAAGCCTAAAGAGTTAGGTAAAGCACTCCCTTTCTTTCCGTGGCACAGGCATGATGCTAATTTGGGAAGAGGTGGGTGGGGACCCCAAGTATTCCTTTCTTTACAATCTGTTGGCAACATTCCATGGGGAACAACTCACACCATAGTCTGTTCGTTCTTTGTACCGCCCACCTCATCCATCTCACAGAAGCATATTACTCAGCCCCTCTTCTTACATGTGGGGAGGAGGGGCAAATGTTCAAGAGACTAAGATTGCACATCTGCCTGTGCTTATGTGCAAGGCTTATGGTATACAAGTGGCCACCGGTCATCACGCATCATGGTCTGCTCAGCTGTGCCTGTACCTGACAGGAGAGGCAGGTCCTGTAGCATTATCATACTTGAGAAATGAAGGGTTTTAGTCCAAGTGTTGTGGAGCTCATGCAAGTGCTCTGCAAATCATACTGGAAACCATTTTCTGGTATGCTGAGATTTGGCTATCTCTGGGCTGTTTCTGATCCTACCAAAGGGTTGTTGGCCAATAAGCGTACTGTGACAGCTATGTGGAGGCAGCACTTTGATTTAAGAGTGTCTGAGTACTAAGCCTGGACCAGAAGAAATGGAGCTGGTGCTGTGGCCATGCTTCCCTGGATGGTGGTGAAATGTGGCCCTTCTACCCTGTCATGTCCTGCAGATGTCTCTGGGAAGCTAAGGATCTGGGATACCACACAAAAGGAGCATCTTCTAAAGTATGAGTACCAGCCTTTTGCTGGGAAGATCAAGGACATTGCCTGGACTGAAGACAGTAAGAGGATCGCCGTAGTCGGGGAAGGAAGGGAGAAGTGAGTCATTCACCTCAGCCCCTCCCTGCTCCCATCCCCATACTTGTGCTATGGCCTGCCCGCCTTTTTGTAGGAAGAGGCTGCAGTAAGGTCTCTGTGGGCTTGGACAAGTGTGACTCAGCTCCTGAGGATGCCAACACGCTTTCTTTTCCAGTGGTGTGACTAGTTGGAGCCACTAGCCCCTTCAGGGCCAATTTTTCATGTATCAGGGAGACTCCATAACATAGTAGGGATGTCATCAAGGTATAAGCACCTTCTCTTTCCACACTCTGATGTCCTTAAGCCCATTACTTCCTGGAACTCTGGACTCTAGTTGTTATGCCTGTATCCTAGGCAGCAAGAAAGGGCCTGGTGGTGAAAGAAATGTTACTTTATTGAAGCACCCTCTAAGCCATTAGACATGCCCAGCTGCAGGAAAAAGGGCTGGGCATGTTTTTTCTCCCATGGGCCTATATCCCGAGGTTCTCTGTGCATGACAAAGAGGTAAACAGATCCTGTTGGGGAATGGCTGCCCACATGGGATTAGTGACCAGCAGGGTGAGAGCTGCAGCCCAGGTTTTCTCATTAGCAGAAAGTAGTAGCCACAGCAATTTGTGGCCATAGGTGCCAGCACAGAGCAGGCCAGTTCCTTTCCACAAGGAGGTAACAACTTGCCTGTTGCCTGGCCTTCCTAAAGAAACTTAGAAAGTGATGAAGCCAGGAAGCTGTTCCCCAGTGCTGCTTCCTGTAGCACATCAATGTTGAAGGTGCTAACACTGGGCCATGCAGACATGGACAGCTGGCCCCTTTCCTGCATAGGCTCCATCTGTTCTTGGACACCTTTGGACATGAGCTTGAAAGCCCCAAATCAGGTCTTAGGGCAATATCAGTCCCTAGAGCATCCATGCAACATCCATCACAGGCCTGTGCTCCAGCAGCTTTCCCATTGGCTTCCCCATTGTCCTTTCTGTATTAATTTTTTTTCTTTTTCCTCTTTCTCTCTTTGACCCTGATTGGGGAAAGGTTTGGAGCTGTCTTCTTATGGGACAGTGGCTCTTCTGTGGGTGAGATCACAGGACACAACAAAGTTATCAACAGTGTGGACATCAAGCAGAGCAGGCCCTACCGACTAGCAACAGGAAGTGATGATAACTGTGCAGCGTTCTTCGAAGGCCCCCCATTCAAGTTCAAGTTTACAATTGGCGTAAGTAGGCTTTCTTTTCTTAGGGTTGTTTTGGGTGAGTTTTGTGGTTTGTATGTAAGATCATGGAGCCTGGGTGAATATGTTTAGATATGAATGCAAGAAGGGAACAGTGTATGCTCTAAGTGCTGTAATGTACAGGAAGCAGATTCAGTGGGGAAAATAGGGAGAGATGGAGATGTTCCATCCCCGGTCCTCGTAATCCTAGATTCCATGCTGGACATGAAGGCTCCAGCAGGGAAGGGCATATCCCAGGATAATGTGAGTGCACATAGTACTAGGGTAGTGAATGCCAGTATATTTAGCTCTGTTAAGCTGGCCTTGCTAAGCCACCAAATTAGCAAAAAGATCTGCCTTCGGGACATCTGAGTTGGCCGCTAGGGTAACTCCATGTAGAGCAGAGATGCCCGGAGTGGAATTTGGTTGAGGAATCAAGTGCTCAGCCTTTTTTGTTGAGGAGCATTCAGGGTCCCTGCTCTGCAGTTGTCCCTGACTTGGCCAAGTGACAGGCTCCTCCTCCTCCTGTTTCCCATCACAGGATAGTGGTCTGTGGGGCCTTGTCCAAAGTGTAGCTGGCAGTGTTCATGCTCTGTCACTGCTCTAGTGTTCAGGCTGCCATTCTGGAGTGAGGGTAACTGATGGGGCCAGTATTCAGGCTAACTAACACACTGGAGTGAAGCCAAGTGATGGGGGAGAAGGTTCTGTTACCTGGGCAGTCTTTACAGCTCTCTTGCTTGCACTGGCTTTCCTAGTGACTATTTCCCATATACCATGAACAAAGCAGCTAGTCCTAGTTCTGGTAATGGGAGATGGAGTGACTGTTTAATCAGAAAGGACATGTCTTCTGTCCTTGAAGGTGGTTGAGTTTGTAGCTTCTCCAAGGTCTTCAGACTTATCCCTCAGAAGTGTCAGTGATTCCAGTGTCCATACTTCATTGGGGATTAAATGAGATACTATCCTTAAAGTGGCTTGCTGAGGAGGACTGTTAATTTTAGTATTTTAGTAACAAGTCATAAATAGCAGGCACAGAATCCCTGGCAGGGGCAAGAACAGGACTCATGTAGTAGGCTGTTTCCATAAACAGGTCTTGGCTAGAGTATGGATGACTATCTAGGGATCCCTTCTTTGTCGTGAAGTCGGCTCTGCTTCATCCCTGGGGAAGCTAACTAAGGTCTGTGTCCAGCAGGTGTGCTGATCCAAGTTTTTTAACCTCCTGTAGCTCTCTTCCTGGTCTGCTGTGGCTTCCATTGGGAGGTAGTGGCTGTGTGGCTATTCTGGGAGCTTTGTTAAAAGATATGGCTCATGGTTGGTGTTCTTAAGCAGGGGTGGATGCCCCATGGACTCTTGAGTTGAGGGGTGCTGAGCCAGCCAATCTCTGGGGTCTAATCTTGGGGGAGGGAAGATGAGGTTTCTACATCAACTGAAAACTGTCCTTCAGTTTTGTAGTGATACTACCTGCCTTCCCCAACTGTTTAGGCTCTCGGTCTGAGCTGTGTGTGGGTGGGGCTCCCTTTCCTGAAGCAAGAGTGATCCTTTCTCTTGCACGTGTGGATTGACTTGTGCAAAAGAACACAGCAGCTAAAGAGCATTTAATGGAGATGTGGGGTCATGGTTTGTCGCTGGCACAGAGCCTATGCCTCTCCTCAGTTTTCTGTGTGAACTCACTGGGCACCTGACTGATCCACAGTCCCCTTCTTCACATTCTCAGCTGGCCGTCTCTAGGTGGACACCACCATTTATACTGAAGTCCTTGGAGCCTACAACCCTGGGCCCTGACCAGGCCTGGAAGATGCAGAAAGGGTTGTGGACCAAGGAACAGAGACCCAGGTGGCACCTGGCACAGAACTGATTGGTTCTGCTACCTTCCAGCTTAATTGTACCTCTGCACTCTCTGACCAGGAGACACACACACACACCACCCCCGTCCAGACCCCATAATTGCAGGGAAGGTTCATGTTTCCATCTAAAACTATTCCTACAGGACCAACTGACAAAAGGGAGAGAGGGCCCATTGGTAAGGTCATGGAGACTTGGAGTCAATAACTGAATGTGTATCTGACCTTGGCTGCTCTGACTAGCAGTGAAGCTGCAGTTGTAGGGCTGGACAGGGGTGATGTCTGCCCTGCTGTGGCTTCCCTCATGCTGTCTTGAGGTAGGGTAGTGTGCTGACAGATGGGGAACAATAGAAAACCTAGGGTAGGTGGGGCTCTCTGTGAAAGATGGGCTGAGTGCCCACATGTGGGGTCTGATAACGAAAGCTGGACCTGTAGTGATTCTAAGGAGTTCATTGAGCTTTTCCTAGTGAAAGGCTTTAAAAATTAGATTATCTGCGGCTTTAACTAAAATTATGTGAGGGTATTGGGTTTTTGTTGTTATTATGTTTGTTAGAGAAGATTAACTTTTTTTTAAACTGAAATCCATATAGCAATCCTTTTTCACCAGATATTTCATCCCTAGTGCATGAATGCTAGGAACCAGGCTACCTCTACTTCCTTCTGTCTGCAGGCCAAATAGCCTGTGCTTGCTAGAATCTTCATCCAAGTGAACAGCCCACAGGCACTCTGTCCTTGAAGTCAAACATCTCACATCTGCTTTCTACCTCTTGCTTTGTCTTTAGGCAAGAAACCCAGGACTTGTAAGGGTCTTGGGGCTGAAGTGGTTGCCCTGTGAGAGCTTTCCTGAGCACTGGGAGGAGAGCCCATAGTGTATCACTGGGACAAGGCACAGTTGGGGGGTGAGTTCAAGCTGCTGCCTCAGAAAGTAATTGTTAAGTATTTCTGTGTGACATGTGATGAGACCAGCCTGTGATGTGCTAACCTCAGAAGGAAAATAGTAGCTGGGAGAAAGATAAATAGGACCTGATCTACCAAGGTCATGTCCATCTTGCTGGTCCAAGTTTGGATATCACATCACATCGTTGTTAAGAGCGGGGCATAGACTTGAGCAATTCTGAAGTGAACCCAGGTTTACCTGTAGCCAGAGTTATTTATGCCTGCCAGCCCTAGCTACCACACTTGGGTGTTGTCCATATTTGAAAGTAGGGTGGAGAAACCTTTTTCCTGGAATAGACCAAAGTACTACTTGGTCTATACCCACTGTGGATTTTGGATGTAGTAGGTGACCTTAGGAGGTAACCCTCCAGGAACAAAGGAGAGACCATGGATGAAATGGGCAGGTTTCCCCTGGGGGGTCCACTCTTGGCCTTAGAAGGAGTGAGTGGGCCATCCCTGTTATTGCTCAGTAGACCCATGAAAAAGTGGCCATGATAGCAGAATCTTGCATGGGATTGGCAATATGGAAACTCACCAAGGTTGATCTGGCCTCAGCTGCTGATAAATGCCAGGTCTTCTAACTGTACAGAGAAACACTGAGCCCCCAATATCACACCATTCTCTAGGGCAACCAACCAAACAAGGCAGGTAAACAACGTTGGACCACTTCTTAATGGAGAAGGATAATGCTTTGTAGAGTAGGTACTTATTCTGGTTATGGATTTGCCTTTCCTGACAGACCCAGTGGTGCTTGAGATGTCAGTAAACATCCCAAAGAACATTAGGGATGCTCTTTGGAGGCCTTTGGCATGCCCGTATGGATGAATCATAGAGAAGACCTTTGGAATTTTGGAGTAGGGCTCTCCCATCATCTGCAGACAATTCTCCCTTTGAGAGACCAGTGTGAATTCAGGAGGCCTTCTGCAGAAGGTCTTTAATGAGCCAACGTGGGTAACAAGCATGTCCAGTATAGAGTCAGACCATTAAGGAGCTCAAGAGCACCTGAATCCCCATCAGTGGAGTAGATTTGAATGTCTACTTGAAACTTGTTTTTTTGTTTGGTGTTTTTTGTTTTTTTTTTTTTTTTTTTTTTTTTTTTTTTTTTTTTTTTTTTTTTTTTTTTTTTTTTTTTTTTTTTTTTTTTTTTTTTTTTTTTTGGTGGTGGTGGTTTCTTTGGTTGGTTGGTTTGAGGTTTTTGTGTGTATGTGGATTTTTTTTTTTTTTTTTTTTGGTGGTGAAGAAGATGATGGGGATAGTGTAGGAGTGTGGGGTTGGGGAACTCACTGATACAGTCTATACCCATGTTCATTAAGTGTTGGCTACAAGGGGGCAAGAGTAATTCCAGGAGAATGGAACATTTTACACAGGGATATTGAAGACTAGACCTATGAGGTTGAATGTGATACCTCTGGATGACTAGGCCGAGGACCAGAAGTCTTTGTCTCATCAAGTGGAGGGGTCAGGCAGCCATGTGACGTGGCTGAACTCCTGGACTCACTGAGACACTTTCCAAACTCCCTCCACACTACTGGGCCCTGTCTGTGGAAAACACTATTATTAGCCCTCGTTTTCTTTGGCTAATGGGCTACTGTTGGCTGTTCTGCCTGCACAGGGTCTATTTCAGGAGCAGGTATGTCTCCTGCCCATATACGCTCTGGTGCCTGAGTTGCAGAAAGGAATGATGGACTAGGGCTCTAAATGGGCTCATGTAGGCTCTGTCACCCATTCCTTGTCTGCTTTGTCCAGCCTTCTCTTAGTCTCTTAAACCTGTGTGGTCTCTTGGGCACAGTACCTCACCTCTACCAGATTGTGCATTTTCCAAGAGAGTCCCAAAAAGGTAAAAGCTTTGGAGCTTGACCACAAGCCCTGATGGAGGTCCTGGAGTCTATGTGTTGTTTCCAGTATTGCCTCCTAAGATCACCCTGCATTTGGCCAGTCAAGTACCAGGGAAGCAGTGACAAGGGACAAGGAGTTTGTTAGAGGCTGGAGTTGAGTACTTGCTGTCTGCTTTTCTCTAATGTTCCTTTCATTACATGTTCCTTTTACACAGTAACAAGTCTGTACCCTTGGTCTATCCTCTGGTCTCTGGGTGTCTCTATTGGAATGGGCACTTCAGTCTCTGAATTCTAGAGTGCCCCTCTAAATAGAGGGTCCAAGAGTAAACTGACACCAGTGTGGCTGCTTTGCTTTCTTTCTGTGGAATAGGCAGTGAGGACCCAGTGTGAAACCCTTGTGCTGGGGGTAGATTAATGGGGAATGAGCTGAATATTCTGGTCTAGCTGTGGCTACATCAGTACCTCCTCTGGGTTATTTGACCTTGACCAAAAGAAGGTGTGTATACCACACCACAGAGGTCAGGAAGGGGTTTGGCTCTGAGATCTTGCTTCCATCATCTTGAGCCCTGCAGCTAATAGATGTGAGACACAGGGTCTCCTGTGTAGCAGGCTTCTTTGCACCCAGAGATAGATGTCAGAATGGGTGGCAGTCAGTCTAAGGAGTTAAGGTTGTAACCCACTAGGTTGCCCCTTGGCCAGAACCTGCCCAGGCCTGCCAGTGTAGGCAAGTCAATGCAGACAAGAAACTGGAGTCTGGATTTTCACAACTCTTGCAGCTTAAGTTGCCCAATTCCATTGAGCCTCATGCTCTGCTGTGAAGAGTTTGCTCTAAAGCTTGCCATGGCCCTGTGCATGAAATGGTGACAACTTGTGACAGTGGCAGAGCTAATGAGACCCTAACTTGGAAAGACTGATTCCATGCAGTGTGGCGAGTTGTGCCTCCTGAGAAACTGCAGTGAGAGTAAACAGAAGAGCAGAACAGCAGGCAAACACAAACATAAGTAAGGAGTCTACAGAACTAGAGCAGGGGCCCTTTGTGCCATTACTACCTCCCAAGACTAGGTACTGCCCTGGCCTGCCTTAAGCCTTGGTCTCAGACTCTTCATCCTGATTGAAAGTCACAGCCACTGCTTGATTTTTTTAAAAACTCATTTGTTCCTCAGCAAACACCCCCAGAGCTAACTAGGCCTGACAGGAGGTGCCTCTTACAGCTATCTCAGAGCCAGCAATTAGTACATAAGCCGTCTGGGGCCTCAGAGGGAAGAGGATGGATGCATCAGGAGGCACTTGATAAGGGAGGGAGGCCTGACTTAAGAATAGCCTTTCACACTGAGCTATGCTGAGGGACTGCCTGGGAGTTTCTCTAAGCTTAAAATGTTCCTGTGGACTAATGAATCTACCTGTGTTTGGGGGAAGGGGCCTAAGTAGAATGCTTTTGTAAGCTTTGTCAAGTGTATGACAGCCCTCTCTCCCACAGGATCACAGCCGCTTTGTCAACTGTGTGCGGTTCTCTCCTGATGGGAACAGATTTGCCACAGCTAGCGCTGATGGCCAGGTAAGAACTGGCACAGAGAAGGGGACTATACCTAGGCAGGTTCATGGTAGTGCTCCCTGTTCCTCACTCCCAGGGATCACCAAAGTTCAGCAGATAAAGGTCTCTTATTTCAAAGACTGCTCAAGGCTCCAACTGTATAGCCACAGTTGCTAGGGAAATGGTGGGGTAATGGTACACTACACCAGCTTCTACATAACTTGTTTGTTTCTTGAAGATATTCATTTATGATGGGAAGACGGGAGAGAAAGTGTGTGCCCTTGGAGGAACCAAGGCCCATGACGGAGGAATTTATGCTGTGAGTATAAGTATGTTTCCTGATTTGCTGGTTTTAATTTAGCCAGTTCTGTATTGATAGTCAAGTCATCGTAGATTGTTCGAAACTAGATGAATATTGATGTAAGCAGATAAGAGTTGAACCATGGCACAGCTTTAAGTCATAGTTGGGTGGGTGCAGCCAATGGCTGAGCAGGAACCTTGGGAACTAGGCTCATCCTAACACTTTCTTCAGTTCCCTATTCTCTCTCGTGAAACGGTGGCAGTAGGCGGTAGGCTGCTGCTTTCGGGGCACATGTGGTTCTGAAACCCTCTGACATACAGCACTGTTTTGTTGAAATAGATTAGTTGGAGTCCTGATAGCACTCATTTGCTGTCTGCGTCTGGAGATAAAACCTCTAAGATTTGGGATGTCAATGTGAACTCTGTGGTCAGCACATTTCCCATGGGCTCCAATGTTCTGGACCAGCAGCTGGGCTGCCTGTGGCAGAAGGACCACCTTCTCAGCATCTCCCTGTCTGGATACATCAACTACCTGGACAAAAACAACCCCAGCAAGCCCCTCCGGGTCATCAAGGTGAGCCCTGTTCTAGGTATGGTGTGCCTAGGGAACTGTGGTCTGCTGTGAAATGGGGAAAGAGGGATAGTCAAATGGAAGCAGAAATGTCAGGCTTCCTTGACCCTTCGGCAGAAGTAAAGTTGATATTTTGGGACATTAGTGACCCCCTGGAAGTATTGTAAGCAGTGCATGGTTAGGGTCTGCGCTGTTCTCTGCTGCTGAAAGTCACTATTTCCTGAGTGGCTTGACTTTCTGTTAGGACTTGCATTGTGCCTCACAACTCAAGACAAGACCAGGAACGTTCTGAGTGTTAAGACAGGATATAGAGCATGGAGGGTGAGATGGAGGCTGAGTGAATAAAAGAGATGGGGGCTCAGCTAGGAGTCAGTGGGAGGGATGGCCTTGAATCTGGATCATGGTGTAGTTTGAAAATGGGCATAAGGGATACCCTGGGGTTCACAGGAATAGAGGACAGGAGCAAATGGACCAGCTGCCAAAGGCCATCCTGAACAGAACATACCTTGAGGTTCCAAACCCTCCCCTCCCTAGGGCTTGTTCAAGCCAAGTGCTGCAGGCCACGTTGTGCTTTCCTGGCTGAGTGAACGTCTTTCTTCTGCCTCCATCTGCCTCTGCCACTTTAGCCTCTCAGGAGAGCTGTAGCCAAGTGGGAAAGCCCCCAGGATCACATTTACCCTGTCTTCTGGAAGATCTTAGGGTCCTTAATGACTGAGACATGATTTTAAGGAAGGTTTTCCACAGCCAACCTTCCTTATTTAGGGTTACTATTGCCATGCTGAAACAGTATGACCAAAAGCAATTTGGGGAGGAAAGGGTTTATTTGGCTTACACATCCATATATCTGTTCATCATCGAAGGAAGGGACAGGCACTTGGAGGCAGGAGCTACAGAAGCCATGGAAGGATGCTGTTTTCATGTCTATCTCAGCCTGCTTTGTTATAGAACACATTACCAACAGTCCAGGGATAATACGACCCTAATGGGCTGGGCTCTCCTTCATCAGTCACTAAGAAAATGCCCTACAGGGTGGCCTATAGCCCAGTCTTATAGAGGCATTTTCTTAATTGAAGTTCTCTCTTCTCAGATGACTTTAGTTTGTATCAAGTGGGCATAAAACTATCCAGAACATAGGCTCCTTTTCCTGCTCCCCACTTCTCATCCTAGTTGCTAATAATTTCCAGAGTTTACATTTTAAGCTGTTCCAGTAAAAAAAAATACCCAGTCTCATCTCTTCTCTAGCCAGTACAACCTGCTATTCAAAGGGCCCAAATATGCAGGGTCACAAAGGGGATCTCCTGACCTCCCAGTCCCCACTGAGTGACTTCCCAGAACAAGGCAACTTGGCGCTGACCCTAAAGACAGAATTGGGAGCCCCTCTGTTGTTGGGTCCCAGACCAGGGTTGGGTGTGTGACAGAACATGGGTACCACTGTGGGTGGGAAGTCATGTATGATGAAGCCAGAGCTTCCCAGAGAAGACAATTCTGTGCTATGGCTCCAGTTTCAATTGTGAGAAATGTACAGATAAAAGTTCTCAAAGAAACCTATATCTCATCCTCTTTGTACAGCAGTATAGCTCATGCCAGGTGGCCACTGCCGCTCTCAGGCTGCCGAGAACACGAGCTGTACCAGGGAAACAGAAGTTTGAGATTAGAATGCGATTCTTAGCCCTGGCTACATGGCCACCTTACCTGGGAGCTTTATAGCAAAGGGCTCCTGGCTGCCCAGAGGAACTCCATCTGGGTCTCTGGAGCTGGCCTATGTGGTGCTTTCTCTAGCCTGTTTCTAATGCTTGAGGGTGTGTGAGAATCGCCTAAGAATATTAGCTTTTTAAACAACCCAACCTCAGAGAGGACTAGACATTGTGATGAAGGCTGAAATCTTAAATCTCTCAAGCAGGGCCATTGCCAGAGGCAACCAAGAAACACACAGATCCCCAGAATCTTGCTGAGCTTAGGTTTTCATGCAGCAGACCAGGAAGTCTCCTGGACTCCCGTGAGGCTCATACTGTGCTGAACAGAACACAGCCTGGGCTCTCATCTCTTAAGACATTATACAGTGCATTCTACCAAGGACTGTCACTATTAGCTGAGGGTAAATACCATATTGTAGCAGTAAAGGGGACCCACAGGATCCCTGAGACAAGATATAGGGAAGACGCTCCAAACATGAAGCAGACCTGCAAGGCTAGTGGGGGAACCCAGGGAAAGGGTGAGGTCAGAGCTCAAGACGTGCTCTCTGAGCCAATCACAGAGAAGGTGAGAGGTGCTCTCTAGAGAGTCCTGTGTACACAAGGCCACCTCCTTCATCAGTTGGGAGGAATACTAGGAAGAATAAGTACCAAGGAGGGCCTAAGCCAAACTGGTCACCCCTAGAGCACCAGGGCCTCCAGTGTATAATCCTATCCTGGCTGCCTAACCTGAGAGAGATCCAGCCGATGTGCTCCTGGGTGGCAGCAGGGATAAGGGTTAGGTCCTAAGTGCTAGGCTTTGGTGTAGACCTTGTCCTTAGCCCAGGTGTGGGTTTTAGGTATTGAGGGAGGCAGCATATGGAGGTTTGTCAGATCAGCTGACTGGGAGATGGATGACTAATTGTAGCTCCTGACTTATTTATGGCTGGGGTTCCAGCATAGCTCAGCTCATGATTGGCAGAGGGTGGGACTTGCTACCTCTGCTCACCCCATCCCGTTGTCTCCCTCTCAGGGTCACAGTAAATCCATCCAATGTCTGACAGTGCACAGAAATGGTGGCAAGTCCTACATCTATTCCGGGAGCCATGATGGACATATCAATATCCTTTGACTGTGGAGCTGTCACAGAGACAACTTTTCTCTTCCCAAGACCCAGGAAACTCTCCCATCCGAAAAAGGGTGAAACTGTGGCAAAAAGTGTTTTGTCTGTTTTTGTTTCCAGAGTATTTACATAGAGATACCAACCTTGTGAGTGGGACCCAAGTCTAAACCTGAAATCATTTGTTTTATAGTCCAGAGGTTATAGTACTATATATACAGTGTTTATTGTATGCCTGTGTTCTGACTGCAAGTACCACATATTATGGAACTTGCTGGCCTACCGTGGCCTTGTGTTGGCACCCAGAAAGTTAGATTTTAGACTATGATACATGAGGTGTGTCAGCCGTTGTGTCCATCATTGACAAGTCTGCCTGTGTCCAGCACGCTTTATGTGCCTTCTTAAAACAAGGCTGTGCTATTTACTGCCTTGGTCTCTTGGCTAGTAGCCAGGCTGCCCCACTGACTTACACTGCCTTAGCTCTGAAATTCTAAGCTTGGCCATCCATGAGAATGCCTCCTGTTCTTCCTGTGGTGTCTTCTGTCTGTGTGAAGGGCAGCCATGCCTGTCCAGTGCAGTAGATACCGTCATCCTGAGGTCTGGTTTCTCCTTAATTGTACTCCACATTACTGGGATTCAGAGACAGGAGAGAATGACTCCTTCTCTGGAAAAGGCCACACCAATCAGGTGTCCAGAATGACGGTGGATGAGTCTGGCCAGTTGGTCAGTTGCAGCATGGACGACACTGTGCGGTACACCAACCTCACGCTGAGGGACTACAGGTACGTTCTGCCCGAGGAAGCTAGCCATGACTCTAGAGAGGCCCAGAAGGAGCCACAGGTGCCTGTAACATTCCATGTCAAGGGGTTTATGTCTGCCCTTTATGTTTGTTTCTGAACATCATTCAGGTACTAAGCCCAGGATACTGAGTGGCAGGGCCCTAGTAACCAGACTCATAGGTGTGGCCAGTTGTAGACTCTGCACCAAAGCAGATGCAGCCCATGCATTATTATTTTGTCTGCTTTCCTTTGTATCTTTCTGCCAGTAGAGGTAGTGACAATAAAGCTCAGGCTATTGAAAAGTTCAAGGGAAGCTCACAGATTGATGGCATGTCAGATGCTGGGTATAAGGAGCCACCTCCTGTTTAGAGTATAAGTGGATACTGAATCAGAGGTGTCCATCCTCAGCAATGAAAGGTGAGAACAGGCAAGAGGGGTGAGATGGGCTGCTCCAAGTTGTTGACTCAGAAATAGACCCACTGACCTTAGTTTAGCAAGACCTCCTACCCACCCCCAACTCCACCCTGTAAAGCAGTTCTTGGTAGACCATCTTGTAGCTCACATCTTGGTAGAAATGTGTCTGACTAGGAGAAGGATGGGGTTGGCAGGAGTGCATCTTTATAAGGGTCCCACTTCAGATACGTGTGTGACTGGCAGCAAACCTGCCAATGTGTACAGTCTGTTCTGATGAGTGGCCACTGGCATCTGAGAATAAAGGCACCTGAGAACCCAGGGGTCTCGGCTGTCTGCTTCTTATTGCCTTGTGATATCACTCATGAAAGTTGTCCTGTTGGCAACCCTTGGCTGCAACGGTCAAGACTTGGGCACTCTGGTGTCCAACCATGGCTTGACTCAGTTCTGTGGAAGCTTGTTAATGTTTTCAAGAAAGATAGAGCTATAAATTATTCTTGGTGAGTTTTGATAGCATTTGTCTAATATAAGAGGGAACTGGAGGTATTAGAATCTTAGTTAACCGTGAGGGGAGGAGCAGAACTCAATTCTGTATATACCTAGAAAATCCAGCCTCAAGCCTACAGATGGGTGGGGATAATATGTCTGCTTTTAGCACAGGTGTACAGGAAGAATCTACCCAACTTCTAACCTCCATTTGTTGCTGACATCTTTTCCCTACTCTGGTCTCCCTTTATGATAAAAAGACCTCAGTGCCCTATTTGTCACCTCAAATTTTAGCAAGTTGCCCTTCAGGAGAGATTACAGTAGGATTTTCTTCTCCATATAGTTAAGAGGTGCAATTTTCTCAGTCTGTATTAATAACCATGCTGAACGAGCTGAATGTGGAAGTAACTGCCCTCCCTCCTCCCCAACAGTGGACAAGGTGTTGTGAAACTGGATGTTCAACCAAAGTGTGTAGCTGTTGGCCCTGGGGGATATACCGTGGTCGTATGCATTGGACAGGTACAGTTGGCTGCATTTTAACCAGAAGTAGTGGGATAGGAGATGTATAACTACTGTCTAGTTTCTAAATTTCACCCATGACTCATGTTCTGGTTTCCTTTTTTGATACTGTGATAAAACACAGACCAAAACTAACTTGGGGAAGAAAGGTTGACACAGTATTCTGCCTGCATGTATGCCTGCACACCAGAAGAGGGCTCCAGATCTCATTATAGATGGTTGTGAGCCACCATGTGGTTGTGGGAATTGAACTCAGGACTTATGGAAGAGCAGCCACTCAGGCCATCATTGAGGACCACTAGAGCAGGAGCTCTGAAGAAATGCTGCTTGCTGGTCTCCTTCCTATCCCAGGAATGCCTGCCTAGGGATGGTACTGCCCACAATGAATTGGGTCCTCCTTTTGTGTGTGTCAATTAGTAGGCAAGACAATACCCCCACACACCTGTTTAAATTAAAGCAGTTTTTCAGCTGAGGTTCCATCTTCCAGGTTTCTCTAGGTTGTGTCAAGATGACAAGTACGTGTAGCCAGGGTTTTGTGCTTACAGGGTTGCCTTTGCATGGACTCACTCTGCTACTAGTTAGGACCTTTTAGCAAAGTGCTGCCCTCAAAATTGAGACACAGGAAGAGGGCAGAGCTGGTCTCATGAGACTAAATTATAGAGCCATTTTTCCGTGAGGTCTGAGGCAGTCAGCTATATGGCTTTGCCATTATTCTGCAGATGTGCCTTTCCCTAATGAAGCTCACCCTCTCTGAGCTTTTAAGTTCTTTCTAACAAAAGCACGGGGTGATTGTGAAGATAAAGTTGTCATACTCCTAGTACAACTTAGCTGGGGTGACACTGCCACATGAGAAGGTAGATCCCAGGCCATGATAGGGTCTAACTCTCTAGTTCCTGCATATCTGTTCCTCTAGAACAGAGCCCTGGGCTCACATCTGTGCCTGACCTACTTTGTGGAAGAATTCTGTTCCACAATGTGTCATCTCTGCAAACCCAGGCATCCCATCTGTGGTCAGAGCCAGAAGCTGACTAGTGCTTCCTATTGGCTTGAGTGACAGACTCTGCTGAAGAAAGAGCCATTCAGAATCTTCCCCACCCCTCCCTGGTCTGTGAAGCTGATTGCTAAAGGGAGCGTGGATTCTGTGTCCCAGATAATTCGATGGCATTGCCAAGTAACTCAGTCTGCACAGCCACAAGGCACAAAAAGGAATGTGTTGCATGGGGCTCTCTGGGCAGCTGCTTCTCCATGGCAGATCTGTCAGCCTTGTATCAGCACCTGGCCCTGGTGAACAGTACGTGAAGACTTAAGGCCTTTTCTGTGGGAAGGCCTCAGACAGGCACTTCTTTGTCCCAGGCCCCAGTTACTTCATCTGCGGTCATAGTGGCCCTAAGCTGACCCTGTCCTTGAGGCTGATCAGAAGAATTAGCCAAGGTGGGTGAAAGCAGGGATTCAGATTACCTGCCATTCAGAAGGTAGTGACAAATTCCTCCACAGAGTAATAGCAGATTAGGGCACCATCTCCCAAAAGAAGGGCTTTTCTCTGTGCATGTGTGTAAACATTTTATCTGCTGTTGTGGGGGGCAAGGCAAGGTCCATGTATGACCTTTACCCCTAACCAGAACGTAGCTTAGTTAAGATCAGGCTGCCACATATCTCCAAAGTCCTAACAGCAAACACATGGAAGTGTCTGCTGCTCGGGCAAACATGGCCTGCCCCAGCTTGACTGAGTGTGGTATAGCATTCTCCACACATAGTCTTCCACCTCTCTTAAAGCACGGTAGGTCTTGAGGGTTCTCTCAGAGCAGTACATTTGCAGACCCCCTGCTACACCCCCACCCCAACTATGCTATGCCTCCCAGCTCCTTCTCTTTCTTGCATCTGGGATTGATTGCACAGTTATTCCCACAGACCTCCACTGGTGCCCTGAAGGGCTACACAAACAACTCTGTGCTGAATGTCCAGTAACCTTAGTTACTATTACTTTGGATAACACACTGTCCTCCAGGCTGAACAAAAACCTGCACTATACAGGCATTAGTTGTTTCTTGTGACCTAAGATCTAGGATCTAGAGGTGGAATCCTCAAGTCAAGCCACTTTCCCTGATGGTTGAGCCAAGTCCCTTCCTGGTACTTCTGCCCTTTGCCCTTCAGAGATCAGCACTTCACATGCTTGTCACTGAACATTTTCTCAGGTTCTGGCCTGCAACTAAAAGTAACACGGTCTCTACAGTGAGGGAGGAAATGCTTTTATTGGGGTTGAGATTGGCCCAGGGTGTGGCTTAGAGCCCAGAGCCACTAACCAGAACTCACCTTTCCTGCTGATGAACAGTGACTCAAGGGGCCACTGACCTGACTACATCTTTCATGTTACAGATTGTCCTCCTGAAGGACCAGAAGAAGTGCTTCAGTATCGACAACCCTGGCTACGAGCCCGAAGTCGTGGCTGTGCACCCTGGTGGGGACGCAGTGGCTGTTGGGGGCTCGGTAAGGTCCTTTTCTTTACCCTGTGACCTTGGTATCTGAACAATTTGGGGCCTGGAAAAGGCCATGGTCTTCAGTATACACTGGAATCCTGAAGAAATATCCTCTAATGCCAGAGAAAGAATGGATTTGCCTGTGAGAGGAAGAACAAAGAGAGCAAGTGTCCTTCCATGTCCTTCCTATAGACGGCCAGCAGGTGTAGCACAGATTAAAGCATCTTCCTGATTTAAAAGTTCTGGATTAGCCGGGTGGTGATGGCTCATGCCTTTAATCCCAGCACTTGGGAGGCAGAGGCAGGCGGATCTCTGAGTTCGAGGCCAGCCTGGTCTACAAGAGCTAGTTCCAGGTCAGGCTCCAAAGCCACAGAGAAACCTGTCTTAAAAACAAAAAACAAAAACAAAAAAAAATCTGGATTAAAAGTGGTCTTCCCACTTCAAATGCTTTAATTAAGAAAAAAAAAAGCCTCACAGATATTCCTAGACTCTTGGGTTTTAGTTAATTCCAGATATAGTCAAGTTAATAACCAAGAATAGCAATTATACAAGGTATACTTGGCACATGGTGGCAGGAAGCTTGCTGGAGACAGATATATGTAGCTTGCCCAGCACAACTGGTGCCCCTAGAGATGGGGAAGCTGTTGGTGCAGTTTTCTCCAGATTGACCTTTCAGGGAACTATGAACACTATTTATGGGGCCTATTTGGTAGCCAGCCAACACCGAGAACAACAGTAAGGAGGCCTGGGGTCCAGTCTTTTTCTGCCCAGTTGAGGTGACATGCATAAGGGAGTATGGAAGGAGGAACCAGCTGTTTCTTGGCAATCAGAGCCCTGGGCTCATACTGGTGTCTACTGAGCCATGGCAGAGTACTTCTTTAGTGAAAACCTGACCTTCCGCTGTGACAGAGGGCACATAGTGTGGATATTAAGAAGTGACCACTTCCTATCCCTGCCTACAGGATGGCAATGTGCGTGTATACTCCATCCTGGGCACCACACTAAAGGATGAAGGCAAGCTCCTAGAAGCCAAGGGGCCAGTGACAGACGTGGCCTACTCCCATGATGGCGCCTTCCTGGCTGTGTGTGATGCCAGTAAGGTGGTCACAGTGTTCAGTGTGGCTGATGGCTACTCGGTGAGTAGGGTACAGAGCCCTGTACTAGAAACCTAAGGGAGGACCCACCCTAGCCAGATGCTCTTGGGTTTTGACCTGCTCAGTTATGTCTTCCATTCTGTGAATGGCAGATACCTGCTGGAACTCTTGGGAGGCTGCTGGTAGTGATCAGGGACTAGGACTTTTCCCTGTTACTGTGGAGGCTGGCTGGGAGGACGTGTGCACTCTGGCCTGCACTCCGATCCTATGCCTCTGTTTTCTTTCTGTACTAGGAGAACAATGTTTTTTATGGACACCATGCAAAAATTGTGTGCCTGGCCTGGTCACCAGACAATGAACACTTTGCCTCTGGTGGCATGGACATGATGGTATACGTATGGACACTGAGTGATCCAGAGACCAAAGTGAAGATCCAAGGTAACTTACCCTGGGTCTCAGCCTGTCAATTCCCTGACCACGCTTCCTAGGGTCAAATGGGGTCTGTGCTTTAAAAGGTGACCTGATGGAGATGTGGCTTTGTCCTTCCCTTCCCCAGCACATACGAGACTGGCCTGTGCAAAGGGATCCTGAGATACTCATTACAGTAGGAATCCTTGCTCTCCATATGTAGGACATAAATGAGGAAAAGCTTTCGACACCTTTCTTTCCCACCCTGCTCCTGTGCCTTAACTCACAACTAAGTTAGCTCAGTCCCACCGTGGTGACGTCAGTAGAGTAATGGGAAGCATGTTTTTCCAAATAGCCATATTTTCAAAGGAGACAGATTTTTTTTAATCTTTATCCTGGTTATCTGTTATTTTATCACACTGCTTCTGCTGGTAGTTCCATGCTAGGATCCAGAGTCACATATGACTGGTGATCCTGAGTGAGATGGCTACATTCCATTTTATACTGTCCCCTGGGAAACAACTTTCTGTGTGTACCAGAACAGAGATCCTAGCCTATCTTAAAGCTGTCCTGAGACCACCCCCAACAGCTGCAAGTTAGGGAGACCCACTGTCTGCTGTGTCATAATTCACATAAGGCAGACCAGGAGGAGAAATCCTAAAGCAACTTCCAAGGAGCCATTTTGGTTTGTAAGGAAATCTAGAAATTTCACAAGTAAATGGGTCAGGAAGGTACTGTGTCAGCGCTAGTGGTCCAAGAACAGTGCTGGCGTCTGTCTGCTATGGTCACAGACTCCTGGCCTTGCCATGGAGAGTGCTGCAGCTTAGGGAGTTCTCTGGCCCAGGATGGCCTGACCCCCCAAGACATCTGCTCCACCTAGGTTAGGCTGCTGATCTAGGCTAGGAGCTACCTGGGCCTAGGGACTAGGAATCCTGTTGGGGAACCCCTTTCCTGGAACTGGGAGGTCCCTAGGGACTAGGAATCCTGTTGGGGAGCCCCTTTCCTGGAACTGAGAGGTCCTTGGGGCTTTGTGAGAAGTTTGAGCTGAAGGAGTCCAAAGGTGCAGGATCTCATGGCTGGAGTCAAGAATAATGGAGGTAAGATGGCAGCTGGAATCCCATCACTCTGGTATGACTTCTGGAGGGGCACCAGACACGTCCTCAACTCTTGTTGTCCATTCCCCACCCATCCATTCCACTTTAGTAACAAGACCTCCTCAGGTAACAAAATTCAAAGACCTTAAGTCCTTTGTTGGGAATGGCACGGCACCGTTTGTATATAAACTGACACAGCGTCAGTGTACTTCATCCGCTTGTCATGCTGTGGTATTGACGGAGTAACTGATTGGTCTATTGAGCTCAGAGCCAGTGTGGAGCTGACTGGTTGAGTCTGTGAATGTAGATCCTGTGGACCCACATGTGTGTCTGTTCTTGTCTGACTAGTGATATATATCAGTGTTGGGAATTAGAGAGGAACCACTTGGCATTTTAGAAGCCTGGAATTGGTACAAGGCTGAGCTCACCTGGTCCTGCCTCTGCCCTCACAAACTTGTCCTTGTAAAAATGAAACTGCCTCTGTGATAGTTTCTGGTTCTCACTGATGTCTTTAGCCTTGGCTTCTCTCTTCTTAATCAAATATAGGGAGAGGCAGAGTGGGCCCGTTTCCTCACATTTCTTTCTTCTTCCCAGATGCTCACCGGCTGCACCATGTCAGCAGCCTGGCCTGGCTGGATGAGCACACACTGGTCACCACCTCCCATGACGCCTCTGTGAAGGAGTGGACAATCACCTACTGAGGACACCGCTCACCCCATGGACCGAATCAGGGACTAGATTTTAACTGCCTCGGAGCACCCTTCTCTTAACTATTTCTGTAATGCTCCCCTTCCCGCCTGCCCCGGGAGTGAGCAGGGCCTGCGAATACCCTCCTCTCTGCAGGGTGTCCATGTCTGTACGCGTCCTTCTGAAAGCTTTAGACAGTAACAGTTTGCACATGAGAAATAAAGCAAGCACTTAAACAGCGTGTGGAGCGTACCTAAAAACTTAAAGCCCACTAGAACATGAGAGCGTGGAACATTCCAGAGGCAGCAGCCTCCAAAGCACAGACCCCAGCCCCTGTTGCTCTTGCAGCTTATCAGGAAGTTGGGTAGGGAGCAGGCCACGACTCCCCTTTCCCATGCAGGATGCAGCTGCACTGGAGAGGAGGAGCTGCTCTGCAGACCCCTGTGTCAGCATTCTGTGGAGAACAGGTGTCTGCTCCTTGGTGTTAGTCATGTTACATGGCTGTCTCCCTGGATCCCACGGGGACACGTGAACCTTGACCTCATTGTCAGATCAGATTTTGTGCTTGATTTTAAGAACGGAAATCATGGAAATTATTTTTTTTTTAAATATATCTTGACTGTTGTCTGTCTTGTTCCTGAACTGGCGCACTGACAGTACCATGTCTAGGCGAGTAAAGCCCTTAGCCAGACTGAGGTGTCCTGGTCACATGATAACTATGCTTCAATGTTTTCCTGTCTCTTCCCCCCCCTCTGGCCCCAAGAGCAGAGATTAAGGACAAGATGATGTCACTGTAACTTGTCATGTTTTTACCTTTTTTTTTTCTTTTTCAGTGCAGAAATTAAAGTAAGTATAAAGCACCGTGATTGGCAGTTTCTTTGCGTGTGTCGGAATCACTGGTAAATGTTGGCTGAGAACAATCCCTCCCCTTGCATTTGTGAAAACACTTTGAGCGCTTTAAGAGACTAGACTGAGAAATAATTAAATATCTTTTCTCTTGATTGTGGATCACTGGCTCTGTGTGGTGGTACGTGCGGGAGGATGGGATGCTTTGGAGGACCCACCAGCCAGCATATCTGGTAGGGTCCTCACGAACCCACATTATGGCAATCACATGGAAGGATAGCCCCCGAGAAACCAGGACTCTGCCTGTTCCCATCCCTGCTTCCAGACCCTATATGTCCTGGTCCAACCCCTTAGGGTTTCATTTGTAAACTGAGCATTGGGCCTGATGTTATCTCACCCTCCTGTCTATAATCAGCCTAATCTTCAAGCCAGGAACCAGATCTGAGTATTTAAGAAAAGGCACCGCTCTTGGGTCCAAGTATGTACTTTCCATAAAAACAATCCTTTCTCGGGTTCTTGATGTTGCTCCTCCATTCGGGTGTAAAAAGGACGCCATTATCTGAAACACAAATCCCCACAGAACAAGGTCAGACACATGTTGGGCAGTGAGACCAGATGTTTTCATGTCAGTGAGTTAGTGGATGAAAGTGGGCAGCCTCTGAGGGGTGGTGGCCTGTCAAGTCTTAATCCTTGTGGAGTCAGAGGGACATCAGAGCCACGAAGTTTGACAAGAGGACCCATTTGCTTCAGGGTAGAAGACGCCATGGGAGAATTCAATGCAAAGTGGGTTTGGTTTGTTTTTTTAAACACAAGCTTTATATGTGTGAATGTAAGTTACAGCACACATGCAGAGGCCAGAAGCTTCAAGTCAAGCCTTCTCCCACAACCTGGGGTTCTCGTTCTCGGATAGACTGCATGCCTGTCTGACTCCGTTGGTGCTGGAGGCAGACGCATACAAAGATACTTGGCTTGTATGAGTCTAGGACCTGAATTCTGGCCCTCGTCATTGTGCAGTAAGTGCTCTTAGCCACTGACACATGCCTGCAGCCCCCAAACTTGGTTCCAAGAAAAGCAAGCAAGTTAAAGTGGTTGCATTTGACTATAGTCATAATTAAGCCAATGCTGATAGGAGAATAACGGTTTGACCAGTGATACAGACACAGCCTTGTACCAGACCAAGGAACATTTTGTGAGTTTGATACCTAGCAATTTTTTCTTTAAACACATTTGAGGGTTTTTTTTTTTCATGAAATTAGTACAATTTTCAAAATACAGGAATAGAAACCACAGTGCATGATAATGCCTATTGAGTGACCCCATTTCAAGTGCTACCAGTGTACAGCGGGCTGGTGGGTTGGCTTCATTTCTATAGACACTTTTCAAAAAACTACCCGTACCCACAATATCATCTCAACAAGAAAGATCTTTATGTGAAAGCTTCAAGGGAGCACAGAATGTCAGGGAAAGTCCACTCTGAGGGGGGCGTGGGAAGTTTTTGTGAGCCAGCAGTTTGGTGGCCACACACCAGACCACCAGGTCGCCATCACTGACTTGTTTGAGGAGCATTCACAGAGGGATGGGAACTGCCCTCTTCCTCTTAGAGCCAGGATAACAGCTCTATGCCAGCCATCTACATTTGGGGTACAGTTCTGTCTGGAAAGAGAAAAGATCCTAAGACCCCCAGGTTACACTGAATCAATAGCATGCCCACCAGCAGGGCCCATCAGCCAGCTTCAGGCGCTGTGATGTCTAGTTCTTTCTCACCCTGAGGAAACCAGTGCAGTTTTCTCCAGTGCAGTCTCACTGGGTGAGACCATGCCAGACAGTAGGTGGCCAACACACATACACAACTCTGATACTTGGGGAGATAAATATTTGTAGTTTTTTTTTTAAAAAAAATTATTTACTAGTTCTTTGGAATTTTACATCATGCACCTTAGCTAAGCTCACCTCCCAGTTTTCCCATATTCGTCCCTCACCCCTGCGCCAAAAGAACATTTTAAAAAAGCAAACAAAATCAAGAACAGGGAATCTTCATCTTTTCCGCCTCTCCAAGTCCTTCATTTGTCCTGGTGGTGCTGGCAGCATTGTGTCATTTAGCATACCCTTTGTCCAATCAGCCTTTCTTGCGAATGTTCCTTGCAGTGAGTCATTGGTCTGGTTCAAAGCCTCTAGTTTCTGATACACCGTCATCGCTGGATCCTCACTGAAACTCCCCTCAGATAGCTCACAGCCACCCCAAGTCATGGAGGTCCTGTGGATATTGTTCCTCAGGACCAGAACCTTCACGAGCTCCAGCAGGTCCTAGACGGGGTAGATGTTAGGGTGGGCCAACCCAGGGTCCGGTCATGGACCCAGGTGGTACCGGAGCTGGTCAGTCCCAGCCACTGGACTCAGATGAGGGGGCAGAGTCAGCTCCCCTGTCCCATCCCATCAGGGTCAGTTTTCCCTCACCTGTGGTGAGGGGTGGGGAGTCTCCTGAGTGCGGGGTCAGCTCTCTTGCTGTGGTGTCCATGGAGAGGCAGGGCCAGCTGACCCCTGCACTGGCACAGTGGTCATGGTGGTCACGAGACAGGCGTGAAAATAGCTCTCCAAGGATCTCTTGGGGTTAGTCTTGTGCGAATTTCCTCCTCAAGTCACCCAGAACCTGTTGGAGCTGAATGCTCCCAGTATAGACCTCAGAGCTGACGGCTCCATGGAAGTGTAGATCCTCCTTAATGACCCCAAGATTCATGATCGTGAGACACGCCACTGAAAACCAAGCAAAATTACATACAAGTGTATCTGAAAGAAACTGGTTAACCCAACACTTCTTATCAGTGCACACTTACCAAAAAAAACATGCCCCCCTTTTCCCTAAATTAGAAGAATAGCATTGTTTTCCATTTCAGGGAATGTCTGTCTCCAATGTGTGATACATCGTTCTTGTTCAAGAAGTGACAATCTGGTCTCATGCACAGAGGAAGGACTTGGTCCACTTTGCAGACAAGAGCTGTAGGTCTTCATCTTGGACACTACCCCAAGGTAAGAAGCCAAGCGGGAATTATCTTGAGCAACCTGAAATCCCAGCCACTGACTTTCTGTCCTCTGTTAAGTTGAAACCCACCTTGGATTTTTCTCGTATCCATTTACCAGTGTGAAACATTATTTGGAAATGGTCCATTCATTTAAGCATCTCTCAGTCCCATTCTCTCAAGTCACCATGATGTTAATTAATTAATATGAGCATAGCACGATTAATATTAAGAGTTGACACAACTCTGAGTGGCTATCCCTGGGCTTTAGGTCTCTGCTCCTGTAATCTCAAGTCTGGTTTGCATAGTTGGATCTCACCTACGAGGAGGAGGAAGAGGGAGCATCCATGTGGGCTCATGGCATACACACCCACAGTATCCACTCTGATTTTATGGGCGCCCTTAGTCCTGTGAGCACACTTTCAGAGGGCTGAAGAGCTGGACTTGGAGGCTTGGAAGAACAGTCCACATTGAGGTAGGCTCATCCCCAGTGTGACTGCTCCCAAATTGGCAAGGAGAGCAACCAACCTCCCATTCACAGCAAATGCCCACACAAGACTTCTGGGCAAGTCAGGGAATACATTAAGGAGCTTTATTTTGTTTCTTACATGTATGTTAACTATATTTGGATTGCAAGGTGATTTAAAAAAATTATCAGTTGCGTGTCATCTTCATGAGCAAAGATTTTCTCAATTACCTTGCAACTCAGAGCTGACAACTGATGAGCGTGCAGTAGTGACGATGGACACAAAGCTACAGTGGCCATGTCACACACATGGCAGGAAGTCACGAGGATCCATCATATTAATGCGGTCTGATCTGCAGCTCAAACATGGCTTTTCAAACAGCCACAGGGCTAAAGTTGCGCATATAGTTCAGCTTGGTGGAGTTCATTTTTAACTAATGAATACCCTGGCCAGTTAGAATTCTAGGTATCATTTTATATGTAAAAGTTTTACTGGACAAAATTTGACAACCACTGAATGAAATCAACTCTAAAAACCAACAATTTATTTCTGTAGGACAAAAAAACGACTTTAAATTTGCCCAAGCATTTAGTTACAGAAAGATTTCTAATTTCTAACCTTTAATTCTTACTATTTTTGTTATTCAAAGGGGAAATTTCCTAAGAAAAACAAAGCTATTGCTGCTGTAACCCATACCCCTAAAGAGGCAGTTAAGCAAGGGTTGTAGTAAGGGTTCCTTTAGCATTAACAGGGATGGGGATGTAGCTCAATGAGACAGCACCTACCTAGCAGGTGAGACCGCCCTGGTTTCATTGCTAACACCATAAATAAACACATAAACAAGACATAACTATTACTCTGGGTGAAAACACCAAAGGTTGTTTCCAATAATACTGAGAGTCTACTCCCTCTTTCTAGAAATTTCCCCATCTCTGTTTCCCAATGTGATTTTGGGGAATACTGGCCGGAAGCAAGGGTGACTCTCCAGCCACGCATCCCTCACTCCCACAAATCCCTCCACCAGTTCTAAGCTTCTCTTCACTTGTTGACTCATTATTATTTTGCTTTTTAAAAATCAATTGTCTAATATTGACCTAATGTCAAGGAGTTCTGGAGATTAATAATATGAATGGCTGCCACTGGAGGCTACACTTTATAAGACACCTAGATGCATTCGAGTCTCAGATGAATGACACCTAATTTTTTATTTTTTAGCACAAGCATGTACCATGTATTCCACATGTAGTTGCACCCTTCTGATCAGACCAGACAACTCCGCGTGGCATGACCGTGGAATAGATTCAGATCCACTGTTTCTGATGTCTTGCGACCTGTAGAATTCTGACAGATGGGCTGGAGTTTATCTCTCACAGCCATCCTTTACCGTGTGGGTGTTACTCCCCAAATAACAGACGCCGAAGCAGGCAAGGGTCTGCTGGGTAACTGGAGAGAATAGCACAGAGACTTGAAAATAGCTCTGCCTGTCAGAATCCTCCAGGCAAGCCCTAGGATCTCAAAGCAGAGTCAAGAGCACAGGAAAGACATGGAGAGACAACCCACTTCTTGGATAGGACAAGCTGCGTCAGGAAGCAGTGAGCAGCTTGCGCCTCTGAGTGTACAGCAGACACCAGCTCCAAGGATAAGACTGGAGATGGCTGAGCGAATGGACCATTTCAAGGGCTGTGGATGGGATGCTAAAGGCAGGTAGAGTGGCGGAGCACCCGCGAGTACCTTGCAGGAAGCTGTTATCAGTGCCGAGCTAAAAGGTACAAAGGAAGAGGGCTTGTGCAGGTGGATCAGGGAGTTCTGTAGAGCCTCCCGCTAGCCAAACTAAACTGGCAGGGGCCTGGCTCACAGGGTACCCTGACTACCATGATAATCCCCGTTGGATAAGACCCTCTTAGGTGCACAGCAGGACAGAACAACTCGGAACTTCTGCTAATGGAGGCTGACAGTCATGGCCCCTGCCTCGGTGCCACCATCTGTACTCTGGAAAGGAAGGTGGAGGAGAAAGAAGGGTGGTGTAAGTATCAGAAGGAAAACATCTTTCCAGAGCGATGGCTGAGTCCCCCTAGATCTCACTAACCAGAGCTGCCTGCTACAGGGAGTGGGTGCCAAGGTTAGGGGTGCCTAGTGTCTGAACAGAACCAGCAAAGCCAATACATAGCCAACCAACGTGGCTCCGGACTTAAGTGTGAGCAAGAAATTAGCCCCAATTTTACCAGGCCATGAACATGCTTGCCAGCACAGCAGAACCCGTCCTGTGTTGACATCCAGAATGGAAGAGAGTAGAATATATCTCAGGGGTGTTTATCGGTGTCCACAGTGGTAGTGTCAGCGTCCATTGCTGAAAAGAGAACCAGAATGACACACACCTCACGGGGCTGTGCAGGGTCTGCTGGAGACGCTCCAGGCAAAGCCCTAACTGAGCCTGACTCCCAAACTTCAGACTTCCCTGTTGTTGCTGGACATGGGAAAGGTGCTGGCAAGAATGGATAATATCAACATGAGAGCGCGGTAGATGAAGGACATAGAATAAGTACCAGCTAACAATAGTGCCGGGCAAAGAGTGAGCAGGCTAGTGGAGGGAGCCTGAGTGAAGTCCAGGGGTGTTCCTGGATCTGCTGCCCCTTTTCATGCAACATCTACTCCATCTTACTGGGAAGTGGCACTGATACTAGCTGAAGGCTGCAAAGCTCGGGTCTGCTGTCATTGCGATGAAACCAGTCTTTGCTGCTTGCATTAAATGACTGCAAACATGCATCCCTGGCCTGGAGCAAAGCTGTCTTCTTGCTGTTTCAGCTCCAGTTCAAGTGGTCCAAATGCATCTCCCATGCTAGGTGACCTGCTCTTACTGGAACCCCAGTCCTTTCCTCACTCAGGGCCTACTTTTATACTCTTGTATAACAACTAAAACCTGTGATTGTGACTTTTGATTGACAACTTGATCAGATTAAGTAATCATGCCAGGGATATTCATGAGGAACACTTGAGTGTGTCTGTGGGGGTTTTCTCAAGAAGACCCACTAGGGGTGAAGAGTTGCCCTGAATGTAGGTGGCCCTAGATCCCCAAATTAATACATAGCTGGGAAATAAATGATGCTGGCATCCTCGTTTTTCTGCTCCCTGATCACTGAGTGGTTCCCAGTCCCATATCCTGTAGCCATGAACTCCACCATACCTTACCAACTGTGATAAAATGTGTGCGATTTTCCTTTTTAAAAGAGCTTTTAGATTTATTTATTTTATTTCATGTGTATAAGTGTTTTGCATGCACGCATGTATTTGTGCCGTGTGTACCTGGTGCTCAGGAAAGTTAGAAGAGGGCATTGGATCTCCTGGAATAGGAGTTATGGGTCGTTGTGAGCCATCATGTGGGTGCTGAGAACCGAACCCAGATCCTCTCTGCAAGAGCAGCAGGTGCTCTTAACCTCTGAGCCTCCTCTCCGGCCTCTTTCAACTGTGAACCAGAATGCATTCTTCCCTAGAGTTGCTTCAGCTGGGTGTTTTGTCACAGACATCGGAAAGTAACTGATCTACCTTCTCTACATGATTCTCATCCAGTTCAGTGTTTAAATCCCAGCTTTGTCTTTGAGCACATTTCTCTGTTTGCAGTGAACCATGCAGCTCTCAGCCCCTTCTGGACTGCTTCATGAGAGCAGCTCCCCAAGTCTCCTTACTACTGACTTTGCAGCCAGACAGTTCCTTATGATGGGATCAGACCTGGTCCCTGCAGGATGCTTAGAAGCCCCACCCCACCCCCAGCCTTGGAGAGCCAGACGCCCACATCTCTCCTTGACTTAGGTATTATACCAGAACTATCTCTCACTGGATTGAGAAGGGATTCCTTTTACTTCTAAAAAACCAACGGTGCTGTAAGGAAGACGCTTATCACAAGCCTACCAGGTTAAAAGAATTAGAAACAGGACTCATTCATTTCATTTGCCCACTTGACATTTGCTTGGGCCAGAAACGTGAAGGAAGAGACAGCCGAGGCAGCAGAGTGAGGTTGGGGGGAGCGGTCAGAGGCCCAGGCTGTGCAAGCGATGAGAATACTCGGAAACCAGACAGTTTGGGGGAAATGACCAGAACAGGAGCAAAGGAGAACGTGGAAGCGGAGGACCCAGGGCTAAAGCTGAGTAAGGCAGAGGACCCAGGGCTGAAGCTGAGTAAGGCTGGGCAGCTATGTAGCACCAGACAAGAAAGGCTGCAGGCCCTGAGGAACAATTCTAGAGCACCGCCGAGCCTTGGAGAGCAATCCAGGTTAAGGAGCTGTAATAGTAGTCCCTATCAAGGGAGGAGGAATCCTGATACCCAGGCCTGCCTGGAGCTGTAACTCCACTACTGTCAAGAGTTAAGGAATTCTTAGGGCCTAAGCAAGATGGCTTAACATTGGTACAGCTAAACATCCCAACATCCAAGGCCTGAACAAGGTCTCTAACACTAGAGGGCACCACCACCTGTTGACGCCACTGCTATTTATGAGAAGCCACAAAAGCTGCCAAAGCCCAGACTCCTCACCCACCTCCTCACTGCCCCTCTCTGCCACAAGCCTTCTCCCCCCACCGTGTCTATCTGGGCAAAGAAAAGGACTCCAGGCAATGAGGAGAGTAGCAACAGATTATTGTACTCCACTTGGTAAAGTGTGTTAAAAAAGACTCACCTTACCCTGTTAGGAAGGTGTCGGTCTGCATGAGGTCTCTGTTGCTGTAACAAAACAAGGACCACAAGCAGCTTGGCCAGGAAATGGCTCGTTTGGCCTTCAGAGCATCCTTCAGGAAGTCAGAATAGGAGCTCAGGGCAGGAACCTGGAGGCAGGAACTGGAGCAGAGGCCATGGAGGAACACTGTCTACTGGCTTACTCCTCATGGCTTGTCCAGCCTGCTTTCTTATAGCACCCAGGACCGGCAGCCCAGGGATGGCAGCACCCCCAGTGAGAACAGAACCTAAGAGCAGAGGAAAGGTAAGTTCTCTTTCTTCCTCTCCTCTCTCTTCTCCTTTCTTCTCTCCTCTTCTCTCTTCCCCCTCGCTTCTTCTTCTCAGAGATAGGACATTCATCTCAGACATGGGAGGTCCTGGTTACCCAGCCTTGGGACTTCAGAATTTACCCTGGTCACACCTCTTCCCTGGCCCTTGCCTTCAGCACCTGACTATTGACTCTCCTGGATTTAAAGCTAACATTGCTTTGTATCATTGGAATTCCTGTGCCTGCAGGATCTGCAGCCTTCTTGGCCTCTGTAATCACAGAACCTACGGTTCTGTCTCAGCCAGTGTTCTATTGCTGTGAAGAGACACCATGGCCACAGCAGCTCCTATAAAAGAAAGCATGTAGTTGAGGCTTGCTTACAGTTACAGAAGTTTAGTCTGTTTTCAGCATGGTGGGAAGCCTGGTGCCAGGCAGGTGGGCATGGTGCTGGAGACGTAGCTGGTAGTTCTACATCCAGATCTGTGGGCAGCAGGAAACGTCACTAGATGTGACTTGAGCTTTAGAAACCTCAGTGTCTATCCCCAGTGACACACTTTCTCCAACAAGGCCACACCTACTCCAATAAGACCACACCTCCTAATCCCTCTCAAGTAATGTCAACATGTAGAAAAATATTGCGGCAAAACCCCTATGTCTTAAGCTTACTGAAAGCCTAGGCTCAAAGGACCACCTCAGTCTGGGTCTTCAACGTTGTTGTGCCCGGGAACCTGGATTTCTAACTGATTTGCTATCAAACTCGGTAATAGATGAGAAAATGAAGTGACTAACTGGATTCTCAGCCACCTTTAATTCCGAGAAATTCATAGATTTACTCCGAAAATATCTGGATATCTGTGAGATCACTGAGCCTGTCTCAGCTTTGGGAGAGCATGGCTCTATGACTGGGGGCTTTCGGGTTCTGTTCTCAAATATTTGAAGGGTGAGATTCATTCTACAGAGGGAAAGAACAACAGCTCCTCCACTGGAGGGGTCTCACGAAATGGAGCATCGTTTAGCTTTCATGGGGATTATGGCAGAAATGCGTGGGGCAAGGAGAGGAGTGAGCTGGTCAGTCCCATCGCCCAGCCCAGGGGTGTCCCGGTGCCTCCTCTTGGTTTCTGTCACACTTACCCGTAGCCCCCAGGGAAAGGTGTTCACGTAGGAGATAACAAGAAACCAGATTCTCCTTCTGTCCCTGGCCTCCAGCAAGGACCTTCTCAGTGCTGCTTTGGTGTCCTATCTCCTGTCCTCATCAAAGCAACTGCCTTCTCTAACAGAAATTACCCATGGTCTCCTGGGAAACCAAATCCTGGGAAAGCTGTTAAAAGAACAGGAAATAATTATTGCTGTGTGAATCCCAAGTAAAAGCAAAACACAAAATCCATTTAAAAAAACCACACACACACACACACACACACACACACACACACACACACACACAAAGGAGCCAGGTGGTGGTGACACATGTCTGTAATCCCAGCACTCAGGAGGCAGAGGCAGGTGGATCTCTGTGAGTTGAAGCCAGCCTGGTCTACAGAGAGAGTTCCAGGACAGCCAGGGCTACACAGAGAAACCTTGGCTCAAGAAACAAAAAAGACAAAACAACACACATGCACACATTGGAAAGATAAGAATATTTATTTGCTGCTTGGGATCATATATAACATGTCTGTGCACACATGTGCACATGTGCTTCTATAGCAAGAAAGTCTTCAGGTTGGGTGGAAAACCATTCCTGTCCCTCCTCCTGGGTCTGTCTTCCTTGAGGATCTGGCTATGTGGACAGTGCATCTAGCGTGGAGGAATCTCATCCTCTGCTCTAGGATCCCTCCTGGGCAGTGTGATCTTGCATATTCCCATCCTCAGCAGTCTGAGTTTAAGTGGTCCAGATAACACAGTTAAGCATGTTTGCTTAACTTACAAATGCTGAACTCAACTCCTGCTCCTAGGTCGAAGGCTCATCCTCTGTGCATCGGGCGGGTGCTTCACCTGACTTTGGGGATAGACTCAGCTCTGAGGGCAGGACAGAAGTGGCTTGTGGTTTCATTGCATTGAGGAGAAGGGTTTAAGAAAGGGATTCTAGAACAGCAGTGGGGTATTGCTGTGTTGGAGGGAGTCACAGAAACCCCAAAAGGGAGACCTGAGATCCACCCTGGGATGTGGATAGGAAGCGGGGAAACAGCCCAGCTTTTGGGATTTGGTGCAGTCCTGGCTGTGTGTACAGAGGCCACTGCACAGCCAGCTCCATCGCCACCGACTCTTATGTTAGCCTTGATGCTGTACTCGCCTTCCCTTCTGTGCCTCTTCTGGTTTCTGAGGTCCCTGCTTGCACTGCTCAGCAGATGACAGCAGAGAGCGGCTGTGACCGTGACTGGACAGATGTTGAACCTGCTGTGGAACCTCAGGCCTCCTGGCAGGCCTTCTTTAGGCACCTCAGCCAGCAGGCAGCCTTGTCTCTTGGCCTTCTGCCCTCATAGAAACTGGCTGGGTCTGTTTAAAAACCTCCCATGAAGGCTGAAAGGGACAGTGCCTCCAGCCAGCACTGACACTGGGAGCTTACTGGGACACAGCAGCTGGTGTGCCCACCTTTGATCTCTCCTCCTAGGTTAAGAGGACAAGCTGGCAGGGAACTGTTCAGCAATTACCCTGTCTAGGATGAGAAGAGATCTTTGCTTCCCCTGGGGCTCATTCCTCCTGGGGAAATCTCCTTTTACTATTAAATAATGAACATTATCCCAGTTCAGGGGAACTGGGGGAGGCCTCACAGCTTGGCTTCCTGTTCCTACCTTTCCCATTCACCCCTGTTCCTCACAGCCTTCTCTCTAGCTCAGTCAAAGATTTGCTGCCCAATGGTGCTAAAGAATGGTAGGTGTGGCTTCCTTCTGTCTTCTTCCCACGTGTACCCTGAGGGGTGACTTTTAGCCAAGTAGCTCTCAAAGTAGGACCCTAACCATTGGAATCTGCAACCCTATCCAACTGCGGCTCTCACTCTTTGTCACTGACAGTGATGAAGAAGCACGCACACTCTCACACCCCAACATCCCTAAGTAGACATGAGACTATAGGAGTTTACAGGCACCAGAAGACAGGGCCACTGGTGTTTTCTTTTGTGCTCTGGCTTTGCTTTTTTACCTATAAATAAATAACTGGCAGGCAGGGCAGAGGTGGACACAAACATGTTGTGAGGTGACATGACCCCATTTGTTATTACAAATTTCTTGTAAAGCCCCTTTCATTATCACTTAACATGTATTTGTTCATTTACTTATGATTTCGGAGATGGCAGCCAGTAGTGTAGTGATCTTCCTGCCTCTGTCCCCCAAGGGCTGGGATTATAAGCATGCTTCAACACATGCGTCACATAGCACCCCCTTTTCAAGCCACCTTAACTTGGGAGCAAACGGTTAACCACTACAGGATCCTTCTCCCATATCTTTATTCTACTTCATTTATTATTTCACAGGCTTAAAGTATTTTATGATCCATCTTTGCAACGTCAGAAACACAATAGGAAAAATCCTCTCATTATTTTTCTTCTACAAGATACGTAGATATTATTTTGTATGTGTCCTTTAAGATTTCATCGTTATCGAGGCCAGCCTGGTCTGCAAGAGCTAGTTCCAGGACAGGAACCAAAAGCTACAGAGAAACCCTGTCTCGAAAAATCCCGCCCCCCCCCCAAAAAAAAGATTTCAACGTTATTCATCATCTGAAAAAAAAATGACTCCATTGACCATTTTTGTTGTTACTTTCATAGAGTTTGATTTTTACGCGTTCTTTCAATTTTTTCATGCAAAACATATTCTACTTGGTGAGTTTCCTGTATATGGCATATCTATATTAAGAAGAGCCTGGGAGTGAGGAGAACAAAATAAGGATAATATTTTCATGAGAGAGAGAAGGGGTGGGTTGGGAAGTCAGTGGGAGTCGACAGTGCTGGTTTTATTCCGGCGCTCCTCGTGGATGGTAAGATATTATCTATTGGTGAAGAACGCTGCTACAGAAGTTTAGCAGCTGAGGCCATAGACCTCGTCCTTTCACAAGTCCCATGGGCTGCAGTGGGCACGGCTCGGCTGTGACCTCTTCCCAACTGAGCTGGTTGGGCTGCGGTTTGGTCCAGAGTTCTCCTGCAATCCTCATCGGTCTTCAGTTTCTGGTAGGTGGCTGCTCTGAGGCCTTCAGTTTCTGGCTGTGTGTGGAATGGAAGAAGTCCCTTCAGTTTCTCCTGTGCAGCTAGCCTAGGGGAGGAGGGCAGTTTCTTGCTGGCCATGGACTCCAAGCAACCCTTCGGTTCCCTGACACGTGGCTGCTACACGAGGTGGCTCACCACCCTGCAGCTTGCTTCTTGACAGTCTGAGAGGGGGGGTCTCCAGCAAGATGGCGCCACCCTTATGCAGCCTAAGCACACAGGTGCCTCCCTCACACACCTTCTGTGTGTCCAAAAGCAGGCCTGAGGTTCTGTCCACACCCTAGGGAAAGCGTCCCACTTGCATGCATTCCAGGAACCTGTCCTAACTGCCTGTTGCACGCCTGCTCACTCAGTTTGTTCTTGTGCTGCGTGTGTGTGTGTTTTATAATTGTTTCTATCCCAGAATAGGTTTAGTGATTTTAATACTTCATACCCTGAAAGCAGTTTCCAAAATCAATTACTATGTCAAAAAACACTGGATTTGGATCTGACCCTGCCCAGGCACAGCCAAGCAAAAAGCACCCCACTGCTGTAGGCATATCGGGTGAGCCTGGGCTAAAATCTGCAGCTGACCAGGAACCCAGTGGTTGATTCTTCTTCAGAAATATCAGAAGTTGCCATTAACTTGGAAGTTGAGGGCACTCTACAGGGTGCACTCAGAATGTGTGTATTATTTAGAAATGATTCCCATGCCTAATTCTGATTTGAAAAATAGTGGGGGAAAAGCTACTTTAAAAATTTTCAAACTTTCACTAATTTGAAAAGAATTGACATTATACAATATTTGCCATGTACGTAGATCAAAGGCTGACTCTTCTCTTACCTGAGTGAAGTCTCCCATGCCTCCCCTCCCTTCTCTTTCTCTTCCTCCTCCCTCTAGTGTGTGTGTGTGTGTCTGTGTCTGTGTGTGCATGTGCGTGTGTGTGTGTGTGTGTGTGTGTGTGTATGAAAAGTTCGTTAATCCTTCTCCTGGTGGTAAAACAAAATTCTAGAGACTGGATAATATGTGACAAAGTTCATTTAAAGCATAATAAGCAAGCTTGATTACAAAAACGAGAAATAGCAGTTAATCTTATGACCTATTATCTTGTAAGAACATCAGATTTTACAAAGTCAACCAATTTAAAAATGGTCTTCAATGTCTGGGAAAAAGGAAAGTGGGCTGACATGCTACAGCCTGTAGGAGGTAGGGGTTTGCATGCCAGATGCCTTATAAATATAGCAATTAAACCTTTCAGTGTAATGCTAGCCATCACAAATGCAAGCAGCTTTGATCTCCCTTTGTGATTGGCTAAGGAGGGAATTCAGTGGTCAATTAGGAGCTCACAACCAAAATTGAGGAGAGACGCTACCTGGGACAGTATCTAAGGTTAGGGCTGCTTCTTACCAAGAGCCCTAAAGTTCCAGAGGTGTCTATGGCCACACATACTGTTTGTAGGTGTTAGGAATTTTTCCTAACACGAGCTATCTGCCGACATAAAATCCCAATCAAGCTGAATCAAAACAAACCAAATTAAAAAATATATATATCCAGGTTTAATGGGATTCCTATGCTCTCGGGTGGCCCAGAGGGGGAACCGGGAGGCTGCAAACGCAACCACCAGGAGGAAGGAAAAGAGACCACAAGTTCCTCTTTTGGGAGTTCACTTAAATACCCTGTGGGAGTGGTATGCCAGCAAATCCTGGCATGCTGGGATTTGGAGTCCAGACCAATACAACTCTCAGGCCTGGGGGCTAGGATAGATGGAAGGGGCTGGGGTCTACGCTCCCAACTTAACAGTAGGGTCAGGATGGTAAACTGGATGGAATAAGACAGAGACTACTTCTCCTGGAAGGGTCAATACTCAGAGGGTGACCTGGCCTGGTTCCTGCCTCCACCTAGAATGCAGAGGCATTTCTCCCTGGGCAAGCCGTTGGGAGTTCCAGGGATTTTATTGTCTTTCCTACTCTACTTAACTCTCCTTTTTCAGGTCAAGGGCCAAGGTGAGATTAATGCAATGGCAAGTATGTCCTTCCTAAAGGCATTTACACCCCAGGGAAATGACTGTGGTGTTTATGGCTACTGTAGACCACTAGGCACATGGGGTCAGATTACTGTCTGTCACGTCCCATCCGCACTGCCCCACCTCCCCCATACAGCCTGTGGGGCACGGCAGGAAACCGGTGATACCTGGAGTCCTGGGATGCCAACATCAACCAAGATCCTGGACCCCACTGTTCTTGCAATGTCTGTCCTTCCTCAATGTGCTTCCTTAACTCAATATCCAGAGGTCTTCTGGGGTGCCAAACAAGGAAGCCTTGATGGCATTCCTTGGCTCTTCTAACATGAGGGGGCCTGTCACATGTATCCCTCTATCAGGTAGTCACCGTTTGATTTGGAGCCTGGTAGCTCTTCAGAGAAGGGAGCCACTGTGAGTTACCAGCAACACTCATCAAAGCTGGGGCTTGGGCAGGGGAAGGGTGCATGGAACAGTAATTTAATAACAATGAGATGGAGAGATCCCAGCAGCATTCGCTGCACTGCTGGGAACCAGGAGCGGGCTGGGAAATGAGAGCAAGAAAGTAAAGGAAGTTGGACAAGTGCTTTGTGGAGAGAGAGAAAGAGAGAGAGAGAGAGAGAGAGAGAGAGAGAGAGAGAGAGAGAGAGAGAGAGAGAGAGAGAGAGGACAGGCCATGTGGCTACAATCTATGTATTATGTAATTATCAAAGTACTTGTACAGGGATCCAGGTCAGACAGTGTTCGACAGGGAAACAGAGTCAATGTGGGAAATAGACAGGTAAAGAGCTATATTCGGGGCTAGAGATGGCTCCATGGGCGAGAGTGCCTGCGGCTCTTCCATACTCCCAGAGTTCAGGTCCCAGCACCCAAGTCTAGTAGTTCACTCCACCTATAGCTGCTGCTTGAGTAACCAACGCGCTCTTGTGGCCTCCACATGCACAGGCACTCACATGCACAAGTACACTCCACACGTGTGCCCACACATACAAAAATGCATACCCAGGCATGCCTACCACACTCACGCACATGGAAATGGGGGAAAAAAGATTTACAACCCGTCATTAGCATATTTACTTCAACTATTCAGATCTCTGCCAGAGATCTGGTCCTCGGGCTTTGGCAGGCCCCAGGCTGTCTGTGTGCCCCAGGCTGCTTGCAAAAGTAGTTCCCATCCATTTCTGTCCTTTTCCTTATTGGCCCCTGTCGCAACCAAGCCAGGGAAAAACGGGCATTTCCGTATTGGAAACAGTGAGTCAGTTTTTCTTTTCTGATGAAAACACAGCAGGGTTTGCACCAGAAATCAAAGCCGGAACAGTGAGCCCGCCAAGTGTGACCTGACACGGGAGAGTGGACAGACAGTAGTCACAATGGAGGACTGATGGCCCTGGAGAGACAGAGGCCGCCGTGCTGAGACTCTCCAGCACAAAGAATAGTGTGCATCTGGGAAGGCGATCCTGCTGCCGTGAAATTAAGGCGCTGCGGGGTGAGTGCCGTGTAGAGTGGGGCTCAGGCCCTGTTCCACTCACATCTTTAAATTAGGACAACCTGACACCCATTTCACGATCGGAACAGGGATGCTGGGCTGCACTTTGCCTGTGACCAGGCCAGCAGCCACTGAATCTGTCATGTTATGCTTGAAATCTGCTAGCTAAAATATTTCTGTGACTCTCAGGTTTTAAGCTATATGAACTAAGTCTTCTGCTCTGGCAGAAACTGACTTAATTATGAAAACAAAACCTTGAATGTTTCCATGCTATCCTTCCTCAGCACACGAGTATCAAATTAGTGAATGTTTTAGTTGTATTGTGCTAGGGCTGTTTTTAAGATTTTCTTTTTTGTTATGCGCATGCGTGTGTCTATACATGCCGGCACAGGTACTTACATAGACCAGAGTTACAGGCAATAACTATGAGCCGCCCGATGTGGGTGCTGGGACCTGAACTCAGGTCTTCTTCGAGAGTATTATGTGCTCTTGACCACTGGGCCGTCTCTCCAAGCTTAGGGTAGAATGTCTAGCAATTTCTAAATGGCCCTAAACACACGTTTGCCATTTTGTATTATGTATTTGTGTGAAGTAGTATTCTCAGAATTGACAATGATAAAATCAAAATACCACACAGGTCAGAAATACGTGGAAGACGCTGTGTCCGGCAGAATCAAACCTTCAGCCGAGACTTTTATTATTCTGTGTAAAATAAACAAGCACATCCCTTTCATTGGCATACAACTTTCTTTCTCTGTGGAATCGATGGCACAGTTGGATGTGCACCTAACATTAAACTATTTCTATTTTTCATACCTTTCTATACCCTGGGCCGCAAAAAAATTTCTTGGGTGAAAAGGGAGGGAGTGTGAGTGGGTGTCTAAGAGACCCCAGCCCACTTCAGTCTTAACACCCAGCTGTGTGACCACAAGCAAATCATTTGACGTATCTGAATCCTGTCTGCGCTTGTGCTCCCTGAGAACCCGAGTCACTGAAACCAAACAGACAGTACTTGTGTAGGTGGGTGACAGAGGCCAGGCTTCTCCCTGGGGAGAGGAGCAGTGAGTGTCCTGGAGAGTAGGCTGGTGTCGTTATGCAGCCGAGAGAAACTGGGTTCCAAGCCTGGGGTAGCCTAGAGTAAGCCAGTCATTGTACATTCCCGATTCTATCGGTAACGTAGAGTAAGTTCCCGATTCTATCTGTCCTAGAACACTGAAGCCATTGCTATTTGTCCACTCGGTTCTTGCTAGCTAAGAGCCTGGCACAGGACTGGAATAACCCGGTCAGGACCTCCCAGAGACTGCATGGGAAAATTCAGATCCTGGGTTCGAACTGGCCAGGGGAAGCACGCAGATGAAGGAGGCCTTTGTAGGGGACCCATTGCTGAGATAACAGGAGGAGAAAGGCTGAGGTGTGAGAAGCTCAGAGCTTTTGATATCTGGAACCAGGGGTGAGGGCAGGACATATGCCAGAGACAGGTACACACTGCCAGCCCTGGGTCACCCCAGAACAGGCTCTCCGAAATGCTCACGCTCCCTCCCTCCCTGTCTAACTTTGCTGTCTATGTCAGTAACTGTGGCTGTGGTTAAAAACACCAATACCACCATCCCTTGGATTCCAAGATGCCCTCAGGTACCAAACTGGATGCTCACCTCCCATAGATAAAACTCCTTGGCACTGGATCTCATTTGTTCTCACTGCCCGGCATCTTTGGGTGACTGCTAACAGCTCGTGCACCAGGAAATGTCATGGGAGTGCAGTCCTGCTCATGATGCCTACGGATAGTTTTCCTCCCTATTTGTGGTAGTTGGCTGCTTGACTCCAACTGCAGAACCTTTGGATATAAAGAGTCAACTGTGATGGGCTCTGGACCTGTAGGCATGGAGCCGCATGGATGCCAGCTCAGGAAGTCAGGCTTATGCTCATGATGGCACAGATGCAGAAGCTGGGCTTCGGAGAGTTTCAGTAACTGCTCAGGCCTGAGATGGGAGCTGGGACACCATGGCCTGGCCCACACTGAGTACACAGCACCTCACATGTCCTGGGAAGGTGGGAGTGTTCCTGAGCTGACACTGTCTAAAGGCTTGGCTGAGGGCCAAGGCTACTGGGGAGGGAGGCAGGACACGGGTGTGGTTTCTGTCCAGGTGCAAAGACCTGGAGCCTCTGTGACAGGCAGAAGGAGGAAAGCCTGGTGACAGGGATCCAGCTTATCACATCAGCACCAAGACTCTGACCTCTGAACCCTGTCAGCTGGGCATTCCCAGTAGGGGATTGGCTAAGGTGACAGATAGGGTCCTCTCTTGCTGTGTGACTTTGGACTAGCACTTTCCCCTCTCTGAGCCTTGATGCACTCACCTGTGAGCAAGGATGATGTAAACTTTGCTGAGTAAGCAGATGAGCAGGTGGGTCTAGCCAGAGAACTGGCGGGTTAAAGCAGGGAGTGGCTGCAATCAGGCTGCCAACAAGGAAGACCTGGCCATAGGAACTTTCCCAGAATCTATTTTTTGAGGTACTTAAGAATTATTTATTTTTATGATGATGATGATAGTGATGATGATATGTATGTGTGTGTGGCATGTATATGGAGGTCAGAGGATAATTCTGTGAAATCTGTTCTTTTCTTTCACCTTTATTTGGGTTCTGAGGATCAAACTCAGGTCAGGGGGCTTTTGCTGCAAGCTCTTCAACTCGCTTAATCATCTTATCAGCACCTCATGACCTGTTTTGAGTGCCATGTATATTAAGGAAGCCAGGCTAAGGATTTTCTTGGTACAGAACAGTAGTCCTCAACCTTCCTAATGCTGTGACCCTTTAATACAGTTCCTCATGTTGTGGTGACCCCCACCCTCAACCATAAACCTATTTTGTTGCTATTTCATAACTGTAATTTTCCTACTGTAATGAATTATAATGTAAATATCTGATATGTGGGATATCTGATATATGACCTCCAAAAAGGGTAGCAAAGCACAGGTTGAGAAGCACTGGTCTAAAAGATGGAGCTGGAAGGAATCTATTCCATGATCAAGTACTTCTCTTTCTCTCCTACCACCACGGCTTCTCTCATGGCTAAAAAAATGCAAATCAATACAAGGTAAGCTTGCCACTTGAAATTCATCCATCAGTGGGTCAGAAGAGTTTGGTACTCATGCCTCGGGCTAGCTTCCTCTGCCAATGATGGATTCAGTGGTTCTCACTGGCAGTGTTGAATCAACCAAAGAAGGGGAGGCAATACCCGGAGTAAGTGGTTGTAGTCAGGGTGTGGAAGGCAGAGGAAACGGGCAAAGGTTCCCAGGTTGTGTGGTATGTGCACAAGGCAGAGCTGAGTCAGTGGCAAGAGCCAGCATGTACCACCTTGTTCCCTAGTCTAGTTTTCACTGAGAACTCATGCTGGTGTGTTGAAAAGGATTCAGAGGTTCAATCTGGGCTTAGGGAAAGGGTCCTACATTCGATCAAAGATGTCTGCCAGGGGCTGTAGAGAGGGCTTAGCAGGTGAGAGCACGCAATGCTTCCAGGAGACCCAAGTTTGGATCCTAGCACCCACTTCAGACAACTCACAACTGACTGTAATCCACCTCCAGGGGCTTAGATACCCTCTCTGACCTCCTTGGGTACCTGCACAGACATGACAGACATTCATGCGCGCGCGCGCGCGCGCGCGCGCACACACACACACACATAAATGAAAAGGTAAATCTTTTATTTAAGGATGCCGTTGGGGGCTGGAGAGATGGTTCAGTGGCTAAAAGTACTTTCTGTGCCAGTTTGATGACCTCAGACCAACTTAAAAACCAGACAGAGAGGCCAAAGGGGCTGTAATCTCACCATGTGCCTAAGGGAAGATGAGAGAGGGCTGGGGTCTCCAGGAAGTCTGGCTTTCACAGCTGCAAAGAGTGTCTGTCTCAAATGGGGTGGAAAAGTGAGGGCCGGAATCTGGTGGCTGTGCTCCAAATGACACATGAGCTCACACCCCTCATATGAACACACACACACACACACACACACACACACACACACACACACAGTGTCTGCCATGGAAGCAAAAATAAACAGTGATGGCCTTGTTTCAGCTGCTTCTCAGTTTGTAGTGGCTGGAGAGGATACTGGGACCAGGAGGTGAAGGCAGAGTGTACTGTGTAGAAGAACGTGAATATGGTCTTGGGGTCAAAGGTCATAAGCTTACTCTCTCCACTTAACAAACACAGAATCTTGAGATTTCTTGGGAAGGTTCAGACTCAGGTTAAGTTTTGAGGGTTAAGTATGGGCAGATAAGCAGCAAAGCGAGAGAATGTTCTAGAAGTAGCCGGGGACTAGGTGGAGGAGTCTGAGCAAAGACTTGCCTCCAGGGTTGGGAACAGGGTAACATAGATATACCCATGACTCATTGGAATGCTAAGTTCTACAGGAACAAGATCTAGCATCATAGACTCAAGCAAGCTGTCACAGTCTCAGGGACAAAAGGAGGGAGGGAGGCACTTGGAGACTTAGTACCTGACACGGTGGAGAGAGATGTGTGCCCGCCCTGCCATAGTGGAGAGAGGAAAATGTGAGCATGAAGGGTCAGCAAACAGCTCCCGAGTCTCCACTCTCTCCATGCATCTCATTTAGCTGCAGTTCTGGGGCTGTAGCGAGAGAGCCAAGATCCCCTTAATAACAACAACAAAATCCAGACAGCCTGGTTATTTAACTTGTCCTGGTCACACAGCCTAGCCATTGTGGCTGAAGCCCTGCACTGACCCCTGCACTAGGCTGTCACCTTAAGCTGTCTTCCCTGGGGAATTCTAGAAGTAAGTGGTCTTTGCTTGCAGCTCAGAACAGTGTTACAAGGAGGGCCTGCTTGTTTGTCCCGACTGCCCTGCTAGCTTAGCCCCGGAATAACCACACAGAAACTGTATTAATTAAAACACTGCTTGGCCCATTAGCTCTTACTTCTTATTGGCTAACTCTTACATATATATAAGTTTAACCCATTTCCATTAATCTGTATATCACCATGAGGTTGTGGCCTACCAGCAAAGTCTTAGCACGTCTATCTCCTGTGGCAGGTCCATGGTATCTCTCTGACTCTGCTTTCTTCCTCCCAGAATTCAGTTCCATCTTCCCCACCTACCTAAGTTTTGCCCTATCAGTCCAAGGCAATTTTTTATTCATTAACCAATACAAGTAACATATAGAAAGAAGGACCTCCTACACCAGAACAAGTAATGACAGGGCCCCTAATAGCACTGCACCAAGCACCATGTTGGTGATGACCCAGCAGGGGTCATCCCCTGCCATCCCTGGGGCCACCTTATAGGTAGCTTCCTATGAGTGGCCTCACCCTGGTCTAGACCACACCATCTCCTTACAGACTGAAGTGGGTTAATTCTACTTTCTTCAACACTCTCGGTCTCCCCCAGTCTCCCAGTTTAGTTCCATAGGGTCCTTCATAAAGGCAAACTCAGTCAGCTTCCAGTCCCCACTCCAATTTAGAAACCACTAGAATTCTCATTACTGTGGTGACAGACCACATATCTAACATTGTTCCCAATGCAAGCCTTGCTCACCCTGTGACCATGGCTCCCACAAGGATCTCTTGAACACAGTGGCTCTCAACCTTCCTAATGGTGCCACCCTTTAGTAGAGTTTCTCATGTTGTGGTAAATTATTCTCATGTTGTGGTAAAATTATTCTCATTGCTACTTCATAACTGTGATTTTGCCACTCTGTTATGAATCATAATGGGTTTTCCGATGGTCTTAGGTCTAGGTGACCCCTGTGAAACAGTTGACCCCCAAGGGGGTCGTGACCCACAGGTTGAGAACCTCTTCTATAATATAAGCTCCTTCTGGCCCAAACACACTCTGCTTGATGGTTCCTGCTGCTTTACTGACTGCCTCCTCCACCCAACTCTAAGCTCTGCATGAGCCCCTTAAACTTTACCAAGTAAGTCAGAATCTCCTGGCTCTGGCTCTCCTGTCACTTGCCACCATCTCTCATATTTGCTGTGACAAAATCCCATGACCAAAAGCAACTTGTAGAAGAAAGAATTTATCTTGGTTTATGATCCCATGACAACGGGGAAAGTGGCATCACACCATGCTGGCGGGAGCAGATGCCTGGCTGCTCGCATGTTTTCGTCTACACACAGAAAGCAGGGTCAGAGCAAGCAGTGGCATGAGGCTCTAAACCCTCAAAGTCCTTCTTCTGTGATGCACATCCTCCAGTGGGACCATTACCACTAAAGGTTCCATAACCTCCCCCAAGCAGCACCGCCAACTGAAGACCAAGTGTTCAAATACATGAACAAGGGGGACATGTCATATATAAGCCAGTACAGTGAACTGGGCATGGCCGTGTATGCCCTAAATCCCAGCCCTCGGGAGATAGGGGCAGGTGGATCTCTATAAATTTGAGGCCAAGCTGATTTACATAGCAAGATCCAGAGAGGCTGCAGATATACAGTGAGACCCTGTCTAAACAAACAAAACCACTACAGTGCCCAAACATCAACCCCAAGAGAGTGTATCCAAATGATAATGTAAGCATTTGGCTGTTGGTGTCTGACTGCAATTTATATAGGGGCTGATGGGAGTGGGCAAGACTGTCCTTGCCTAGACATAAGGCAGAACCTGGTACACAGTAGGACCTTAATGCAGACTGCTAAATGGACATGGACATGCAGACGGTCAATAAACAAATGCATGAGTGAGCACATCTCTTCTCTAGTCTTCTTTCTTGCTGGAGAGAATGCTGCACCTGTATCTCTGGCCCACTCCGCACAGTACATCCCAGTGCATTTTAGCATCCTTGGGGGGGGGGGCTCAGATGACCCTCTCTCCTTTCCAACCACCACAATCAGCTTACACATCTCCTCATCAGGACCACACTCTCCAACACCCCCACTTCTGGACTTCATTCTATATCCCACCTGAGACATTTGATCCCTGCAGTGGGCAGAGACACCATCAGCAGCCCAAGGCTCTTACTCTCCAGGGCTGTGTCCAGCAAAAGGGTTCAAACTGGCCTCTTCAAGTCTCAGCAAGACCCACGCTGACCAGCGCGCACATCGTGGGCCTTTGCTCACCATTCCCACGTGGGCTGAGTCTCCCAGGAGGCAGCATAGTGATGCAAACCTCAGGCCCCAGAGACTGCTACATTCTTGCCAGAGAACTGGAGCCAAGCAGAGCAAGAACCTGAGAAAATCTCTCAATGAATGCCGAAGTATAAATATTTATCTTGAGTCCTCTGAATTTTATGAACTATTGACTTACAGACCTTGAAAATAGTTGCCCTCAGCTAGTCTGCTGGGTGTTGGGTGTTGTGTCCACATGTTATTCCCAAACAGGAGCATTCTGTTGCCCTTGTGATTCAGGTAAGCCTAACTCAGAGGGGTTAAGAGTGTGCTCTGAGGCCACGCAGCCAGCTGGCAACAGTCACTGTCTGAACTTTGGTTGGTGTGTATACAGAACTCCGCTGCTCCACTTCAGCCAAATCCAAGGGTCAAAGAAGAGGCTCTAGATCTCGGAATGTTCAGATCCACTTTTTAAATGAGTAACTTTGAAGAAGTCTAGAGAGATATTTATGATATTGAATTTCTTTAACCAAAAGAATTGTGGGGCTGGGGGATTCTTGATTGGTAATGTTCTCTTCTTGTACACACGGAGACCCACATTTGATCCCCAGCACCCACTTTAAAAAAAAAAAAAGCCAGACATGGAAGTGTGTTCTTGGAATCACAGGAATGGGAGGTAGAGACAAGCAGATAAGATCAGTGAAAGCCCCTGCTTCAAGAGTCAAGGTGGACGTTGGCTGAGGAACAAACGCCAATGTCAACTTCTGGCTTCCACATGCCCGTGCATATACATGCCCCCAGAGAGATTGATTTATGCAACTTCCAATGACTGTGCACCCAAACTGTCACCTCTCCATCGAGATTGGTCCGTGGAGAAGTCACATGTCCTGTGGGATGTTCATGAGCACGACAAACAGGCACAGAACACCGCAGCTACAGCAGCCACTTTGATAGCCAGGCCCCTCTCTGCGGGGAGCTGCAGTGGCCCCTCTGGATCTCCAGAGGATGGGTAGCAGGAGACTTATGATTCAGTTCAGGCTGCAGACCCAGGCTCTGGCCAGGTGCAGGAAGGGTGGGAGTCAAGCGACAGGAAAGCCAGCTGGGTAGGAGGTCCCTGGACCAACACAGGGCCCTGGGCTCCAGTGCCACCAAGGTCACAGGATTGTACCTCTGATACAGAGAGGTCTGCCCATCCTCACCCAGCACCCAGCACCCAGCTCAGCTCATCACAGGGCTCTGTCTCCGTGTCAGGCTCAGGTGTGATGTTTAGTGGCACTCTCTGGCAGCTGTAACTGAGTCAAACACCTTGCCTGGCATTCTGACTCCTCTGGTCAGGAATACTGATCACCGCTCTGGACACTGGAAAGTCAACATAGAGGAGAGGACAGGAGAGGAAGTCTATGCCTAGGGGGTTAAATTCTGCAGAAATCAGTAGCTAAAACCCCCAGACAAATAAGGTAAACTCATCGACCAAAAGAAGAAAATTAAAGTACTTAGTGAGGGCAAGATGGGTTTCCTGGTTAGAAGGCAGGAATGACAGGCCTTGTCCTGGGACAGGGGAAGTGTGGGTGATCCAGGACAGCAGGAAGGCCAGGGGCAGAGGCCATAGTGGTCTAGTGAGAAAGTGAAAATGAAGGGTGGGGGGCAGGTGTGGTCATGGTATCTTTCTGGAGACCCCCAGTGGCTTAATAGTAGCTCTAGAATTTGAGCCCCAGTCTGGAATGCCAAAGCCTTCCTCTGAGGGCTGTAGTCACACTGATGAGGTGCAAGGACTGTCTGAGTAGAACGTTTGGATTCCTACAAAACCATCGAGGGCTTTAGGCAGGGTGGTTTGCAGGAGTCTGACTTGCTGTAGCCATCAGTCACTAATTAAGAAAATAGGCTTGCCTGTAGCCCAGTCTTGTAGAGGCATTTTCTCAATTGAGGCTTCTTCCTCTCAGATGACTGTAGCTTGTTTCAAGTTGACACAAACCAGTCCTCACAGCCACTGAGGTCTCAGCCCTGCCCAGTCACCCACCTGCTTCTGTCTGTCTGATTGCTGATAAGCTTTCCACAGCCATCATGAAGGAGCATTGGTGGGGAAGACAGAGTGGATGATCTTGCTTTGCACCCCGACTTTAACCCCCAAGCCTGGAACCTTGGCCGGGTGGTCTAACTCTCACCTACAGCTGTAGGCTGCAGATGGAATCACCCCATACCATTCAATGAGGCTCCGCATCAAATGTGCCTGATATACAGTAGGTGCTTACTAAGTGCAGCTCCCTCTCATTGGTTTTTTTCTTTCACTGCAGTGTGGATTGCTGGATCGAAGGGGCAGATTTGCTCTTCTTCTAAGCTTGTTTATTATCTAGCTACACGCTGGCTATATAGTAGGTGTTACGGCTAATTGTGGTGGCCAACTTGACACACTCAGGGAGAGGGAACCTCAATTGAAGAATTGCTTCCATCAGATTGGCCTGGGGGAGTGTGTGTGAACTCTTTCTGGATTGCTACTTGATACAAGAGGGCCCAGGCCACTGTGGGTGGTGTCATCCCTAGGCAGAAGAGCCTGGACTGTTTATATAAGAAATGCAGCTGAATGTGAAAGCCAGGGAACCGAGCAGAAAGAACTTGCCCATCACTGCCCCCCCCCCCCCCCCCCCCCCCCCCCCCCCCCCCCCCCCCCCCCCCCCCCCCCCCCGGGCTCCAGGATTGATACCTACCTATGTGTCATTTGTTACCATGCTGTGACTCTTCCGTGGCATTCCAGTAGACTTTTGCTTCAGGCAGGGCTTTTTAATTGTCCCATGCTGGCACCCTCCTGTTAAGGGGATCAGATAAGACACACATAGAACGAGCCAACGCCACTGACTGGTCTGGGAATGGCTTCATCTGGACTTCTCGGCCCTGGATTCCTGCTCGAGCACACGCTGCCCGCACGAGCACACACTGCCACAGGAATGTTTTCAATCAGCCCAGCTTGCCGTCATCGATCTTCAGACATTAATCATTGATTGCTTATCATGATGGGCATCCGGGATGTTTACAGTAACAGTTGGATGCGGCTTAATCATTAATGCTGGCTTATTTCACAAGTTCCCAGGTTCACATCTGATCATATTGGGTGCTGACCTATTTACGAGGCACCGTCCTTTTGTTCTTTAGCCTAGGGTGAGTGAGGCGGCTCAGAGCGCAGGTGAGTTACCCTTGCTGACTTGGGGGCAGCTTATGGAGGATTTCGCAAATGATGAGGACTGCCAGAGCAACTGAGGCAGGGATTTGACAAAGTAGGAATTTGAGAACCAGCTTTGCAAGGTTGGGTGAAGATTAAGGGAGAATACACAGATAAAGTATTTATAGTGTGGTGTCTGGCAAGCTTTCTATAGGGACAGCATTGTGTCTGGGTATGGCTGTAGCTATTCCCATGTTCCTCCCTCCTCCCTCTCCTTCCTGCTTCTCTCTTCCCTCCTCCTCTTAATTGTCCCCCTCTGAATCTTCATACCCCCTTTCTTATTCTCTCCCTCCCTTTCTCAAAGTCTCCTTTGTTCCACATTCATTTCCAGATCCTGGTTTTAGAATTCACTTTAGCTTCACGCTAAAGGCAGGAACTGAACTCAAGGAAATATTGAACACCAAGAATAAAGCCAGAGCCAAAAGCTGCTAGCCAGTAGGAGATTTCAAGGCCCAGTGTGTATCATGTCTTGTTTACTCGTGTGTGTGTGTGTGTGTGTGTGTGTGTGTGTGTGTGTAGGTCAGAGGAAAACCTGCACAAGTTGGCTCTTTGCTCCCTCCCTCCACCATGCAGGTTTTGGACCATTGGACTTGGTTTCTCCACGGAACCATCTCACTGGCCTCTGCGGTGAGATTTTCTGTTTGAACTGCCAGCCAGCAGCTTGTTGGAGACAGCACTTACCTCTGCTCAGCTCAGTAGAGCCAGACATGCCAGGCAGTGGCATAGGCACTTCCAGGGAGGGTGGCCTTTAGCTTGCCTGGCTAGGAGGGAGAAAAGTCCACGAGCCCTTTGGCTGATGTCTGCGGCCTGCTGATGCTGGGAGCACCTTTACTTGCCTTTGCTCTTGAAGCCAATGTGGGCTCTGAAGGAGATCTCACTTTGGCTCTCTGGGCTCAGAGCCAGCCTCCAAACTGTGAGTGAGGGCTTCTTTGAGCAGAGCTGCCTTCCTTCTAACCCTGTGTCAGCTGTGGGGTTTGATTAGCAGCAAAAAAGCGATGGTGGTGGTTTACTAAATATTTAACCATGGGATGGCCTAGGAAGGGGTGGATCACATTGCCAGAGCAGAGTCCTAGTGTTTGGCTCCATTGACTATTAACCCTGTAGCTGCTGAATTCTGAGGAGGCCCCGTGCAGAAGACCATGAGCTGTGGCAGGTTCAAGGGACATTCAAGGGACTGGACCATTTCCCACTGGGTACAGGAGCGTTCTCATGTGGGGAGTGGCATATCTTCGTCCTGAATGACAGGTCTCTGCAGGCTGAGGGCAGGAAGCTGACACTTCCCTATTTATCCCCAAACAGGTTTTGTGTTCATCTTTGTTTGGGCTTTGTTTCTTATCCTATTTAAGCCTTCTGAGGGCGTGTAGAGTTCTTTAGTTCAATACTACGTGGACTTGGTGAGTCAGCTTACCTGGTTCTAAGGTATCACGAGGCCTGCATTAGCAGGGAACACCATATCTGTCTACAGGGGCTGTTTGCACTTTGGGCTGGAATTACACTACCATCCTCGCTCCTGGACCTTTGCTGTGGACTAGATACAACCTATGAGGAGTTCAGTTCGTCCTCACAGCAGCCTCAGGAGGGTGGCCTAGCCACCCTTCCCATTTGCAATGGAGGCAGAGAGAGGTCAAGCCGTTTTCTCCTAGCCACGCAGCTTTCTAAGTTATAGAGCTGTAAGTTGGAACCCCTGGTCTCAGAGTCCTTGCTGCCTGGCATAACCTCTCAAATGCGTCCTTGGCTCCGGAGTGGGTTCCCAATGGTGAGGCTTCTAGCCTGGAGACCTTACTGGAACAGTTGCCGTGGGCAGGAGATTTGGCTGACTTAGCAGCTCTCTTGCTGTTCTTTGCCTACCAGGAAATAGGACAGAATCCCAATTGTCTGTGACTGAGAGAGAAGCCCAATTCATCAGTCAGAGCCCTCTCACACAGGTGCCCAGGCTTGGACAATGCAGCATCCTGTTGTCGTCTACAGAAATAACGCTCAAGTATGACGTAATTGAACCAAAAAAGAAAACTTCAAAAACACCCTCATATTTTCAGTTTGTTTACTGTTTTGTGTTTGGCTACACTCATAGCTATCCTAGGGTTCATGCATCCCATGGACCAAAGGTTAGATGTGCCTGGGAGAGGACCAGGACCACGACCAGATAGAGCATCTTTCCTAGAGTGTGCATATCCCTCATCCTGTCCTCATGCTTAACTGGTTCCTCTCCACACAGAAGCCTCATTATTTTGGGACTTGCTGAGTCTCTGTCCACCCTCCCTGGCCCATGGTCCCTTGTTCTAATCCTGTCACATGGACTCAGTACCTTCTCTGCTCCCACCCACGTCTGTTCTCCAAGCTCTCGACAGCTTCCTGCACACCCTGACCTTGACTTCTCAATGACCCCAGGAGTGGGTGCGTACTCCTGCCACAGCTGAGGTCGCATTTTCCTGATCTGTTTCCAAGTTTAAGCCCGTGCTGGAAACTGTGAACTCACCGATGGTGGATGCCTATTATCTCTCTTCCCTACCAGCAATGCCCCTGCAAGGGTGGGTACGAGGCTGCTCTCCAGACTGAATTCACAACCTACTCCCACACCAGTCCCTGCCTTCCGTTTGGTTGACTGTTTGCTTTACTCTTTATGTTGACATCTTTGGGTGATGGAATGCAGACAGAGTGGGACGGGAGGTAGACGGCACAGGACAGCATGTACAGGTGTAGGAGCACAGGTAGCTTTGGGGTATGGATGATCCCTGAACATACAAGTCTTTCATAGCAGTCATCTATCTTCTCAAATCTTTGGTCCTCGCCAGGGTTTTACCCTGCTCCATGCTTTGATGGCACACACCTCCACTGTGGCTCCCTGCCAGTGTCCTGTAAAGCCAGTTTCCACACAGGCTCCTCTTTTAGCTCTCTGTCCCTCCCCCTGCCAGAACCGTCAGAACACCCTTGCTTTAATGACACCACTCTCTTGATACCGTCAGCCCTTGAGCACTAACTTGACTTGTCATCCCCCCAGTCCTCGGTGGCCTTGTTTCCTGTATGCCGCGTCCTCCCCTGGTTCCTTGTTCCCCATGTTCTGTTTGGGGGGGGGGCTTCATCAGGCCTCTTTCTGCTCCTTCTCTCTGGGCAACCTTTTCTAGGCAGGGATATTAGAGACAATTCTTCATGTCCAGCCCGGGAGACCCAGAACCAGAACCAGTAGGACATTATCTTCGCCTCCTTCCACCCCCGCTCTGTCTGACACACTCCTTTAAGGGACTGCGTCACACAGCTTTGGGGCCTGGAAAGCCCCAAATCCACACATCAAGCTACAGATTCACTTTGTTGATTGATGTAGTCATGTTCCAAGACTGGAAACTCGGCAGAACTCCTGTGCCATAGTCCTGAGGTGGATCCCCTTCCTCCTCGGGGCTCACACGCTTTTCTCTTAGGGTAGTGAAGTGACTGGGGACTGCCACCTACATCACAGAGGGCCATCTGCTTCACTTAAGTCAGAGGATTGCAGATGCTGATTAAAGTGAAAAACACTTTTTCAGCAACATCTGAATTGTTCTGCAGCTATCCAACCAGGGACTCTGTAGTCTAGCCATGCTGATACATAAAATGGGCCATCACACATAGAGATGGACAGACAGACAGACAGAGAGACTGGGATACACTACATACACACAGGTAAACACAGAGAGATAGATATGTACACACAGGTACAGATAGAGACACATATCACATAGATGATAGATAGATAGATAGATAGATAGATAGATAGATAGATAGATAGAGGACACAGACAGAGAGAGAGAGAAAGAGAGAGAGAGACACCTTACTAGACCTGGATGGAGGTGGGTGGTCCTTGGACTTCCCACAGGTCAGGGAACCCTGATTGCTCTTTGGGCTGACGAGGGAGGGGGACTTGATTGGGGGAGGGGGAGGGAAAGGGGAGGCGGCGGTGGGGAAGAGACAGAAATCTTTAATAAATAAATAAATAAATAAATTTAAAGAGAGAGAGAGAGAGAGAGAGAGAGAGAGAGAGAGAGAGAGAGAGAGAGAGAGCTGTTTCTGTGTCCTGTCTCTCCTGGGGTACCAGGCAGACACAGGTCAGGTTTCCAGAAGGAGAAGCAGGTGATGGGGATGAGTGAGACATAAAGCATTACCTTCTTTCATCTAGGCCAAGGGTAGCCTAGGCAACTGCAGAGAGGCTTGCAAATGTTTAAGGGAAAATAGCCCTAGGATGTAATGTAGTACCACATCCACCATCAGTGTGTCCATCATCAGCGCAGGGCCTCCAGTGTCCCACTGACATCTGGCTAAGGCAGCTGTCAGGCTCCTGGGCCTAAATCCAGCCCAGGCTGTAGCATTCTGTGAGGAGCCTGCAGACTGTGACCTGGCTTGGCTACTCAAAGCTTCAGAACTTTTTTTAAAAATTAAAGCAATTAAATGTGTCATTATATTAGCATTTTTTTCCAGTGCAGAAAAATTGGAAAACTATGGGAAAGCAAAACAAAACAGAACAAAAAGATCGAAATTTCCATGCTATCACAGCTACAGATGACTGCAACTTAGGTTTGCTGTTTCTGACCCAGCTATCTGTTCATGCATGAAAACATATCTGCCCTTGCTCATCCTTCAGCCCTATCTCCACTGTCCATGCTAATTCCTGCAGCCCCATCTCCACTGCCCCCACCCATCCCTGCTGCTCTGTCACCTCCACTGCCTGCCCTCCCTCATGCCTGGCCAGCCACTCGTGTCCATGCAACTGTGAACAGTCTGAGTGCTCTCCTGAAACGCCTGCTCCGGGAGAGCAGAGGGAAGGCTGCCTAGCTCAGGACTGGATCCCCCACAACAAGGGTACTGGGTTTATTAGTGTTTGCTGAATCAGTGCTCAACACACAAATCCTACCTTTGGATCTGCGTAAGAGGACACAGACTTAGTTTAAGCAAAGCAATGTTTAACATATAAAGCATTAATCATCAGTACATCCGTGTTTAATATCAAATGATACATATTCACTTATATGGCTTCCTCCACTTATCAAATAGAAATTTACTCCTAGGATTGTTTTTCCTGTCACACGTGTTTAGATAACAGGCTTTTAAAACAAGATTTACTTTATTTTAAATTATGTATAGGTGTGTGTGTCTTTGTGGGTGTGCCTATGAGTGCAGATGCCTGAGGAGGCCAGAAGAGGGCATTGGATATCTTAGAGCTGTAGGTACAGACAGTTGAATGTTAGGAACTAAACTTGGGTCCTTTGCAAGAGCAGTGCATATTCTTAACCACTGAGCCATTGCCCCATCCCTAGATAACATTTTTAAGGACTATAAGATGTTCTATGGGCTAGGGAGATGCTCAGTCAGTAGAGTGTTTGATGTGCAAGCATGAAGGCCTAAGTTCTGATCCACAGCGCCCAGGTAAAAAGCTGGGCATCGCAGTAACATCAGTAACCTGAGAATATGGGAGACAGAGACCCGAGGATCCCTGGAGCTTGCTGAGCGGCCAGACCTTCAGTGAGAGATCTTGGCCATTTGAGGATGACACCTGACATGGACCTCTAGCCTTGGTGCGTGCATGCACACACACAAAAGCAATGCACACAGCATACACAATAGATAACACAGAACATAAACACACATCACACTCACAACAGACAAAATTCACATCTAACACACAAGCAACACATTCACAACACAACACACTCACAACAGACATAATACACCTAACACATACACACACCACAACATGTACACACACACGCGCGTGCACACACACCAGACATAATACACACCTAACACACATGCAATACATTCACAACACCCACATGTACATAACACGCACATGTACACAACAGACATAATACATACCTAACACACACAACACATTCACAACATAACATACACACACATATGCATGCACACACACACACCAGACATAATACACACCTAACATACACGCAACACATTCACAACACAACATGCACACACACATACTTTCCACAATGGATGAACCATGATATACATAAACTTTCCTGCTACAAGGCTTAGACAGATCCCCAGTAGACAGACAGAAAGAAAAAGGAGCCAGGGCAGATTTTTAAAAATGATATTCTTGCTGCTTCTTCTGCATACTCCTGACCAGAAACAAAAACCTGAAGGCCTGGTGCAGTTTTGGGCTTTGTCTCCTGCCAGCAGGGCTCCCTGCCTGCGGACTGGTCTGGATTGGTCTGATGGTTTCAAGGCAGGCTCAGGACATGCTTACTCCAAAGTTTGGCCCTATCAGCCTCCTTGTGTTTGTTTAAACTGACCAACCCTGAATTAGGGGCGGAAGACCCCTCAACGGCCCTTAAAGCCCCAGCACTCACAGAAAGACTGGAGCTTTGTCTTCGGGAGTCCTCCCACTCTGATTTGCAGAAGGTCTTTCTGGGTGCTGTGCTATGCATGGGTGAGGGCACCTTGCTGCAACACACCACACAGTCACTATGGCAACTACCATTTTCTAGCATAGAAAATGTCGCAAAAAACATCTTGGACTAAAACTTTTGTGCTCAATTTTTTCTTATCATAGGATAAATTTTACAAACTCTGTGACAAGTTAAGCTAATGCATATACATCCTCCTGAAGCGCTAAAACATTTTAAAAAACTCTAGAAGACTGGCAAGGTTTCCCACTTCTGTCAGTCAGTGATTTGGGTTATGGTTTTGGAGACTGTTCCCAACTTGACTGGCGAGACAGATACTTTGTCTCAACTTCCACTGGCTTCAGTTTCCCCTCTGGAGACAGACAGTCTGTGTTTCGAGAGCATGTGCCTTTGTGAGCATGACCTTCCAAGTGGGGCTCCTGTGAGGGAACAGTCTGCATTCCCTAAGCTATGAGGCTGGTATGGGAAACACAGCCCTGTCTCATGTTTCCTAAATAGAGTTGTGTCAGGAGGTGACTGGGTCTTCTGGGGATCCGGGGTCAAATGAGGACAGAGCAAAGTCTCATCCCGGTGTCCTTGCCTGAGAGCATTCTTCAGTAAACCTCCTGTGACTTCCCCTTTTTTTGTAGGGTACTGTGGGGTGAACCCAGGATCTCATGGATGCTAAGCAAGTGTTCCACCATTGATCTACATCTCCAACCCTTTAAAAATCTTTTTATTTTGAGATAAGTTCTCACTAAGTTGCTAGACCGACCTTGACTCACTGTGCAAGCTTGGACTTGTGACCTCCTGCCTTAGCTTCTGAGTATCTGGAGTAATGAGTGTGTTGCTGCTGGATCCCCCTGTCTTATATATCTTTGATGGTTCTTTAAACGACATCCTTTCTTTTGCTCTTAGGAATAAGAGGAAGCCCAAGGCCTGAAAAATCAACCACGATGTTCAGCGAGAGGGACCCGGCAGAACACAAAGAAAGCCAGCAGAAGAAGACGGTGGTCAGTCCTGTTACCTTGTTTTCCTCTTACCTGGCCATTTCAGCAGCCAGGACAGGGCAGTCCTTCCTGCTCATTCCCACTGCCCCTCCAGGGGAGGGAGCTGGGGAGGCAACAGCAGAGAGCAGAGAGGGCCAAGAGGACAGCCGTGAGGGACGCTGTGGACTGTTTATAGGTCTGGGACGGCTCTGCAGGGAGACAGTCACCAGAGTCCTGTTATACAGGTGGCTCTCTGGACTTGCTGTGAGGGTCCCCATTCCAAAAGTCGAGGAGGGGACCTTGATGATGACAATGATTTGGTCATTGTTCTTAAATTTAAGGATGCATTGAGGAGCTGGTGAGATGACTCAGTTGGTCAAGCACTTGCTGCATAGAACCTCAGTAAAAGCCAGAACTGGTGGTGGGGGGGGTGCACATCTGTAACTGTGGCGCTGAGACAGAGTGGACGGGATGCTGGTGGGTCCCTGGAATCCACGAGTCATCCAGCTTAAAGGAATAGGGGAGGTCACATTCGGTGAGAGATCCTGTCTCTAAAAATAAGGTTCAGGGTGAGAGGAAGGCATCTGACATCAGTCTTTGGCCTCGACCCTGTACACACACACACACACACACACACACACACACGCACGCACGCACGCAATTTCAATATGCATGCATTGAAATCCATCCGTGCTCAACCTAATTCTGCCTCTGGGAATTCCTCAGCAGAAGGTCTCCATTAGGATTGAGGACACTGACAAAGATGATACCTTTAGGCAGCAGATTTATTTAATATCAGAGAGGATGTGGCAAGGGTTCAAAAGAAGGGGGAAGGAAGATAGGAAATATCAGGGCACTGGAGAAGACACCGGTGACTGCTTTAGAGCATTTAGGAAGGGGAAGGATCCTTTTTCACCGTGGGGAAAAGAGCAATCTAGCAGTTACGGGTGTCACTAGAGAGAAAAGGTACCTCAGTTGCCATCAGTGGGTGAGTGGTGTCTGAGGTCTCTAAGTTCCTAGGGGCCTGTTATATTCCAGGAGTTAGGATACTGAGGAAGATTGCCTTACAAATTTAGACAGGCTGTTTGCTTCTTTGTAGCAACAAAGAACCCAGAATCTGCTAAGAGAGCTTCTGCAGGAGGCAGAGTGGTCTCCCTCTGGGATTTCTCATAGCCTGATGTCTGGACGCCCCAGGGAGCCTAGCACAGACCTCTCCCCACACCCGGCCTCACCATGGGGTGCCTGATAGTGTCTGTAAAATGGTGGGAACACCAAGTGCGATTGGCTAAAACCTAACACTTAGCAGCTGGGACGGTCCCCTTGCTTAGCCCTTCTTGTCCCTCTCTGAACCACATGGAAGAGCTTACAGCCAGCCAGAGCCACCCCTCTGGGACCTTTGCATGGACACAGATTCCCCCATTCACTTCTCTTGGTCAAACTGTTGTTCTTGGCAAAGAATAGAAATTGAGACACTAGGAAGTCAGGGAATATCCATGTGTTTCCACACAGTAGGTGAAGAGTTCAAGAAATCTGAGCCTCGTCCCCCCCCCCCATGGTTCTTTTCTGTTATTACCATAATAACAGCCAACTCTCATGGGTGTGTGTGTGTGTGTGTGTGAGAGAGAGAGAGAGAGAGAGACAGAGACAGAGACAGAGACAGAGACAGAGACAGAGATGGAATGTAGAGATCATCTCTAGGTCACCATGGCAACCCTCTAAGGTTCAATTTGCTATAGCCCATCAGAAGAGGAATATCTGACCTCTAGGCATCCTGTTCTCAATGATAAGCAAGATGAGGGTGGGGTAGAAAGCTCCTCATTGTTGTACAACCAGATATACTGGTTGTATTTGTACGAGTAAGTGAACCACAGGGATCCTGGTGCCCTTGAACTGGCTGCCTCTGTGGGGACTTTAAGTGGGGTAGGGTTCACCTGATGAAGTTTCAGAAGTTTTTTGTTGTTGCTGTTGTTTTGTTTTTGTTCAAGACAAGGTTTCTCTGTAGCTTTAGAACTAGCTCTTGTAGACCAGGCTGGCCTCGAACTCACAGAGATCCGTCTGCCTCTGCCTCCTGAGTGCCTCTGCCTTCCAAGTGCTGGGATTAAAAGTGTGTGCCACCACTGCCCAGCTTGTTTCAGAAGTTTTTAATGGCTGATATGATCTGTTGTTGCAGTGAGAAAACAGTACACTGAGGAGCGCTCGGTGGCGGTGAAGGAAGAAATGAGGCCATGACTGTTCAGTCTTTAGTGTGTAGGGGTGTGGCAGTCCCTCATTCTCTGCTTCTGTCCTTCGCAGCCATCTAGTCTTTTTGCCTGTCACCTGTAGTGTATTTCATTTTAACTCTTTGAGGTCTGTCACCCAGCTCACAAATTATACACAGAGACTTATTCTTACTTATGAATGCCCAGCCTTAGCTTGTTTCTAACCAGCTTTTTGTTTGTTTTGTTTTTTTTTGTTTGTTTGTTTGTTTGTTTGTTTGTTTTTGAGACAGGGTTTTACTATCGCTTTGGAGCCTGTCCTGGAACTAGCTCTTGTAGACCAGGCTGGCCTTGAACTCACAACAATCCACCTGCCTCTGCCTCCCAAGTGCTAGGATTAAAGGAGTGTGCCAGCACCGCCACTGGTCTCTAGCCAGCTTTTCTAACTTAAATTAACCCATTTCTTTTCTACATTTTTACCATAGGGCTTTTTACCTTTATTTTTATATCTTTCTTTCCTTTTTACTCCCTGGCTGGTTGTGTGGCTGGGTGGTTAGTCCCTGGAGTTCCCCCTTTCCTTTCTTTTTCTTGCTCCTCCCCCCTCTTATCTCTAGCTTCAATTTCTCCTTGTATTTATTCTCTCTGCTCAGCAGCCCTGCCTATTCCTCTCCCGCCTTGCTATTGGCCATTCAGCTGTTTATCAGACCAATCAGGTGTTGTAGACAGGCAAAGTGACCCAGCTTCACAGAGGTAAACAAATGCAACATAAAAGAATGCAATGCATCTTTGCATCCTTAAAACAAATGTCCCACAGCATAAACAAATGTATCACATCTTCAACTAATATTCCACAACAGACACCTGCATCAGCTATCTGTGCCTGCAGGAGATGTCCCCTGGCTGAGGAATGTCATACTGAGTGACTACCTGGGCTCCGTGAATGCCTGGCTGAGGACCAACGCTGGTTTTTCTTGCTCAGAGACCAGCTGCTTACCCTGGGCATCATTGTCTCCTTGATGTGCCTCTGGGGCTGGATGCCTTCAGGGGCAGGTGACAATTAGGTCCCCAGCACAGTTCTCCTCGCATTCCTGATCTCCATGTGTCCTTCCCGCTACACATAGCTTGCTAGCTCCTCAGAGTCTGTGTGAGGACTTGAACCCCGCCCCTCATCTCCTAGGCATTCTGCATTGACCAAACCTGCTTCTGTTCCTTCCCAGACTCTCAGAGCACTTATACTGCCTGTCCTGACCATGGGTCACTGAAGATACTTCTCTGACTGCCACTGGGGCAAACTGGCCACAGAATGAATTAATTCTCATGCTGTCCTGGTGTGCAAGATGACATTGTCTTTATGCTTTCCCTGAGCCGGCTGGGGCCGGCAGAGAGGTCCACAGACATTCCTGCAGGCTGCTTGAACCGCTGGTCTGCTTTGAGCGGCAGAATGACTGTGCAGGACATTTAGAGAAAGATCGATGTTCCATTTTGTCCTGGCAGAGTGGCAGCTCAGAGAAGTGTCAGGACTTGCCTGTGGACACACAGTTAGTGGAAGAGTCAGCATTGGAACTCACCCAGCTTCTAAGGTTAAGCCTTTGGCTTTAATTCTTAGGAAGTTTCTCGAGGTTTGTGCCAGCTGACCCAGCCTGACTTCTGGCCCTGTAAGAGAGAACCATTTAAAAAAAAAAAGTCAAAAAAAAAAAATGACTTGGGTGTGCCTGGGGAGAGAAGATTTTTTTCCTCCCTCTCCCCCACCCCAGATTTTTTTTTTTTTTTATACTCTTCAGTTGCTTGGGGAAAAGGGAGCAATGTTGCTCGCTTCCTGTTCAGGCATGATCACATAGCCACACTTCCTGTTCTGCCCCCCTTCCTGTGGACTCTGCCTCCTCATTGTAGCGATGCCCTGGCAAGCCCAGGGTCCTGCAGCAAGGAAGAAAAAGAAAAAAACAAAAACCCCCAAAACCAAAAAACCATGGATGTCAGGGAATTCGCCTTAGCTTCCCTGAGACATGATACCAGCTGGCCTGGGGAGTTGCCTGTGGGTCACCGGCTGCTGAGGAGGAAGAAGGTAAACACAGACAGGCTTCCCCGCTGTGGGGAGTCCAGGCCTGGGTGGCTGCTGTGGGAAGGAGCTCAGCTGTGTCTGGCAGCTGTGTAGCGTAACACTCAGGAGCAGGACCGCTGGAGTTTCAATTCTGTGCTGCCTCTGTTGATTCCGGGGGGGCCCCCACTCCAGCATCCTGTCGGTGCACCGAGAATGAGGTCCTGGTGGACAGCACCTCAGGCTTGCTCAGGGCTACATCAGGATTGCTCGGGGCTGGCCATCTTTACCTGGGTTCAGAGGGAAGTGTGGGCAGGGAGTGGGGGTGGGGCAACAGCAGGCCACACAGGACCAGTGAACCAATAGGCCACAGAGAAGCAGAGAACCCCCAGAAGAGGGGCTGAGGCAGGAAATGGCTTCTGCTTGCCATCCTTCTCTGCCTGGCAGGACCCCTCCAGACCTGATGGGAGCAGTCCACCCTTAAGAAGATCTGGGATGAGAGCCAGTGGGAGGCGCAGGGCCTAGAAAAAAAAATGCTTAGTATAGCTGATACTGGGCAGTTCAAAGGAAGCGGTCTCTGAGCTCAGAGCCCGAAAGTACTTAAGCCCCTCCTACTGCACAGCACTGCTCTAGGCTCATTTTATTTGGTAATGCCCACTCATCCCTGGAGTGACAACCCCCACCCCCTGTCTCCCACCATGCCACCAGCATCTACTCAGTGCTGCCTCAGCAGCAGGCTTGGCTCGAGATCACAGAAGACAAACAACATAGCCTCAGTCCTCAAGACAAGCTCCACCCCCTGGCGCCTGACAAGGGACACCGTGCCAGCGCCAGGCTCTCCGCTTCTTATGCAAACCACTTATGGTGTGAACTCTATTATCACCCTGTCCTAAAGATAAGGAAGCCCAGTCAAGGCATGGCCATGTAACCGGTCAAAGCTTACAACACTGAAAGCTGCACGGTTAGGATCCAAAGTTGAATCAAAGAGAGAGACACGGCAAGGCACATAGCTGGCTTTCAGAAGGCTTCCCAGAGGAAGGGGCTTTGGCAGTGGGGCTCCAGTGGACAGGGTGGAAAGTCGAAGCTTGCCTGTCTTGGCAGAGGCTGGACCCGAGGAAAGTAAAAGAGATTTTCCTTTTTTTGATTTTTTTTTTTTTTGATTTTCCTTTGAGAACTGGCTGTGTCAAGCAGCACACTGGTTTCTCGGCAGCAGTACTGTTATTAAAAGCCCATTTTACAGATGGACAAGTTGAATCCCAGAAAGCTACTGCTCTGCTCAAATGCCCACTACTGTGTATTACTGGAGCCTAGCAAGGAGAGACTAAGGACAGAGCATGGAATTGCTGTTAGGGGCCAGTGTCACCTTCCAAACTATATGTGTGCTCAATCTAGGTTTCTAAACTAGATATTGGCTTGGTACACCCCTGGTGCACATGGGTGGGGGAGGGTGGCCAGGACCTCATACCTACTAAATGCATGCCCTGGTCTCCTCCACCAGGCAGCGGGCCTGTGTCTGTGCTCCAGTTCCCAGTGTTTGTGTGCAATGGCCAGTTCCTGGTTGTGGTCCTCTTGGATGAGGCTGGGACAGGTGTACCTGGACGCAGGTACCACATTCTCAGCATAAGCCCTGCATCTCTACCTGCAGGTCTGAGTGCTGTGTTATGCCCAAATCCGCGAAGTCACCCAAAAGCCAACAAGGAGACCGAGTCCCGTATGTAAAAGCAAAGAGCCTTTATATTATGCAAGTTTGCAAACTTGGTTTCTCTGCATGTCCAACGCATTGGAATAAGCAGAGATCCCCAAGCTCAGTTAGAGTTGGGTTTTTTATAGTAGTAAAGGTGAAGGTGAGGGGTTTCTGAGGTTCAGGGCCCCTGATTGTATGGGGGTGTCCTGGTGAGTGTGTGCTGGCAGGTGATCCTATCTACAGCGGTTGGAACATTAGGCATGGTTTGTCCTTGGGTGGTGTTCAGGTAATCTTAGTTTATGGTCCTTCCTGGAACCAGGTATTGCTTCAGGGTAAACTACTGAGACTCAGACCTCTATTAAACTTATTGATGACCGAGTCCTACTCTGGCAGCTGATAATGGTTGGAAGAAAAGAACTTCCTTTGGGTGGTCTGTTCATATTTAGCTTGTCATGGCTGGCTCCTACACTCGGCAAGCTAATGCTTTGGTCTAGAACTGTGCATGGTTGTGTATCTGTGTGGCCACCACCCATCTCAGGCCCAGGTGTAGAGTCAGCTGTGCTGGTGAAGAGACTTCTCCTGCAATGGGAACCAACTCGGACTCCGGGCAGCACCAGGGACAGCTCTGCGCGAGAAACACACACACACACACACACACACACACACACACACACACACACACACACACACCCCATGACACTGATAGAAACCGGACTGACTAGTCTAGGCATTCAGAGGAAGAATGATAACACGAAAGCGCTTAGAACGTGGTCTGGCAGTAGTGCTCAAGGACTGCCAACCTCTGCAGGGAACTTAGGTTTGTCTTTTGCTCCTCCTGGGTCAAACCACAGCTAGTGGCCACAGCCAGTGATGGTGGGGCGGAGACCCTCAGGCAACCCTGCAGAAAGGCAACCACATGGAGGGACCTCAGGGCGGAAACTCTGCCTGCAGCACCCTCTTCCCCAACCTGCGTCTTTTCCTGCCTGAATTCCCTCTGAACTGCCTTCCCATTGAGGGGGCACCACAAGATGACTCTTTCTTTTCCATTTTCAGGACTGGTCCTGGTCGCTCGTCCTGGCAGCTCTCGTTGGAGCCTTCGGATCATCCTTCCTCTACGGGTACAACCTCTCGGTGGTGAACGCGCCCACGCCGGTGAGTGCCCGTACGATCTGCCCGCCTCTGCGGCGCCCACATAGAGACCTTCAGGTCACAAGCCCAGCGTTAGGCCATTTGTAACGCAGGAAACACGGGTTGAGTGCTTAGTTGATGGGAAGCATGACCAGAAAAAACAGGGTGACAGTAGAAGAGGGTGTGTTGGCCGGTGGGGTGCGGAGTCAGTTTCTCATCGCTGCACTGAGGTATCTTAGGGCACTTGGGCATAGTGGGAGCTGCGCAGGTCCAAAGGGCTTGCGGGCTCTAATATCAGTGCAGAGAGTTAAGGAGCCCGGAGCTTAACGTTTTGACTTGCCTTTTTAAATTTAATTTTTAACCACACTCAGAGCCACCTGTTATGACTCATCCCTGGCTCCTGAGTCTGAGTCTGAGATCAATTCCGGGAGCTCTGCCGGTGGTAGCAGAAGGTCTTCCAGAGGCCAGGCTTTCTGCTGCCCGTTCCTGGCAAGAGAGAAGTGGCAAGGGGAGGGGCAGAGGCTGATGCTGAGCCCAGGCTTGCAGGTGGAGGGTGGGGCTGAGAGGCTACAGATTCAGAGAAACCTGGGGAAAGGCTCTGAGCTTCCGGTGGTTGGAGCACTGGGCGGGTTGGAGGCAGCCTGATGCAGATAGAAAACTTTGAGTGCCAGTATCCTCCTGTGTCAAATGCGGAGGAACCAAGGCTGGTGGGTCTCCAAGATGGTACAGGTGCCATAGATTGCAGGCTCCATTTGTGTCAGGGCAGATCTGGGTTGTAAACATTGTGTTAATGCTGACATTTGGGGTGCTAGCTAAGTTATTGCAAGAATGGGTTCTGCTGCTAAAGGCTACTGGGGAAAATGGTGCCAGGTGGCTCCTCCTGGTGTCTTGCAGCTGCCTGCATCTTTGCTTTTGACATTTTAAGATCAGAATTTGACTTAGCTGGATTCATCTCTGGGGGAAAAAAAATGACTTGGAATATGGACTCTTGCTTTGTCTGGAAAGCTCACCAGGGCAATCACACAAGAGGGTGGGGCCTTGGTGGAACAGAGATCCAAGAGAAACTTGAACCTGGGAAAGATGACATCATTGACCCGTGCACCACAGGGAAGAGGATGAGCGAGTCATTCGCTCCACAAATAGCTATTGAGTACCTGTCACATGCTGGATGGCAGGAGGACATGAAGGCAGAGATGTCTGGAGAAGGTGGCAGAGGTTGCCACCAAGAGGAGCCGAGAGAAAAAAGTTGCAGCTGTGGACAGTGGCTCAAACACAGTGACACTGCCTCCTGAGGTCAGGTCACCAGCTTCAGTGATGGGACACTTGAGGTCCGGGTGACAAGGTCCAGAAGGAATCCATGCTTCAGCTACTTACCAAGAGGGAGGCAGTGTGTTGCTGCCTGACCAATCCACACAGTAATGGACCCTAGATCTGACTGTCACCCAGGCCTGACCTTAAGAAGTTCCTTTATTTCTGATATAATCACACACACACACCACTTGGGCTCTGGTTGTTCTAGCCAGGGTTCACAATCATGCATTCTGTCTTCCTGAACATTCTGCCAGGGGTCTCAGCTAACCCCATGTGATAGCAGCCAGTGGAGGCCAATATGTCTAGCTTCCTGGAGGAACCATTGTTCTAAGTTCTCCCTCAATGCCATTACTCTAACTGAACCCATTCAACCTACTTTCAGGGATTCCCAGACTGTGCCTGCCCTGTCCCAGAGCTCCTTTGGCGAGAGCACACCCATGTGACTTCATGTGTCCACAGAGGGTCTGTGGTCACTTCAAGCTAGTAGATGTGAGCAGAGCATGTATGTAAGAGCCACTTGAAGCTCTAGCCTTGAAGAACCCCACAGGCCCAGGAGAGCTGTCTGACACACATTAGACCTTATCCAAGCTTGCAGGAAGTTGTCACTGTCTTTAGAACCTGCTGAGGCAGCGAGGCTCTAATGAGGTAGGCATTGATGGCCATAATGGCTGCCAACCCCTTCTCCAGTTCTCTCTGTAGCCTACCTAGCTCATAGAGACATCTAATGAGCTTCTCTGTTTCCAATCGGATCCCAACAGTTTCTTCTCCACTTAGAGACCAAAGGGATATTCCATAAATTAGGGTGCATCAAAATCCACCCACCCGTCCATCACACTTAGAAAACCACACAAATCTCCGCGACTGCACAGCTGGGGAATCCGGCCCCTAGTTAGCGTTCTCAACACAGGGAGTTTTCTCCTCACCTCTTTCATCCATTTGACCCTCAGACACCACACATGCCGGAACCACACGGCCTTTGCACTTTCTGCTGATAGCTGGTGCTTTCTCTCCGATTACCAACTCCCTCTTCTTAAATCTGTCTTCTGAGCAACACTTTCCCTGGCCTGCCCCCGTGGAATGGCACTTCTCCACGCCTCTCGAGTGGAGCCCTCAAATGATTTCCCCTTGTAGTACCGGTAGTATCTGACACCACCAGAGAGGGTAGATCTTTGTTTCTTGTCTCTCTTCCTATTTTAACATTTAAGCTTCATGAAGACGCGGGTCTGAGAGCTGTCTCCTCCCATTTTATAATCCTCTGTCGTTCTGGGAGTAAAGGCGTGCACCACCACAGCCTGGTTTCTATGGCAAGCTAGTGTGGCTACTGGGATTAAAGGTGCACGTTACTGCTGCCTGGTCTTGTAAGGCTGGCCAGTGTGGATGTTTCACTTTTCTGATCCTCAGGTGAGCTTTATTTATTAAGATACGAATGAAATGCCACTACACGCGGGCTCTCTGATCTCATTGCTTCTGCAGTGACACCATCTAGAACAAGACCCAACGCAAAGTGAGCAGTTGCTGCAAATGTGCTCCCAACAGATGGAAAGGGTTCTAAAGGATTTATTTATTTATTATGTATACAGTGTCCTGGTTGCATGTGTGCCTATATGCTCCAGAAGAGGGCACCAAATCTCATTACAGATGGTTGTGAGCCAACATGTGGTTGCTGGGAATTGAACTCAGGACCTCTGGAAGTAAAATCAGTGTTCTTAACCTCTGAGCCATCTCTCTAGCCCCTAACGGATTTTCTTTTGTTTTATTTTTTTGCAAGGTATTATTTTTCAGTGGTTGTGAGACAAGTTTCCTGGGCTTCTCTCTCCCAAGCAAACTGTTCTCAACAGTGTGAGTCTGCCCTGTGTAAGAATTCAGGTACTGTCCCTATTCTGTTCACAGGTGACAGACGCAGGTCTAATCATCTAGTGACCCATCTTTCTGCTCTCTTACAGTGACCCGCTACAGGGTCAACAAACATTTATTTGTAAAGGTTCAGACCACATATACTTAGCAAGGCCATGTGACTCTTTTTGTGCAATTCTTCAACTTTGCCCAAGTGAGAAAACAGCCAGAAATAAAATAGAAATGAATAAATAAAACTGTGTGCCAATAAAACTATTTACTAAAGCAAATATTGGGCTAGAAGTCATTACCTAACCCTTGTGTTTAGGGTTCTAGGAGAGAGTGGAAGTACCAGCGCACTTCCGAGGTCTTAGTTTCTGGCAGAAGGCTAGCTGGCTGAATATTTCACACGTGGTCAAATTATGTAGTGTCCAACACAGACTGAAGTCTCTTTCATTTTTGTTTGTTTTGTTTTGTTTTCAAGACAGGGTTTATCTGTATAATTTTGGCTGTCCTGGAACTTGCTCTGTAGACCAGGCTAGCCTTGAACTCAGAGATCTGCCTGCCTCTGCCTCCCAAGCACTGGGATTAAAGGCATGCACCACCATGGACTGACTTGGACTGAAGTCTTCCTGTGATGTTTCTTTCCCAGAATTTCGCTTTATTGCCAGATTATTAGTGATAGCCCAGGCCTGTTTACTTGTTTGTTCCCAGTAACCATCTCTATCATCACCTGTCTTTCTGTCTATCACCATCCATCGACCTATCTACATGTGTGCCAGAAGCATTTGGAGGCCCTTGCAGAAGGCCTCAGAATCCGAGACTAATATACATGCTAATCACACATCTTTGATCATGACCTTCACTCCCAAGCGGTCATGCAGACAGGCTAGAGATGCCGATGCTGCATACGGCAAATGCCCTCAGATTCATACTGTTTAAGCTTTGCCCCTGAGGAGAACGGAGCTCTTCAGAACACTGGGTTTGTCAGTACTGCTAGAAGAATCTGTGATGACCAGAGCTGCAGAGGAAGATGCCTTGGTTCAAGTGGTCTCCCCATGCCTGCACTCAAGAGGCCAGGGAGGGCTGGATGGAGACATTGCAGCTGTTGTAAGCTGTCTGAGCTCCACACGCAGCTCTCTGGTAGCTGGAATGAGTTTCCGTCGTTGGCGAGGCAGGGCTGTTTGCAGGCTTGGGCAGAGTGGTGATGTCAACAGGACCCCTGCCCCTCTTGTCCTAACCTATACTGAAGAAGAGCAGAACCGGGCAGAATGACCTATGGGTAGCCCCCAAGAAGAGCCTCCAGGAGGGACTGCAGTCTAGCCAAATGAGAGTGCAAGCAGAGATGCTCAGTTAGCTATGGATGTTGTTTCTGGGAGACAAGCTCGCGCTGAGCCAGAAAGAGCCGGCAGGCTGATAGAATGGGCGTCTCTGGACCAAGACTCTCCTCCCCTTTGCTCCCCTTTCCAGCCTCTCTCTGCTTTCACCTGGTCTTGTTTGGCAGTTGTAAAAGCAACAGACTTAGGAAAAGAGCCAGAGATTTAACAACAGAACCCCTGGCGTAAATCACCTCCATAAGCCAGACCATGTCTCTCGCTTGTCTAGAGACTATGCCAGGATAATAACACCATGGCAGTAAAGAAGGGGAGAGTGAGCAGCCGCCCCAGGCAGCCTGCTCCATCATCCAGTGGCCCTGCTTTTTTGACATGCTAGCGCTGAGGTCGCTGAGGTCGTTTCCTGGGGTTCACCCCCCCCCCACCAGTGTGTTGTTTATATAATGAGCATCCTTCCATGCACTGGGAAGTCTCCATCGCGGGGGGTTTTCACACCTCACTGCACGTCTCTAAGTCAGGGCTGTCACTTCCGATTTGTCTCTAAGGTGTTGCTATGTTATTTAAATTGGGAGCCCTGAGTCTCCACTGGGTGTGGTTTGTTTTTGAGCAGAACAGGGAGGGTTGCTGACTGGCAGAAGGGGCCTTCTTGGGTGTTTTAGGAGGTGAAATTTCCCCCACACTCTGCCCCCTGGAGTCTCCGCTTCCTAGAGTTGGGAAGGCTTTATCTCGGATTTAGCTTCTTGTCATTAGACTCCTTGGGGGGAAATTCTGTGTTGCCCCAGTCAGGCAAAGAGCACAGAGTCATCATTGCTTGAGGGAGCCCTTGCTCAGTAGGATGGGGGAGGAGGGCAGTGGCTACAACCATCAGAGAGGTAGGACAGCTGACCCAGGCAGATGGAAGGAGGGGAAAGTGGAGGGAGAGTCACTGCTGGGGCCAAGAGACTCAGACCGATCTAGAAACAGTACTTCCGCTTACAGGGGATGCCTTGAGATGTGGTGAGCACCTACTGTGTGCCACTTTGGTGTGGGGAGCCAGGCGACGTAAGGTGCTCTCCCTGGGATTGTGTGCATATATACCCAGGAGTCCTGGTAAGGGCTTCTCTATCCATCTCCTCCTTCTGCCGGTGTTTGCTGATGCTGAGACTTCACAAGCCCCTCAGGTACATCTGGCTCTCTTAGGCAACACGTGAGTCCTCTGGACCACCCACAGGGTATTCTATTTCTGTATATATTTATGGCACCCCTGAGAGTCGCTGCAGGTGAATGCTTGCCAAGGTCTTCATGAATCTAACAGCGTTAATATCACAAACCGGGCAAGGCTTTTTGATATCAATGCAAGGTAATTTGCCTTCCATTGCCTGGCATTTCCTGCCGTCCTTCAGATGAAGGGAATTGCAGAGGTCAATTTATTGCCAAAGCGCGGCCCTTGGGTTTTTAAGGCTGGGAGGTAATGGTGAATTATTTATAGATTCTTGGGCCAGGAAGCAAATGTGTCTAGACCTTCCTTATTTTACAGACACAGAAATATAATGATATTGATTCCTCCACCACCAGCTGCTCCTCTGCCTGGATTCTATTGTGGGACTCTAAAGACCCGGAACTAGGCTTTTTATTTTCTTCCTGTGAGTTCTCACAGTAAATCCCTGAAGTGTGTGTGGGGGGGAGGGGAGTTAATGACATTAGTGGCAGGACCTACGGTTCAGAGAGGTTAAGCAACTCATTCAGTCAACCAGCAGGCAAGTGGCAAAGATGCAGATGGGACAAAACAGATGCCAAGGACCCTGGCCCCAAGAACACTACCCAGAGACATGGAACTTGAGCTGCCTCAGGACACCGCAAAGGTCACAAAAGGTGCGAGCAAGTCTTGGAGTCAAGGTGGTCAGTTTTGCCTTCGGCCTCTTTCCCTTCACCCAGGCTGCCTCTTGGGCATGGCTTTGCGGTTTAGACTCTAGTTCGCACTCGTTATGGGGGTTCATTCTGTCTGCTCACCATCTAGTTCCAAGTGCAGAAGCTTCCTTGCCATCCTGGGTTCATCCTCTCTAAACCCTGGAAGAACCTTTAAGCTATAGCTACAGTGAACACCCATGCAACAAAGCACAGCTGCTGATGCACACTCAAACCCTCTGAGAGCTGCAGGACCAAGTGCACACTTACAGCGTGTGGGTCAAGCCGGTCATAGCCGGCCCCTGCCTTGGCCTACAGCCTTCCTCCTGAGCTGGGCCACCATTTGGTCCCACTGGGCTATGTGCAGCTCCTCTGTGTCAGTATTATGTCCAGCTTATGTGCCTCGGATATTTTGTGCGCTGTGTCCATAGCTGTCCAGCTTGAACCCAGATTACCTGCATTTTGACTTCCCTGACCTAGGTCATGTGACTAGATTCTATAGTCACAGCATTTTGTGCTCATGGTGTCGCGGTAGACTTGTCTTCACTGGCTCTTGAGATCCCTGAAGATAGAAGGACAGAAGCTTCTTAGTGGAGATCTGGTTCCCAAGGTATGGAATAGGATGTGTCAAGACAAAACAAGACATAGGTGCAGGCTTCTTGGATGTGGGGCCAATGAAAAGCAAAGCATTGCATACAAGATAAAGGTGGTGCAGAGTTTGCCTAGATCTCACTACCACAGTGGCCTGAAGACCATCTTGGGCTGCAAGATGTTTTCCGCAAATGGAAGCTGACACATTCCCCATAAACATTACAAAGAAGTGTTAGGTAAAGGCCCACGTGTCCACTCCTGTTCATCCTCACGCTGTGGCTTAAATCTTGCTCTCATGAACCCTGGCATCACCATGAGTAGTCACGTGAGGTTTCAGAAACAGGCGGGTTGTGCTTTGGAAACTCAGATGTTGTAGCAAGCTCAGCACCACAGTGGCGGCTCAACACCGTGGATGCTCTTTTTAAAACTCACATCACTATCAGAGGCAGGCGATCATGGGATTCTTATCCTCAAAGCCTGTGGTCCCACCACTCTCAGTGCCCTTTGAGCCATCTGATGTTTTCTGGGGGAATGACAGCTGACAGGGAAAGATCGTGAGCACAATAGCACGTGAGTGTAGATGCTCACACTTGTGTGGGGGAAGGGGACCCCCAACAGCCTCACCCAGATGCAAGGAGTAGAGTCACATGCTTTGAGAGGCAGCAGAAGATAACACATGCCAACTGGAGAAATCTAGCAGACTCTGCGGTTCTTCTAAGTTCTGTTTTGCACATGCTGAAGTGAACTTTCTCGGACTAGCTAGTGTGGACACAAACGCCTCCTGCTTGGCAGCCAGCCATCATGTATTCTGTGCTGCTTCTTGGCAAAAAGCTAGGCAACGTGCAACAGAGGTGCTGGGAGAACCATTTCTATGCTTCCTACATAAAAAATGAAATCAGGGGGCTGGAGAGATGGACCAGTGTTCAAGAGCACTGATTGCTCTTCCAGAGGACCTGGGTTCAATTCCCAGCACCCGCATGGTGGTTCACAACTGTCTGTAACTCTGGATCAATCATCACATAGACATACATGTGGGCAAAACACCAATGCACTTAAAAACAAAAATAAAAAATTAAGGAAAAAAGTTGAAGTCAGGCCTGAAGAGACGGCTCAGTTGGTAGAGTGCGGTCTACAGTATGAGGGCCTGAGAGCAGTCTCTAGCTCCTATGGAAAATTTCTGGTGCAGGGGTGCTGTTTGTAATCCCAGCCCTGGGGAGGAGGAGACAAGAGCATCCCTCGTGCTCACTGACGACAGGTCATCCGAAGCAAGCCAGCAAATTCTAGGTTCTGGTGAGAGACTCTGTCTCAAAAAAGCCTGTGGCTCCTGAGAGATGACACCCAAGGTTAAACTGAGCTTTTCCCTACGCATGCACCCACCCCCACATTTTAAAAGGAAACAGTTGGAGGGCCTAGAGAGATGGCTCCACAGCTAAGAGCACTCGTTACCCTTGTAGAGGACTCAAGTTAGATTCTCAGCATCCACACGATAGCTGACAACCATCTGTCACTTCAGTTCCACGAGCTCCAATGTGCACAGACATGTGTGCAGGCAACACCACTCATACACTTCTAAAAAATCCTTAAATTTAAAAAGACTTGGGAAAGAAAGGCATGAGACCGGGAGGGTAATGGATTGGGGGTCACCAGAGGAAACTGTGTGGAGGTAGGAGGTGGATGGATATGAGCGAAACACATAGTAGAAATAAATCAGAATTTCAAAAATAAGTAAAAATTATGTTTTAAAAAGTGTTGGAATAAAGTAGTGATTAAGATTTGTGTCAGAGAGGGCTGATCACCAAAATATAGAAAGAACTCAAGAAATTTGTCATCAAAAGAACAAATAATCCAATTAAAAATGGAGTACAGACCTAAACAGAGAACTCTCAACAGAGGAATCCAAAATGGCTGAAAGACATTTAAGGAAATGTTCAACATCCTTAGTCATCAGAGAAATGCAAATCAAAACAACTCTGAGGTTCCATCTTACACCTGTTAGAATGGCTAAGATCAAAAACATGGATGACAACTTATGCTGGAGAGGATGTGAGGAAAAGGGAACATTCCTCCATTGCTGGTGGGAATGCAAGCTGGTACAACCCCTTTGTATATCAGTATGGTGATTTCTCAGAAAATTAGAAAACAACCTTCCTCAAGACCCAGCAATACCACTTTTGAGTATATATCCAAAGGATGCTCAATTGTGCCACAAGGACATGTGCTCAACTATGTTCATAGCAGCTTTGTTTGTCATAACCAGAACCTGGAAACAACCTACATGCCCCTCGACTGAAAAGTGGATAAGGAAAATGTGGTACATTTACACAATGGAGCACTACACAGCAGAAAAAAAATGACATCTTGAAATTTGCAGGCAAATGGATGGAGCTAGAAAACATCATATTGAGTGAGGTAACCCAGACCCAGAAAAACAAATATCACATGTACTCACTCATAAGTAGCTTTTAGACATAAAGCAAAGAGAACCAGCCTACAATTCACAATCCCAGAGAACCTAGACAACAATGAGGACCCTAAGAAAGATATACATGGATCTGATCTACATGGGAAATAGAAAAGGACAAGATTTCCTGAGTAAATTGGGAGCATAGGGGCCATGGGAGAGGGTTGAAGGGAAGGGGGAAGAAGGGGATCAGAAAAAAAATGTATAGCTCAACAAAATCAATAAAAAAGAAAAAAATGTGTCAGGCCGCTGCCGGGCTTCATTCCTGATGATAGCACATGCCGATGCTGCAAGCCTGGGCAAGTGTTTTATGGCTCTGGATCCGTTTCCTCGCCTGCTCTGAAGGAGAACTGAAAATGTCACCCCTCCATTGGGCTGTGGTGGAGACGATGACGTTAGGTGTCCCATTCTCAGAGGAGTCCACGGTTCCACATGCGGAGCGCCTGTCTCGTGGTTTTTATTACTCTGATTTCTTGTGACTATCTGACACAAAACAGAAGCCCACTTTAACACACACGCGTGCCCACAGCCGCCTGAGGTGTCACACTCTGCAGGTTACCCTGACAGCAGCCCAGGAACCTCAAATTTGATGACTATTTGTGTGATAAATTAGAAGCAGTTTCATCACCTGGCTCTAGCGACCACACAGACTGTCTTCTGGGCCTTCGCTGGCTTCCCAGCAGGAAGACACACTAGTGCCCACAAGGCAGGGCTTTGGAGGGCTTTCAGGGAACCTGTGAGTTGTATGTTGTAGGGGATACAGACTGCCCCCTACAGGTCTTCTAGTTTCTAGAGTTTTCTATGGAGGCTTCTGCTGTGCGATTTTCCAAAACGAAAGCAAGAAATCTCTGCAGGCTCCAAAAGCAGCACGCGGGAGTTAGTGGTCGTCTGCCCTCCCATCTCCCGCCAGGCTCCCAGGTGCAGCACACTCAGTGGGTAAGAGACTTGTTTTCTCCAAGCCCAACTCCTGTGAGTTCTCTCCCAGTAATTCCTGGACCCGGGGCATTGCTACCAAAGAGGTACCCAGGCTCTCCAGAGTAGGTGGTGGCTACACTTCTTGTGAGTTTAATTGAATCAGTGCAGGCTTGCAATAGGGGCCAAGGTCAGAAGCAAGAGCAGCCTCTTCCATGTGTTGAGGTCTTGTCTTTCCCTGGGCAGGAGGGGTGCCTGAGAATTTCTGCACATTCATTACTTTTGCAAGTTTCTCCACAGAGGGAGGCCTGGCCCCTGTTTATAATTGCTGTGGTCCTGGGATGTCCAGTGGCCTTTACTTTCTGGAGCCCTTCCATCCCTGGGACTCAGCCACCCTCACCCCTGCTCCTGTACACCCTGTGCTCCTCAGGTGTTTTCATTTTATTTCCAGGATCTGACAGAGTTTAGCTCATACGAAGGCTTGACTGATGCTGATTTAAGCTTTTTATTAGTTATTTTGAATTTTTTTATTCTTGTGTATGTGTATATGCTCACACGTGTGTCCTGGGGTCAGTAGAAGGTGTTGGTTTACCTGGAACTAGAGTTACAGGTGGCTTGAAACTGAACTCTGGTCTTCTGGAGGAGCAGCAAGAGCTCTTACCCAACGAGCCATCTCTCCAGCCCCTGGTTTCCTTTAAACCCACAAATGTACGAGTGAGCTCAGCGGTTCCACTTTGCCCCACTGTGGTTTGTTTAATAGTGTATATACAGGAGTCGCATCATCTGGGCTCAGAAGGCAGCAGTTCCAGCACTAATGCCCACTACCCACACGCACCTCACAACCTTCCACAGCCTCTGCCATTTCAAAGTCTCATTTGCACATGAAGGGATCTACCCCCAGATTCGTCTGAGGTAAAACATGAGACAATGTGTCATTTGGTGGTTTCCATGGTTTAAGCTACACAAAGAAATTTCCATGACTCATGCTAAATGGCTGTTGAAAGAATAGTGAGTTGAGCCAGGGAGTTCTCCACCCAGGATCATGCTCCAAGTCCACACTCAGAGCTGGTCCTGAGGCATCCACCTCAGCCCTCCCCAGCACAGGTCACCACCCAATAGCTGCTTTGGGAAGTTGCCATATTCCATCTGTGTGGCATTTGAAGCTTAGGCATCAGATTGGCTGAGTCTTGTCTGCAGGCTCACTCCCTAGCTGGGCGAGAGGTGAGGAGGGGGGGGGGGAGCCAGTGGGGGAGGGGATGCTGAATAAAGGTGTATGACATTCTTAGTCTCCAAAGCAGAAAGTGGCCTTGTGAGAAAGGTGAGTCCCGTCTCTAATAGGAAGAAGACTAGTGTATTCAGAGACTTCACATGACTAAGCGCTTAATGTCTATGTGACATCTAGCAACCAAGAGAGATGTATTCCTTCAGAGAGGATGCTCATGGCCACTTATTTGCTGAGGTCCCAAAAGGTAGCACTGTGGCAGCCCTGGTGAGCCGGTGGTGGTGTAGATTGGTTAAAGGATCATTGGTGAATCCTTGGAGACAATGTGGTTTTGCTGAGGCTGCTATTATCAGTACCGTGGACTTGAACAACAGAGCTGTGTGGTCTCACAGCTCTGTAGTCCAAAAGTCCAAGATCAATGTGTTGGCAGTGTTGGCTTCTTTTGAAGGATGGGAAGGAAGGTTCTAGTCTGTTCTTTTCAGTAGCGAGTCATCAACCAGGGCCCAGAATTGCTTTATCTGGCTACACCCCAATGGGAAAGCACATGAACAGAATTGCTATGAGTAGCATCCTATGGTTAGGATAGGATGCAGCCTTAGGATAAGGACAAACTATGGAAGGCACAGAGAAGCATCAGGAAGGTTCTGCATTCTGACTGAGTTCCTGAGCCACTGGGCCACCCATTCTCCATGCTCACCACTGCTGTGAGCTACCATTTAATTAAGTGTCCTCATTGTTTAGCTGTTTTCAGCAGAAGTTTCCTATTACTTGCAGCTAAGAGCATGCTTAAATGATGCAGGGTGTTGTCAGCTCTTTTAGGCTGCCATTTCTTTGAGAGTTGGGATTAGGTTTGGTTGACCTCCGTGTCCAGTTCAGGACCCGATGTTCAGCACCTGCTTTTTGGATGAATCAATTGGATGATGGCAAATGGATGTCCTGTGTGTTAATGTGTGGGAACTTCGTCGTCAATAGGGCATATTCTACTTGATGATAATGTGTTCTAGCCAAGAGGTTGTAGATCTGGGGAACAGAGAGAATGAAAAGAAGATTGATACCTCCCAAGGAGAAGATGCCTTCCCTCCATCCATGCTTTCCCCCTAGCCTTTAGAACTTTCACATGTGAAACCTGGAGGTCTTCTGTTTCCTTCACATTCTTCAATATACCCCCCCCTTTCTAAACCTGCAGCCCGTCACCCAGCAAGTCCTGTCGTCTACCCGACTCCCAGGTTCAGTCTCAAATCCACCCACATCTGCCCAGTGTTTAGTCCAGGACTCCATGGTGTTTGGGAGGCTGCACGGGTCCCAACACTTCTCTCAACGGGACACCCAGTTCCTCTCTACCTCCCTTCTCCCTCATTTCCACCCTGTAGTAGTCAGAGGGATCCTGTGAAAATGCGAACACACCATGCCCATCCCTTGCTCCAAAACCCGCTCTACCCATAGTAAACTGCAAGGAAGCCACAATTAGGATCAGGATCCTTCAATCACTTACGACTCTTCCATCTCCACATGCCCTTCTTATCTCACTCCCCCCCCCCCCACCGACTCTCTCCTTCTTTGAACACCTAAGCCTTTCCCCACCTTGCTGTCTTGATTGTGTGGGTGGATATGTGTGTGTTTGCACATGCGTGTATTCGTCATCTATGTGAGCATGTACATATATGTGTGCATATGTGGGTGTGGAGGCCAGATGTCAACGACCTCCTCCGCTGTTTCTCAGGAGCTGTCCATTTGGTTTTGTTCATTTTGAGGCAAGGTCTCTCCTCGGCTTAGGGCGTGCTGATTCAGTAGACTGGCTGGCTAGTTAGGCTGGATCCACCAGTCTCTGTTTCTCATGCCAGGATCACAAACATGTGCCACTGTGCCAGATTTCTTTCTTAAATATGGATTCTGGGGACAGAACTCAGGTCTGCATGCTTGGGTGTGAAGTGTCTTACTCTACCTCCTACTCCATACCATGTGGTTTCAAATTCCCTCCTCCTGGAACATTTCTCCATTGTTTCTGTTTGTTAAGTGTTAAAGGGACTACATACATATACTCACGAAAGAATACATAAGGCACAAACATGTCTCTCATGCATGCGTTCACCCACAGGATGAAAGGTTGCTTGTAAGTCTAGAATGTATGTTGTCACCAACTGGCAGTCATTTCTCACAGCATCCCCCATGACAGCCACTGGCCTGGTATTGAAGGCATTTCTTCAGAGTTTGTCACCTGTGTGGAACTCCATCAGCAGACACTCAGTTCTGCTTCTCTGACTCGTGGACACGGAACCATCATGTGATCTCCTTCATTTCCTTGGATGGATATCATGGTGTCAGTGTCTGTCTCTGCATGGAGCCATAGCTCACTCATGTTTGTAGCTGAAGTGCTTCTCATTCTGATTATTCTATAGTTTGTTTATCTGTTCTGCCATGAGCATCTGGGATTCTTGTTCTGGGGTTATTATGAACAATGCCACCATGGACATTTGAGTATGTATAACCTAGGGCCTGTAGGAAAGTCGTGCAATGGAATTTTCTAGAAGTAGATCTCTGAGCTGGTTATTAAAGTATCTCTGTCTGAGTGGAGTTTGTATGAGCTCCGTTCCAGCACTTCTGATTTGCTTCATGTTTTTATTTGCCCCTCACACCAACCCCAGGTCAGCGGCATCCTTTCCCTCTGGCAGGTTTGCATCACAAGCATGGAGCTTGGTCTGGGAGAGTCAAACCCAGCTTTTCCTGGACTGACGTGTGCTAGCTGTGTTGAGGTTTTGTGGGCCCACATTAGTAGCAGCGTGTGACTGTGAATGCACTGGGGAGCCCACCAGCCTGTGCCCCAATGCAGCCGCAGTGATGGTGATGGGGTGGATGTCTAGACAGATCTCACTGTGGTTTGCTTGCATGTCACTTCGACTAATGGTATTGAGTCTGTGGTTGGACATGTGAATATAGTTTAGGGTCTTTTCAGGTCTTCTGATCATCGTTAATTATATTTGTCTTATTTTTAAAAAAATATTTTTATATGCATATGTGTTTTGTTTGCATACGGGGTCTGTGAACCACTGAATGCAGTGCCTGATGAGACCAGAAGAGGGCATCAGATCCCTTGGAACTGTAGTTACAGCTGGTTGTGAGCTGCCACATGGTGTGGGTGCTGGGTATTAAACCTGGGTCCACTGGAAGAGTAAAGTGCTCTTAAGCACTAAACCCCCTCTCTAGTCCTGTCTTTGTCTTCTAATGGATATTTTAGAGTTCTTTATGCATTGTGGACGTTTTCCCTTTGCAGCTATATGCATTACAAATATGTTAACACGGTCTATGGCTTGTCTTCATTTAAAAGTTTTGTTTTGTTTTGGTTTGGTTTTTCAAGACAGGGTTTCTCTGTGTGTAGCCTGTCTGTCTTTCCTGGAACTCACTCTGTAGACCAGGTTGGCCTCGAACTCACAGAGATCTGTCTGCCTCTGCCTCCCTGAGTGCTAGGATTAAAGGCATATGTAACCACTGGCAAGTTTTAAAAGACTTTTAATTGTGACTTATTTATTTATTTGTATGTGGGTGTATGCTATGATACATGTGAGGAGGGCAGGAACAATTTGAGAGACTCAGTTCTATCCTCTTTTACTATGTGGATTTCAGGGATCAAACTTTGGTCTTCAGGCTTGGGGGCAAGCACCTTTAGCAACAAAGGCATCTCACTAGACCCTTTTCTTCATTTTCCCGAAGGTATCTTTTGGCGAAAAAGATTTGACTTTTGACTATCAAGTGAACACTTTTCTTTGCTGTTGATTGTCTTTTCTGTAACACAGCTTCACTATTGCACGCTGGTGCTTCTGTTAGAAGTGTGAACTTTTAGCATACTTCCAAGTTGTTGTGTCGGCGCCAGCCTCGACAAAAGTACCTTTCTCCAGAGTGGAGGCGTGGGGATTTAGAAATATAGTAAAGAACACGAAGATGTGAATGAAAATAATAAAATGGAGAAACATATAGGATAGTATTAGGAGGGAATTTCTCAGTGAGTACTGAAAATTCACCCATGTTTAATTCCCAACTGCTTAAAATACCCCTGACCCCAAAAGGTAGGAGTAAGACAAAAGACTGTATTAACATGATACAAGGAAATGAACAGACCAATTGGAGGTCTATGTTCACCATGTTCATGCCCCAGCCTCACTTCTTGACCAAACACTGCAGGCAAACCACTCCCTGGGTGGAATCCCAAGTTATTTCCATAAAGAGAACTGGAACTTAGTTGGGTCCTTAGACTTTTAGGTAGAAACCAACTACTTCCCTATTCCAGGAGCACAAGGCCTGGCAACTAGCCACACCTGTTGACAATAGCCTTAAGAGAGCAGAACACTGATTTACAACTATGTGGGAGCTTTGTTTGAAGTGGAAGCAAAATAATGAATGAACTAGAAACAAGTCCCAAACTCTCTGACCTTTGGCCTCTTTGGGCCTCCACATTGTTGCCACTGCATAGTGATGTCAGAGTTTAGGTCCAGATCTGCTTGACACCCAGGCTTCACACTCCCCAAAAGAGTCACACTGTAAGGACCATTCCCTATATTTGTTAGAAGAACCCAGTGAGGCCCAGTGCAGAGTTCTGCGAGGGGCTGAACATGATGAACCAGTCCTGTAAAGACCCTTTTGATTCGCTTCCAGCACAGGCAGAGCAGAAGGAAATAACTCCTCTCGTTTGTTTCCAGTATATCAAGGCCTTTTACAATGCAACCTGGTACAGAAGACATGGACATCCCATAGACCCCAATACCTTGACCCTGCTCTGGTCTGTGACTGTGTCCATATTCGCGATTGGTGGCCTGGTGGGGACGCTAATGGTGAAGATCATCGGAAAGTTTCTTGGGAGGTCAGTCCGGGCATTGTTTCTGTTTGGGGGTTGTCCCTTCTATAATAATAATAATAATAATAATAATAATAATAATAATAATAATAATAATAATAATAATGTGGCACCTGCATCATTATCAGTTTCCCAGCAGGCAACAGGGTTCCACACAGTTTAACTGTAGAGGCTTTACTGCCGAATGGGCAGAGGGAAGAGAGAGAGTATCAGTATCCAGGATTATTGGGTGGTACAGGACAAATGAGGCAGAAACTGGGCAGTACCCAAGTGAGGGGAGCAGGGCAGAAATATCCTGACTGCCCTGTCTTCCCACCCTCCATTATGCTGCAAGAAACCAAGGTGCGTCACTGATGCTTAAGAGGCCAGCATAGAGCAGGGAGGGGGATGGTCTGGAGAACTGGAGAAACCCAGCAGAGACTTAGGGGTTGTTCCACAGAAGCACAGACTGAAGACATTCAGGATGTCTTTCACCATATGACTGATGGACACTTGGGGAATTTCAGGTTGTTCCTCTCACCAATAAGACTGCAGTAGATTAAGTATCAAAAACTCAGGGCACATTCTTGTCATCCTGGGGATTGCAAGACAGGAGGCTGAGACGGGAGGGCTCCTGGAAGCTTGCGGGCCAGCTAGTCTAGCTGACATGGCGAAGCTCCAGACCAATGAAAAACCCTGTCTCAAAAATGATGGAAGCTACCTGAATTATAATTCTGACTTCCACATGCAATCACACAACAGTGCGCCCATGTACAACATACACACATACACACATGTTGTAAGAGTCCCCTTGTTTGTTCTCAGCTGCTCAGTCCCAAAATAACCACACAGAAAACTGTATTAATTAAATCACTGCTTGACCTATTAGCTCTAGCTTCTTATTGGCTAGCTCTTACATCTTACTTTAACCCATTTCTATTAATCTGTGTATCACCACGTGGCTGTGGCTTACCAGCAAGGTTCCTGCTCGTCTGTCCCTGGTGGCGGCTACATGGCATCTCCCTGACTCTGCCTTCTTTCTCCCAGCAATCAGTTCAGTTTTCCTACCTAGCTCGATTCTGCTAGGCCACTGGCCGAAACAGCTTTTATTAATTAATCAATAAAAGCAACACATATACAGAAGGATTTCCCACATCACACACACACAAACACACATATATATGCACACATATACATACACATACACACACACACACCATTTAAATTCCCACCCAGGCCCTCTCCATCAGATCCACTTCACTCTGTTTGCCTCATTGCTAACTTATTTATGCCATGAATCCTTCTCTAGGCAGTTTAGTTTATCAGACTCCACCTCATGCCCCAATGTCTTCTCAGTCTCCTTTTTGATAACAACAGTCTCATGTGGGGGGGGGGGGTGCTGAGGTGAGTGGGAGCAAGACAGTCTCTGTAAGTTTCATGTCTGAATTTGAATTATGAGTTTCCCACTGCTAGCTGGATGACCTTGAATGTTATGGTTGCTGGGGAGAAGGAGTAGAGGGAGAATTCCATGAAATGTGTCCCAGTGAACAGAAACTGTGTGTTTGTGGTCACCTTGCCATCCATACAGAGTAGCTACTCAACATTTACAGAAACTAGAGAGTGGATTCACCAAGACCCAGAAATTCTCTCAGACACTGAGGTTAGAGTAACACTCCTAAGAAGGGTCCCACCCATTCCTTCCCATGCTGCCTAGTGTCCCCAACAAAGAGCTTGTTAGAACACCGATGTTTCAGTAAGAATCTCAGAAGGCCTTGTTGGCGACATCCACGTGGTGCTGTGAAGGTATGTGGTGTTAGGAGGAAGTTCTGGTGTTTCCTTTTCCCCAAGGCCAGGTCCAGAGCAGTAATTTCTGGGCTCTTGGTACTAGGGAAGCACAGCCATTGCCTAAGGCAGTGAACAAAGTCCTTGGAGGTCTTCCAATGCTCCAGACATTCCCACACTCTCTGTTTCATCTGCTCTGGTGGGTCTATGGATGGGAACAGGAGGTCAGAGAGGTCAGGATGCTGTGTAGATCCAGTTAGCCGACGTGTGGCTAATATAGTGGGAATGGCACACGAAGGCCCGACCCTACCTCTTTCCCCAGTTCTAGTGGATCATGGGTAGGGCCTCTGCTGGCAGCAGTACTGTGAAGTTTGTGAGCCATAGGCACACAAGGAGGTAGTACCCAGATGGTGCCACTGGCCAGGGTCCCCAAGATGCTGTTGCTAAAAGCCTCTGACCCATGCCAGACCTGTCCACAGTCCTCCTGTCTACCAAGACTGTGAGTCATCCCTGCTCCAGGATCCGTGACCTGTGATGTCTACCCCACCTTGCTGTGCACTCCTGCCTTAAGACTGTTCCTTAGGGGGGCTCTGCACCCAAGCAATGGAATAGAGGAAGGTGCTGTGGGATTGGGGGCCAAATTTCATGGCTCAGTCACCAGCTATGGAACTCAAGATTCTGCCACCTCATCTCCTAGCCCATGTTTCCTCACACATAAGCTTTATGACCTTCAACAGCTCACAGCTGTGAAGCAGAAAGAAAGCGAAAGGAAAAATGTGTTTGTAAACATCTTAAACACTTTGAACTTCTAAGCAGTTGAGTAATCCTCGCTTTAGCCCAGTGTGCCACGGACCGTCCCTCTTGGAGACCGCTATCCATGGGAGAACAGGGTGAAGGATAGGATAGCCAGGATACGACGCAAGGGAATGACAGACAGACACACTGTGTAGTGAAAATCTGCTGCAATTTTACTTCTGTAAAGCTTCAGTTTTTGTACAAAACAGATCAAAGGACTTGGCAGGCTCACTGCATCACCCCACTCAGGGTTCCAGACATAAATCAAGATTAAGCATAACCAAAATAGAGCTTCTTCTACGTGCTCCTTTCAACGTGATCCCCAATACGTGCTCAAGATGTTGGCAAGGACTTTTAGTTTTGTTTTGTCTCTTAGAATTCTGTCTCACACCATTATTTACATTCTACCGTGGGAGACCAATTCCCAGGGTCCTGTGTTTAGCTTTCCATCTATATAGTTTTTTATTCTTTGCTCCATATTCCCTAATAGTTTTCTCATTTTCTCAGGATAGTTCCTATACCAATATATTAAAGCTGGTCTCATGTTTTCAATAATTTCCTTTCTTTCCTTCTTACTATAAAGACACCAGGGCTTCTGAGATCTAGCTAATCTTTCCATAAAGGGGAATTTTCTCTAACTCTCCTTTTCTCTCTAAATCTGATTCACTATGACAATTCCCTCATAACATATCAACTTTAGCCGCTTCTGTTTCATAATTAATAAAGTTTCCCAGGCTCATGTGGCGTGGGGCATACTTTATTTCCTCAAGGACTGCTTTAATGAACGGTGGAGCCAAGCCAAGGACGTACTTTGATCTCTTGGTAAGCGGTCAGCTATAAACAAGAAAATTAAGAAATACAGAGAAAGATCAGGCAAGGTGTCAGGAGGGCTCGCTCTCAGGGCCATCTCCAGATACGAGATCTGCCTATGGCATCAGGTCCTATCTCGACCACTGATTGCCAGGGGGACCACCTGGGGCTTCGCTCCAGGAAGCTCTAACCCCAATCCTTCAGCAGGCAAAAGCCAGCGCAGAAGCATTTTGTCACTACACGGCAGTCACTGCTGTGGACGTGGCACCAGTGGGGCCGTGTGAGTGGTGCTGCTGAGACCAGATGAGAAGGCACTGCTCACTAAGCCTCAGCCACTCCAGCCCCTTTTCCTTATTTTGGGAATTGAGGCTAAATTGAAGTTTAGCTCGGATAGCTGTTGGGAGGATAAGGAGCAAAGTCAAGGGGAAGGCTGTTACATCTTAGCTTTCTTCTAGAGCTGGTGCTCCATGGACCACAGGACAGTTACTTAGCAACCCACTCCTGTTTCCCCTGCTTTACAAGTCGTGAACCCGACACCCATGGCTCCATGGCTCATCTGCACTGCAGAGTGGGACTGGTCTGAAGTGCAGGGCTAAGCTGACCAAGCACTGAGTTGTGTGAAATTCCTCCTGGGGTTGTTAGGGAGGAAGAGGGAGCCCAGATCGTGGTGAGGGGCTGAGGGAGAGCAGCAGCAGCCTGGGTGGGCCTTAAAGGGTGTTCTGATGAGTGATTAGGAGAGAAGTTCAGTAGGACTTGGTTCTCCACTCAAGTTGGGACTGGATGGTGGTGATTCCAGCAGCTGGGTGGGGACTGGCTACTGGTAAACCCAAAGGTCTTTAGGGAGTCAGCGGGTGTGGTGGCTGGGCCACAATAAACCTCTATGTTCAGAGAGCAGTGGAGCCAGGAAAGCTGGAACAGCCCTGGAGAGGGGTCATATCAGCTTAGGCAGACCCCAGATATACAGTTTCCACCTCATCAGGAGCCTCCTGCTGAAAGAATTCTGGTGGACCAGCCCTTTGTTTGGCGTCATCTCTTGCCTCTGCAGTAGCCACAGACCCCTTCTTCCCTCACCACACAGAACATCAGGTCTTCCCAGACATGGCCACAATTCAGCTTCAGCTATGGACTTGATGCTGGTGTACAGCACACAATGCCTGTCTGCGCTCTATGTGCTACCATACAGTTCGCGAGCTTCGGGCAAGGGGCTAGAGAATGAAACACACAAAGACACACAGACAGAGAGACAGAGACACGGACCTCTAGTCACTGGTATTCAGTAGCACCATGGAGGCTTATACACCCAACAGTCAGGTGGGCCAACAGGTGAAAACCTTATCCTCTGATCCTCAAGGCCAGGGCAACACATGCTCGTGAAGCAGAGCTGGGTAAACAACTTTGACCCAGCTTTCAGTAACTCAAATCAGAAGGAAAGTAAAGATCTCTAGCAGGGAAGAGCAGCTGGAGGCCAGGACTCCAAATGGTCCCAACAGGGAGGGTGGAAATTTTAAAGAGACTTAGGGGAACAATCAGGTGGTCCAACAGGTGAAAACCTTATCCTCTGATCCTCAAGGCCAAGGCAACACGTGCTCGTGAAGCAGAGCTGGTAAACAACTCTGACACAGCTTTCAGTAACTCAAATCAGAAGGAAAGTAAAGATCTCTAGCAGGGAAGAGCAGCTGGGGGCCAGGACTCCAAATGGTCCCAACACTGGTGGCTCATGTGGTGTCTATAAATTACATGAACTCTCTTACCCAACCTGGTTCGCAGTGGCATGAAAATAAAGTAAAGGCATGTGTGAGAACTGCCGCAGAGATTAAAGCCATGTTCGGTATAAAGTGCTTCTCCTAGCAATCAGCTAGAGTCAGCCATCATGACTCCCATAGCCGTGTGAGATGTGCTCCCCACTATCACAAATGGGGCCCTTCCTGATGTGGCTCATAGTGCTCAATGGAGCAGAGTTGTTGCTGTTGTGTGTGTGTGTGTGTGCGTGCATGCTCTTGTGTGCATGTGTGTGTGTGCATGCATGCTCTCGTTTGCGTGTGTGTGTGTATGTGTGTATGTGTGTGTGTGTGTGTTTTAAACTATGCTAGAATTGTCCTCATTGATCATATCTTTGAATCTGGTTCTTACCTCAGGAAATAGGTAAAAGTAAGAAACAAAGCAAGAAAACCCACATGTGCTTTGAAATCCTGGGTCAGTTCTCAGGCAAGAACATCTATCTAAGGGCTGGAGAGATGACTCAGTGGTTAAGAGCACTGGCTGCTCTTTCAGAAATCCTGAGTTCATCCTAGCAACAACATGGTGGCCCACAACCATCTCTAGTGGCATCTGGTGCCCTCTTCTGGCATAAATGTGTACATGTAGATAGAGCACTGATACATAAATAAATAAATCTAAAAAAGACCGTCTATCTATGCAGCACACATGTCTGAGTGCTGCCAGGATGGATGGGGCACTATATGGACACACAGATTTGAAACAAGAAATGCACAGTTCCTGAGGTCCAAGGCTGCCACTGGGACAGAAAGGTACACTAAGAAGTTCATCTGCAAGCCCTCAAGGTCCCCATAAGTTCCGAGGATGAGTGACAGGCTCAGGAAGAGGCACCTGGCCTTCCAAGGTGAAATTCTATGAAGTATAGATAAGCAGACCTACCTCAGAGAGCAGCTATGAGGGCTGGACGTGATGCAATTTACCCAAATTTGCATGGTGTCTCATGTCACTCAGGAAGGTCTTTGAATGCCTGTCATGGATCCCAAATCAAGTTGGCTTAAGCCCCAAGGGGAATTTGTTGGAACACATAACTAATGTTGAACCAGCCAGCTCATAGAATGTCAAAAGAAAACCCAAATGATCTGTCTCTTTCCTCCATCTCTCAGCCCTGCCTTCTCCTGTCAATCTCTCCGTGGAGGGTCAGCATAGATCAACATCGCCATCCCTCTCTTAATAATTACCTTAAAAGTGCCAGGTGCTGGCCTGGGACGATGGCTTAGTTGGTAAAGCACCTGCCATGTGGGCACAAGAACCTGAGTTCAGAATCCCCAGAATCTACATATAAAGCCTGGAGTGGTGACTGCCTCCTGTAAGCCCAGCCCAGCGGACTGGGGAAGAATGGACAGTGGAAAGTGATGGAGGTTGACACTCTTGAGTTCATACGGGCTCTTCAACATGTTCAGCCATGCTGAGCACAGCAGAAGCACATGCTTCCTAGGGCAACCTTTAACCACTGCGCTCTATCGAGCACATAGAAAGAAACAAAGAACAGTAGAATTCAAGCCAGGAAAACAAGAAAGGATGATTGATGCGGAGCAAGATACCATCTTGGCCTATCATGGCTTTAGAGTTGCCACTGAGCCCGTGGAGGCAGACGGCACACACACACACACACACACACACACACACACACACAACTTCTCCATTCACTAGGGCGCACTGACAAGTGCTTTACAAATGTAAACCAGAATAGGAAGCCTTCCACCCACAAATCCCGAGCCTGTAAAGGCTGAGCCTGTAGAAGGCAGCTCTCGGGCTTTCCCTGACCTTCCCTTATCCAGTTCAAGTCTCCTCATGCTGAACCTTTCTCAAAGACCCGCTGCCCATCACCTCCCACCACCTCTCACTTTTCCTCTCTGCCCGAGAGCTAGTGATCTTCTGAGTCACACAGGGAAGAGCAGACACCGTTGAAGAAGCGTCCAGCAGTGAATCGGGCACCATGGGCGGAGTTGCAGGGGACTCTTGGATTCTGCTCTCAAAACTGATGCCCCTTGTTTGTGTTGCTATGTTCATCCTTAGGAGAAAATGGGAACGCGATGATTAAAGTCTACCTTGGAGCCCCAGGGAGTCAGCTTTGAGAATTATTTGCGAATAAGGTTTCCATCCTCTCTGGGAGGCTGTCAGGCCGGGGCTATTTTGGGAAGGAAGATTTAATATGATGAAGTTGCTAGAGGGGGTGCGTCCCTGTTTGCAAACGCTTCCTGTCTGACTCAGATGTGACTAACATTTCCTGCAAGGCACCAAAGATGCTGCTGGGTACAGTGCAGAGGTTCAGGCTAGAACCTCAGAAGACATCTTGGCCTCTCCCTCGCTCTTCACCTCTGTCTGCCCAGCAGCGAATCCCAACGGGTCTGTCCTGAACATATGCTGGGATCTTGATGCTTCTCACAGTCTACCTTGCTGTCAGCCTGGCCAGCGTTGCTCACACTGCTGTGATAGCTCCTCCAAGGACCTCCTGGCTCCACTCTGCCCCCTCCTGGCCATGGACTGCTCCAAAGACCCAGCAGTCTTATTAGAAGTCAGGCCAAGTTGATTCTTTCTTTGTCATCTGTGGCCACCTCCTTCGCCAGGGACACGTCTGTCACTCCTCTCTACCTGCCCACTTTCTGCTGCTGCCTCCCTGGTCCGCCAATTATACTGACCTCAAAGATGTCTGGCTGTTCCTGGCTAGCTATCCATCCCTCCATCACACCTTCACTCTCATGCTGTCTTTCAAGACAGACTTCCTGGTCCACTCTGTGCAAAGCGATACCCCCTTCCCTGCTTCGGCTGTTTTGACAGCATCGGTGCAGCTGGCATGTGACATGTTCTGTGTTGTTTATTGGGAAGACTTTAGAATAAAGATGTCACCATGTTTGTCCTATAAGCCAGAATCTAGTGCTCAGCGCTCAGTTCTGTGTTGAATGAATAGATGTTTGTAGAGAGAATAAATCCTATTTGTGAGTGACTATGGCAGCTAAACGTGCAGGCAGATTGTGTCATGGTCCCTGGGGGGCTAGATCTTCCTTCAGCAGTGTGGTCTTGACTAAGGTGCTTGCAGGTCTGTTTTCTCAAGATTATCCAACTTGAAGCCGGAGGGAGGGCTCCATGGTTAGGACCATTCCATGCTCTTTCAGAGAACCTGGCTCCAAGTTTCCACACCTGCATGGGGGCTCACAACTGTATATAACTCCAGCTCCAGAGGATCCGATGCCCTCTTCTGGACTATGCGGGCAGCAGGCACTTATGCAGTGCACCGATATAACCACAGATAAAACCCCACACACTTGAAACAATTATATAACTCACAAGGTGACGTATACAGTGAATATACAGTGTTTAAGGCTGCACAGTGAAGCTCGGGTTTGTTAGGTAGCGCCATTATGATAGCCGCACATCATGCCGGCTTTGGAAGGGTGGCTTGGTAGCATCTCCGTATGAGCTACCATGGCTTTAATATACACTAGTTCTCCTTTGAAAACCCTTTGCTTCTCATAAATTAAAAAACAATATGAGGCTTCTTAATTTACCTAGTGGTTGTTGCTGTTGCTGTTGGGGAGGTGCGAAGAGAGGATGCTTCCTAAACTCTTCAACTTCCTAACTCGTCAGCGTCCGTATGGACGAGCCCTGCCTCTGTCATACCTGGCGCTCAGCTTAGAGCCTGTCACAAATCGAGGCTTGAATACAGGGAAGCTGCTGCGTTGGTTCTGCAGGGGAGGAAAAGAAAACACAGCCTCCTCACGCTTCAAAGACAGAGCCATTGCACAATCCAGCTCCCCGCCCCCAAGGAAAGCAGGGATCTCCTCTGTAAGGGCTTAGGGACACATTCTTGAAACAGATAGCTATCCCGACACATAGCAGTAAGAGTAATTATTGTCAGGGGAATTTGTCTGGCTCTTTGATGGTTCCAACCCAGCTTTATATCTGCAGTTCATTAGATCTAAGGCGCCTATAGAGTATTAAGGAATATGATTGTTTTATTGAGGGAGAGGGAAGGAGGGAGGGAGGAAGGGAGGTTGCGAGGAAGGGAGAGAGGAGGAGAGAGAGGGAAGAGAAACAGAGGGTCCACCAGCTAGAACTGTAGGAGGCCACACAGACTGTCCAGCTATTGTCTGGACACCACACTCCGGCCTGTTTCTGTTTGCCTGACTTTCCTTGGCCACTGATTCTAACTTCCAGTTTTTGTCCAATCCCGAGAGGCAGACTAAGTGCCCATCAGAGAGGTGGTACCAGTGAGCTGTACCACTCTGAGCCAGCTCTTCAGGGATCCCCTCCTGAGCCTCTAAGGCACTAGCACCCCAGAGCGGCACCTCCCTTTTCAGAGAATCTTTACATAAATCACTCTTCTAACATGGTTATCCAACGCCCCATGCTAACATCTTTCCACTGGAATACTGAGTGGTTTCTGTTTTTTCTACTTAGCCCGGCTCCTGCATTGTGACTTACACCTTATCTTGATAAAATGCTAGATGAAACTCAGAATTGGTGAAATAAAATCCTTCCACAAGGAATCCATAGCTTTCTACTTGACAGTGCCCCTGTCTACCCCATCGAAAACAGAGAAACAGGGAGTGGGTGCCAGGCTCAAGGTCATACAGCTAAGAGTGGGGGTGACCCATGACCCTAATTCCTAAGCTCATGCTTATTTCACCACCTGAATCTCACTCGATTGACCTTCTGATGGGACTGGCGTCTCTGTTTTGGGGAGGACAGACGCCACCGACATGTGCCTCATCATGCATTGTCCTCATCAAGCCACTTCTCCTTCCAGGAAGTACACGCTGCTGGCCAATAATGGATTTGCGATTTTGGCATCATTGCTAATGGCCTGCTCACTCCAGTCAGGAGCCTTTGAAATGCTCATTGTGGGACGGTTCATCATGGGCGTGGATGGAGGTGAGACTTCAGCCCAGCTGGGGAGGAGGGCACTTCCAGGGCTTGTCTGGAATGGGGAGAGGTGCTTGGAGCTCAGACAGACTTGGAAGAGACCAAGATTCTAGAACCCCACTTAGTAGCTAAGTGTCCCTCTACACAGTGTTATAGCATCCAACTGAAAAAAAAAAATCCCAGGCTAGGTAGAGCTGTTTTACAGTGTGTCTGCTGCCTTCTTTATAAAATCCATAGTCTAGGTGGGAAGATGCGGCTCGCCCAAGGCTTCTGAGCTTCTGGCAGTTCAGTCTCCTGTTCATTCACCAAGTGTTAGATTACTGACTATGCCCCATGTGCTGTGTGCTGGGGAGAACGCAGCCATTGGCGCAAATGGCATCTATTGTGCACAAGTCCCAGGAAGCAAACAAGGCAGGGCAGAAGGCAGGCTAGCAAGGAGGTTTTTGTTTTTGTAGGAAAGCCAGATAGAAGGACCGGTAAAGGTGAGCAGAGACCAGAGTGAACTGAGTGAAAATCTGAGGAACCAGGCTCTCAGTAGAGACGGGAGTGCTGTGGGCCTGACAAGGAAGGTGATTGGCATTTCTGAGGATGAGTGGGGGGCCAAGAAGGCTGGAGAGGAGAGTGTGGGAACTGAGGACGAAAGGTAGCCAGAACCAGAAGGTGCAGCCCGCAGCTAGGACCCAGTGTTGGTGCCGAGTATGAGGGGAAGTCAGGAGGGGCTGAGAGGGGAGGCCATAGATGGTTTTCTGAGTCAAGGCCACCTCTTGGGCACTTGTGTATGAAGAGCAAAGTGGATCCAGGAGTGGGCTCAGGAGAACCAGGGACAGCCTGCATGACTTGGGCAAGACTGTGTGGTAGGGCAGGCAGAGAAGAATGACCAGATTCTGCCCAGGGGGGTAAGGTTTACAGATTAAAGCTGTTGTCAAAACAAACTGGTTTTTCCCTAAACCTGCAGATCTCTGAGCAAAGTTTCTAAGCCTCAGTCAGCTCTAATTGTTTTATATTCTCAATATTTTAATATTACTTTTATTGATTTTGCCAGTCTGTATATGTGGGAGCCAGAGGATGGCTTGCAGGATTAGATTCTCACTTTCCACCGTGAAGCTTCTAGGAATCGAACTCAGGTCAAAAGGCTTGGTTGGTGGTAATCACCTTTACCCAATGAGCCTGCCCATCTACTGTGTTGTGTACTCTTAATCTTGTCAGCTCAGTTTGGGCTCTCTTTCTCACTTGAGATAGAATCCATGAGTAGAGGGATCTCACCCAGCAGAGTGGGGTTTCTTCTCATGGAATGCCACGGGCTCCAAAGCACAGCAGGAGGAGGAAGCCTTAACGTGCAAATGCTGTGCAACACATTAGCCACAGTCTCTCTGGCCAAAGCAAGGCCCATGCTAAGAGCAGACAGAGGTCCAGCTGGGGGTGTGCCTGCAGTGAGGCCAAGCACGGCAGCCTTCCTAACTGTCTGAGTCTCCCCCTGCTGCTCCCTGGAGGGACCAAATAGAAAGCCTGCCCTGGCTGGAAGATGCCAGAATTATCCTTTGTGTAAAGTGCTCAGTCCAGCAGGAGCCAAGCATGCCTCAGCTGCAGGCATGGTGGGGGGTATTCTCATCCTCAGTGCTGCTGCAGCATGCTTGATGCTAAGCTTGTAAGGGGCATATCCAGGATTGGAAGCAAGACAGAAGAAGGTTGCTTGACAGCCTCACCAATGAGGCCCCTGCTCTGCTTTCTCTGGGGGTTTTAATATTTCATCAGGTGCTTTCTCCTCAGCTCTGCCTGCCTCGCAGAAGCATGCTGCACTTGTTGCTCTCCAAATCTCCACAGCCACAGACTCAAAACAAATGCCTTTTAGGCCCCTTTCCTGTGAGCTGTTCAGAAAAGAAGCAAAAGAAAAGGAAGAACAGGGGAACTTTTAAAACATGCCCTGACTTCTGGAACACAGCCTCCTGGAGCTGTGCCAAGCCCCAGAGATGTCATGCTAATTTCTTCTCTCCAAACCCTTAGAGCACAGAGAGCAAAACGAGGGCATTTAAGGTAAGGGAAGAAAGGAAAACTACTAGACCTGAATTAGATCGGCTGTGTGCTTATAATAAAGAATAATTTAAGTCCAGGGATGGGGACACAACTCAGTGGGTGGAGTGCTTGTCTCGCATTCATGAAACCCAACCCAGCACCGTATGAAACCAGATGGGGTTGTACAACCCACATGGGAGAAGGATGCAGAAAGAGCAGAAGTTTGAGGTCATTTTTCACAGGCTCCACTGCCCAATGAGTTCAAGGCCAGCCTGGTCTATCTGAGACTCTACTTCAAAACAAAACAAAGAATTTAAAGCCATGTTACTGATAGTCCTGAACATTCTAGAATGATCTATTAACAAGACTGTTCGCCTAGTTTCTCGTGGAGCATTTGAGTCAGATTAGAAATGTAGGCCATCTCTGATTTTTTTCCCCCTAGGAGATTTAGAGAAACATCAACATACTACTTTTTATATAGAAATAAATATGATTCAATAAAGCATTGGAGACAAATTCACATAGACCGCAGAATTTAAAGCAGGAATTTTGCATTGGTGGAAGATTGAACTGGACATGGCCCAAGCATGACCTTCCCAGAGCTGCCCACGTTCCCTGTGGTAGTTTCCCATCGGCCACAGTAGGAGTTCCCAGAACACAAGCCATGATAGCTACAAGTAGAACCTCCATGGTTCCTGTTGCTAAAGATATGGAAAGTTTCAGAAATAATTAATGTTTTTAACAACCTATCATCCATTATCACCTCATCCAGGTATAATGATGTTGGTAAAGACCCTATCGCTAGATAATGTCAGCCATGGGTAATAGAGGATAGAGACTGGACATGATTTGGAAGATACAAATCCATCTCCTACCGCAGGAGGGGATGTTGAACTGAAGCAGGAAGCATAGGTAGGAATCGGCTTAGGATCTCTGAGAACAGAGGGTTCAAAACAGAAGAACCAAGGACAGTCTTCAAGGGCACAATGGGCTAGAGCGCTCTCTGAGCCCTGAGGTCCACACATTTAGGGGAAATGAATGGCAGGGGAGAGGGTCAGAAGTTGAACAAGGCTGCTTAGGAGTGGCGATGCTTACTGAGGACCAGTCAGCTTGGATAGATGGTAGCAGGCAAGCCCGGATGCATCAGAGACTCACACACAGGCTTATCCTAAATCAGGTGGTCATCACGCCACACTATCTCCCTTCTCTGGACTGTCTCCAGCTATCATATTTTATATAAAGAATCAGAATGAAGGCAGTTAGCCGTTCACAGTTCAGTCTTGCCCCGCTATGTAGAGATCAGCCTTGTCCCTGAGTTTCACAGTGTCCGGTGCCCCTCCTATGGCCTCTACACTCTCCTCTCATCACTGCTATCTCTTCAGTGGAGGTCACATGTTCACAAGGCCACGCGTCTCCTGGTCTCTAAGTAAAAGGTCAGCTACAAGCAAATAGCAGTGTTTGCATGCTGAGTATCTGCAGTTCCCTCCTGTCTGCTCTCACCCCTACGGCGCTGGTGAGCTAGAGAAGTTAATGCTATACTGTATTAGTTCCTTTTCTGTTGCTGTGACAAAAATACTATGACCAAAAGTGACTTGTGAATGGAGTTTATTACAACTTATGGTTTCAGGGTGAAAAAGAGTCTGTCCTGGTGGAGAGGCACAGCAGCCAGTGTGGCAGCAGAGGCAGGAAGTTGTGAGAGAATAGAGAACACTGGAAGTTGACAAAGCTTTGAAATCTCAATGCCCGCCCCCAGTGATGCGCTTCCTCCAGCAAGGCTACACCATCTAAACCTTCCAAAAGAGCACCACCCACCTATTGGGGAATAGATGTGCAAATGCTAGAGCCTATGGAGGACATTTCTCATTCAAAGTATCGCACACACTCATGACTGTGGCCCATACTGCTTCTTCCCCCATGACAGTTATCTTCACCGTGAGCTGACATGTGCTCTCCCATGGTCTTGGTGTCGTGGGCAGGAGACACATCAGCACCTGTAAGTGCTCTTCCTGTGACCACGTGTGAGCCAGGGCCTCTCTCACTGCTGTGTCTTTTCCTCAGGCATCGCACTCAGTGCGCTCCCCATGTACCTCAATGAGATCTCCCCCAAGGAGATCCGAGGCTCACTGGGCCAGGTGACTGCCATCTTCATCTGCATCGGCGTGTTTGTTGGGCAGCTGCTGGGCTTGCCTGAGCTCCTGGGAAAGGTAAGTGTGGCTTTTCGGACCACCATAGCTGCTTTCCTCTCACTGTTACCAGGCCACAGGGAGCCCTCAGAAGTCTCCTCTCTGAGGTAGCAATTCCTGAGGGCTTGTGTAGTACACATTCATGGACACATTCTTAGAGCATAAATATTACATAAAGACTCAAACCTTTAGGTTCAAGTCCACGGCTCACCAACCAATGACAACAGCTAAATTTGCATTTATACAAGCTTTGCTCTCTATGCTTGGGGGTTGGAGAGATAGCTCAGCAGTTAGGAGCACTGGGTGCTCTCCCAGAGGTCCTGAGTTCAATTCCCAGTCAATCACATGGTGGCTCACAACCATCTATAACGAGATCTAGTGCCCTCTTGTGGCCTACAGGCATACATGCAGGCAGAATACTGTTTACATAATAAATAAATAAAATCTAAAAAATCTATATGCTTCTTACCCGAATATTTGGTTAGTTGTAGTTGTGTTGTTTTCATAGGATCGTGACATACACATGGTTCTGCAGCTTGCTTTTCTTTTCATTTTACACATTTTTGGGTGTCTTTCCAAGAAATTCACTAACCCTACCACAATCTTGAGTTTGTCTTTTTTTTTCCCCTAAATATTTGTTCAGTCTTCTAATTTCCCTTGCTGTATGAGGAACAGGAAGGATTAGAATCTCAGTTCAACAATGTACTTACTTGGTGGGCTTGGCAAAGAATTAAGTTCATCTAGGTTGGTATAGAGTGGGGTTAAGCCCTAGAGCATGCCCAAGGGTGAGTGAGGGTTAGGGAATGGAGATGGGGTCTGGGAGAGGAGAAGCCATAGAGACAGGATGAGACAACGGAAGAGGCCTCCAGATGAAAGCAGTGTCTGTGGTAGTAACTGAGAGGGTCTGGCACCAAGAGAGCAGGAATGAACCATGTGGGCGAGGAAGATGCATGAGTAGGGTGAAGGCGAGGGGCTGCTCACTGAGCCCAGCAGGATGCTCCAGGGGCACAGCAGCGGGGCGGATTCATGGCAGAAGGGGCTATGAGGAGGTAAGGGAAAGGGAACAAACTGGAGTGGGGAGGATGAGGCTGGCTCAGAAATCCGTGGCTGCTGGCACATGTGGCCAGAGCCAGCAGTGTCTGGGGTTAGGGATCTGTGCATTGGTCAAGACCTGGAAGGAAACCGAGTCCATGGTACCTACCACCTGTGATGGGTGAGGGGGATGGTAGGAGGGTGGCCCAGACGCTTCCTGGGTATACAGAGGCCTCTCCGGGCCTCCTCTGGGACAAGTGCAGGAAGGATGAGGACAGGATGCATCAACTCACGACTAACGCAGCCAAAGACTGACTGCTCTGAGTACTTAACAGTGCTCGATGCCCACAGCTCTTAGCACCTGGGTATGGCAACAAGACAGCTTAATGAGAAAGCGCACCAGGAGAGCACTCACGGGTAAGGATGCTTTAGTGAGACATCCAAAGCCTTACCATTGCCTCCTGCCTAGATCCTGCCTACAGCTTAGAACCTGGAACTGAGAGATGGACAATGCAGGACTCAAGGACTTTCACATCTGTCTGCTCAGCGTGTCTCACCCAGCCACGAACCCAGCACTGGCTTCTCTGGGATGTTCCAGCTTAGGAAAAAGGGGTCAATTCTGCATGGGCTTCTGTGCACTGCCTGACCTCACTAGCTCTGGATCCAGCTCCTATCTTACTCAGTAGAGGTTCCATAGGTCCACTATGCGGAGATCAGAAGACAACTTTCCGTGACGGGTTGAACTAGGCTCTCAGGTTTGCATCCAAGCTCTTCCCCTGGGGGAGGCGTCCAACCTGCCGTTAGCCTGTGCAGGGCTCCTCACATCTCAGTTGGACCAGATTGTCTCCGAGCCACCTGCCTCTCACCTCTCTGTGTGCCTTGTCTGGAGTGGCTGCAGGCACACTCTTGTTTTCCTCTTTTACAAAACCAGAAACAATGCCTGCTCTGTACTTCCGATTGTCTGGTGCCTGACAGTTTCCATAATTAGTGTGAACGTGTGGAAACTGTCTGCCGGGGTGAGGTCTCACATTAAAAGGTTCGTTTGCTCCCTCCGTTTAAAGATATTTTTAAGTTCCCAAAGTGAACATTTGTCAGCGACAATAAAAACAATATGGCAACTACAGCCCGAGCCCTCACAGTATAAAAGTGTATATTAAAGCTAATAAATAGCAGACCTGTTCTCCAGGTATTAAAACGGTAAGTGCTTGCTTTGCTGGACTCTAACTTCCTTGTCGGTCATCAAACCTTTCGGATGTCAATACTGAGGCCTTTCTGTTAGCCCAGGCCCTCCTGACAGCTCCGACTTCATTCATTCACTTAGTCAGTTAACAAATGGTTAAAACATTGAGTTGGATGCTGGGGTCCAGCAGTCAGTACTCCAGATACATTCCTCTTAATGAGGCTTTATAGATGGCAAGAGCTGTGTGACCATTAGCAGGTCACCCCTTCCCCAGCATTCTTGGTAGCAGGCCTGGCTCAAAGTCCCACATCCCCATGTCCTACCTAAATACCATTTCCTCTGGGAGCACGTTGCCGAGAAATCTGTCCTCAGAGCACCTTGTGCACCGGTCTCTCCTGTTCTGTGGTTTCTGTTTGCTTCCATGTTTCCTCTGCCTTGGGGAGTGCATCTTGCTGATGGTTGCTAGAGTCCAGAGGTGTCAAGCTTATCCACCCCCTCAGCAAGTCTAGGAAGCCCCATCAGCTGTGTGCCAGATGCTGGAGCTGGCTGCCGCTACTGCAAACATGGGTAGCCAGAAGAGACGCCGCACTCATGGAAGCCACGGGGAGGCAATTAGCAGTGGCTGGCAGATGATGGAAGAAGCAGGACGCTGGCCTTGCAGGGGGAAGAATGGTTTTCCTGCAGAAGTAATATGAAATGAATGTGATAAAAATAATTAGAGTTTGTATTGGCCAGGGCTGGGGGCGGGGACTAAGTGAAGAGGAGCCGGCTAAGCAGAGAGAACAGTTTAGAAAGACCCTTGTTTAGAGGCAGAAAGACCTCCGCTGGGCCGGGTCCCTTTGCGTCCCTTTGCTCAGGTCTTGGCCACCTTCTGTCTCTTGTCATTTGATAATGGCCATTGTAAGGGCGGGAGGTGATACTTCACTGTGATTTTGATTTGCATTTTCCTGCTGATTAGTGGAGTTAAGTACCTCTTCAAGTATCCATTGGCTGGTTTTAAAATTTTCTTTTACTCGTTAATTTTGTGTGTGTGTGTGGTCCTGAGATTGTCTGCCTGTACCAGGTGCACAAGGTGCCCTTGGAGGTCAGAAAAGGGCATCAGATCACCTAGAGCTCTTACACGGAGATGTCCAGTTTCACCAGCATCTCAGCCAAGGCCAGAGGGATTGCCCCAGTTAAGCAGGAGCAGATGGGATTGGAGGAATCTGTGGGTGATGGTCTGCGGCAGCTTAGGAAGAGTCAGTGAAATCTCTGGGTGGCTGACCTGTTAGCCAGGTAGAGTAGTAATAGTACAAGATCCCAAGTCAGGAGCCAGAGTGGAGGAACAGGAGCTTTTTAGGGACCAAAGTGACAACGAATGGCTCAGGTTAGAGACCACGGGGAAAGAAGCAGAGCTGACCTGAGCATAGCCAGCACCTCTGTTCCCCGGCCGCTAGTGCTGCCCTGGAATAGCAGGGCACATCAGCTGGACTCTGGCATGTTGGGCCAGCAGCTGTGCCCACCGCCCCACCTGGCCAGCATAGAAGGCACTGATCCCTGCAAGCTGTCTTTCCCTGTGTTATTTTTTTTATTGCTATGATAAAAGAGCTGAGGAAAACATCTTAAAGGAGCAAACATCTATTCTGGTTTGTGAAACTCAAATTTAAATGTCAGAAATTTAGTCCACGGTCAGCTAGCTGCATCACTGAGGGCTTGCTTGTGTTAAGGTGGGACTTAATGACAGCGTGCACGGTAGAGGAAGATGCTTCCCCCAGTGCAGTGAGGAGGGAGGGTGGGAAGGGAGGGCGAGACAGAGAGATAAAAAGGAAGAGAGAAAGAGAAAGAGAGAGAGACCAGCAGGGAGAGACACAGACAGACAGAGAGACAGAGGGTAACAAGATCTATTCCTCAAAGGCATTGCCCCAGTGAACCCAACCACATAGATGTTAATTCACTGGTAAGGTCAGAGCCCTCGTGGGTCACTTTCCCAAAGTGTCCCCTGGGAACACTACACTGCGGACCAAGCCTTCAACACATGAGTCTCATTCTCAGGGGGACACCACCTCCAAATCCTAATACTCCCCATCAAATTGGATTTTCTAGTCTGAGCTGGCTCTGGCTGGAACAGTGGTTCTCAACATTGTTTCCTAACGCTGCGACCCTTTAACACTGTTCATCACATTGTGGTGACCCCCCCCCAACCATAGGATTATTTCAGTGCTACTTCAGAACTGTGGTTTTGCTACTGTTACTAATTGTAATGTAAATATCTGATATGCGACCTCAAGTGAGTCGCGACCCACAGGTCGAGATTCACTGGGCTAGGAGACTGTGCGTAGCTAAGTAAGCATCTTGGGTTTGGATTTGTTTGTTGTATTTTTTCATGTGCACTCTGTGAAGGTGGCAATTGGGCTTTTGATGAGGGAAAGAACATCAGACGAAAGTTTTTTCTTCATCTCCTCTGGGGTTTTGTGAGTGGGAGCCACGGGCATTTCCCCAGGTGTGCGGATTTCATTCTTTTATTTTAATCCTGTTTCTCATTTACCTTCAAAGATGGAGACATCTACGCTTTTAAAAACTCGGGTGGGTTCTTTGAAACACAAAGGAGGGAGGAAGTGGTGAGAGTCACTTTTGGACTGGGATGGCAGAAGACAGAGAGTGATCCTGGTCCAATTGATGCCATAAATTTCACCAGACTTGTAAAACCAGGGGTGGTGGGACGTTTCTGTGACAGTTTTTTGCTTCTGAGGGACATATTAAAAGGCATATTAATGAAGCATTTCTCTAACAAAGATGAAAAAGAAGGAACTTGGATGGAGACCATAGGCAAAAAAAATGGAACGGGAGGTGTGGACACACTTGGGCAGCCGCTGTGGCTGAAGCATCGGGCTGGGCAAGTGGAAGCTCAGAGCTGGCCTCTTCTTCCAGGCAGGGATGCCAACCACACACTTCATATCCAAGTTGTTCCAGCTCAGAGCTGTGCCCTTCACGCTGGCAGGGCAAGCTCTTTATCTACCCAGCCGTCTCCCTCGCTGTGCCTGTTAGAACACTTGACTCTCAGAATACGGTATAAAACCCACCCACACGTGCTTTTCCTCCCCGCCTTTATTTCAGTTTCTCTAAGGTACCTCTTAGGTCAAACACCCCTTCCCCATTCATGCTTGCGGTGCCCTTAGACACATATCAAGTTAGCACGTGCCCATCATGTCCCTGGGGCCCACCCTGAAAGGGTTAAATAGTGTGTGTCTTTGTGTCCAGCACAGTCCCCTCTGCCTCTACTGTTCAAAGCTGGAATCTTTCCTTTGCTCATTATCCCCAGGGACCCACAGGACCATTCTCATCTCAAATAAAACCGCTATCGAATGTTCGATCCAAATTACATTAAACCGATACACTGATTTGGGAAGGCTGAGATCGGTTCCCGATTTTCTGCTGAGAAGCATGTTTCCCTACTCATTTTGGTGCTCCTTAATATTACTTAGTTGTAGTGACAGGAGTGCTGTATTTCATTTCTTTTTATTATTGCCATTATTATTTATAGCTGTAGCTCCCTGCCTCTCCCCTCCCCCTCAGCCCTCTCCCAAGTCCCCATGCTCCCATTTTACTCAGGAGATCTTGTCTTTTTCTACTTCCCTGGATGCAGGGTTTTGAGCCTTACACAAGCTAGGCCACTCACTGATTCCCAGCCCTGCTGCTGCATTCTTTGCCAAGAAAACAGACGCTGTGACTGTGTATTGACTCCCAAGCTATTCTGTTTTGTTGCTAATGGAATTTCTTTTCTGCATTTTGTTTTCCAACTGGTGATTGGCAGATTGGTGTATGCTGATCTGGGACACTTTTTCACTTCCCAGTTGTGTTTATCACTTGCTTACTTAGATAGTTCAAACTGATGGCTGTTGATGGCATCCTCAGGGCCATGGTCTCCCCTTCCTCTCTAGCAGCCATCATCACTTCCCCCCACTGACATCCATGACGGGTTGTGGTCTCAAGATGCTGCCACTGCCACTTGGCACAGTGGGAGTCAGTGGAGAGTTTTATTAGAAACAACTATCATGTTTCCCCCTTTCTATTTAAAGGTTTGTTTATTTTTAATTTCTGAGAATGAATGAGGACTTGCATGCATGTTTGTGCACCGCTGGGTGCGGTGCCTGCAGAGGTCAGCAGAGGGCATCAGATCCCCTAGAACGGGAGTTACAGATGGTTGTGAGTTACTGTGTGGGTTCTGGGAACAGAGCCCAGGTCCTCTGCCAGGTAGGAAATGTTTAAAGCCCTAAGGCAATTCTCAAGTCCCAATGATTATCTTAATTTTTTCCCAAATTGCTGACAATTTTTTTTGAAAGAAAGATCCACCTCTTGACACATCCTCTTCGCTGTCTTCCCTCTGTGACATTTTGGAAGATAGATTTGACAGTGTTATTTCTAGACCTTTTAATTTGCCACGTTCTCAAGAGACACTTTCCCAAATAATTTGTCATTTTGATTGCAGTTAAGTCAAACTACTCAGAGTCTTCAATCCCACATAGCTCCGATTTTCTCATTGCTATTCATCATGTTCTGTTTTGTTTATAAAAACTAATGTATGTGTGCTTTCCTTTGGGGAAACATGAAGGTTGATTCTGTGGTCATTTTGTGGTGACCACAAAAACAAACACTCTGTGTTTGCTTAAGAAGATAACTCCTTCTAGTGCTATAAATGCAGTCCCAACGGGGAAAGTGTTTATAAAAGACCTTAAATCAAAACAATTACCCATGACATTAGAAAGCAGAGACAATGCATGCCACTGTCACAGAAGGAGTGACCTTCTGGGGAAGGGACCCACGCAGTCACCACACCACAGCTAAGTATCTCTTGCCAGCCAGCCCCAGGCTGTATCCAGTCACTACCGTGCAGAGGGGATTTGGATAAGCTGGTGAACATCGAAGAGAGTGTTTCCTAGCTACACAATAGGTTTAATAGTGGTGTCTCTCCCATGGTTGGTCCACATGCCATGGAATACACAGCAGGCTCTTAGAGCAGACATGAAGCTGGTATGAAGTTGGTGCAGCCATGCACCGGTATGAAGTTGGTGCAGACATGTACTGGTATGAAGTTGGTGCAGACATTCAGCTGGTATAAAGTTGGTTCAGACATACAGCTGATATAAAGTTGGTGCAGCCATGCAGCTGGCATGAAGTTGGTGCAGACATGCAGCTGATATAAAGTTGGTGCAGACATACAGCTAGTATAAAGTTGGTGCAGACATGCAGCTGGTATGAAGTTGGTGCAGACATGCAGCTGGAATGAAGTTGGTGCAGACATGAAGCTGGAATGAAGTTGGTGCAGACATGAAGCTGGAATGAAGTTGGCACAGACATGCAGCTGGAATGAAGTTGGTGCAGACATGTGGGTGGTATGAAGTTGATGCAGACATGAAGCTGGTATGAAGTTGGCACAGACATGCAGTTGGTATGAAGTTGGTGCAGACATGCAGCTGATATAAAGTTGGTGAAGACATGTGGGTGGTATGAAGTTGATGCAGACATGCAGCTGGTATAAAGTTGGTGCAGACATATGGGTGGTATGAAGTTGGTGCAGACATGTGGGTGGTATGAAGTTGGTGTTAGCCACCACTTAACTCATGCTCAACACTAAGAATGAGAGTTTCATTTCTGTCCAGGTTGAAAGCTCAGTCTTGGAGAGGATTGACTCCAGTGCCTATGGCACTGAGGCCGTGGCCCGAGCTTCCCGGCTTTAAGCCCACATCTGTGTAGTAGGACCTCTGGTCCCCTGTGGGAAGATCAAGAAGGGCACCCCAGAGCACAGAGCCCTGAGGGGTCAGTCCCTCTTGGTCTCTATGTATCTCAAATGAATTCCACCCCAGGAGTATAAAAGTTCTTGTTTTCAGTGAACTTCCTGACTTAGCACCCAACAGACTTCTCTGAAATTTAGGAAGGAGAGAGCTTTTTGCTTTTATCAAGAGAATATTCATCTGTGAGAATATATTTCAAGAATTTTCACCTGGGAAAAATGTCGTCAGTCACCCTGACTTGAAAGTTACACCTTTCATCATAGAAGGAGGATTCTCATGTGGGTACTGCCTTGCCGGCTTCTATAGCGCAAGAAAATACCAGGTTGTTTGAGAGCAGTCACAAGATGAACACCTTTGTATACTCATTCTCTGTGTCTCCATCTTCTTCTGCCTCCTTCCTTCCTTCCTTCCTTCCTTCCTTCCTTCCTTCCTTCCTTCCTTCCTTCCTTCTTTACTTCCTTTCTCTTTTCTCTGTGTGTGTTTTTGTACATATGTGTACACATCTGTTTGTGTGCATCTTGGGTCCATACATGTGTATGTTCATGTGGTGGTCAAAGGATAACTTAGTTGTCATTCCTTAGGCAATTTCCACCTTTTTATTTTGAGGCAGTGTCTCTCATTGGCCCAGGACTCACAAAGCATGCCAGAATGAGGCCCACAAGCCCAGGAATCCACCCACCCACCACACTGCAGCATGCCTAGGAGACCGTGCTTATAAGGCAAGCATTCTCCTGACCCACCTTGTATTCCTAATGTTACACCGAAGTCTGAACACCATTACCAAAAGACATCCAGTCCTCTTTAGACATACGGGCTTTCCACACAAGATGGCAGCTGCATGGTTTCCCCCATGACAAGGTTTGGATTTCCCAGGAGGGTGACATGGAAAACTTGGTGACCCATTTCCCATTTCCCCTTAACATTTCAGTCACCCTCCTTCCCCCAGAACAGCTAAGCCAGGGGACATAAAGTTGAAATACCCCAAACTTCCATCCCCGGATCATCCCTGAACCCCTCTCAGAATGTGTCTCCATGCTTCTCCTGCTTCCTTTCATTTCCTTTAATTGCTTAGTCCTTCAAGGGTCGAGGGCAAGGCCCTTCTTAAGGTGCCTTCTATCCTGCCAGGCACTAGAGTTAGCTTTTTCCACACGAGACTCCTTCCTCCACCTCTCTCTATTTCATGTTCTAGTCAATCGGTTGTTCACCTGTTGTTACTTCCCGGAACACAAGATCAAAAGTCTCCTCTTTGTTATGTTCAAATGCAGAGTCTATCCACCCCCATCAGGGAGGAGGAAAGGTACCCTTTTGACCTTTGAACTTAAACCTTCTAGTGCTTCTAAGAATCTAACAGGACCCCACTAATGGTCATTAGTGGCTTGAATGACAATGGTCTCCATAGGCTCATATATTTGAATACTTGGTTCCCAGTTAGTGGAACTGTTTGGGAAAGATTAGGAGATGTGCTTTTATTGGAGGTACCTCACTGGGAGGTGAGCTTTGAGATTTCAAAAGCCCATGACATTCCCAGTTAGCTCTTTCTCCCGGCCTCACAATTGTTATCTAAACATGGAATCCCTCAGCTTCCGCCCCAGTGCCGTGTCTGCCTGCCTTCTGCCATGCTCCCCACCATGATGGTCATGGGCTCACCTCTGAAACAGTACGCGAGCTCCCAATTAAATGCTTTCTTTCATAAGTTGCCTTGGTCATGTTGTACCTTCCAAGTAACAGAGCAGAAACTAAGGCATTCAGCCTATGCTTATTTATGGGCTGGGAGGAGCGTAGACGAGACTCCTGCTGCCCGTCAAGCACTCATGGTGTCTGGCTAGGGTGAACCACCTCTCCAGACTTCCAGGTCTCTGTACATCAAAAACAGTCTCCATTTTGATTTAGCTCCAAGGCTCCTGGCCACTTGAACTTCTGATGTGGTGATTCATCCCTCCAGTGGGGGCACTTTACCTCCAGAGTCAGTCCAGCCATACCAGCTCTAGCTGCAAGCAAGGGAGCAAAGGAAGCAGAGATAAATTTAACGGTTTTTGAAGTCGTGTCAAATGGAATTGTAAAGAAGGCCTTTGAGGCTCGTCTGAGCCTAGCTATCTTCTTTCTGAAGGGCCGCGGGGGAAATGATTAGTAAGGTTGCCCTTTGAGGAATGCTGTGAGCAGGAGTAGGAAGGGAGGCGATTCTGGAGGTGAGTCACACGCCCCTGAGGACTGTGCCTCCACTCCCTGGCTAAACCGCCCACTGCATTGCTTTCTCCTGCAAATACTGTCTTCCATGGCAGGTGCCTGGCATCCATAAACCTCACCTCCATATATTAAACACTTATAATTATCTGGGCTTCTTAGTACACTGGACCCCCAAAGGGAGGAGTCAGGGAAAGCTTTTACAGGCAGGATACTCACAAGTGTCAGAGCACAGAGGAGTGGCCTGAAAAACAAGTGTGCCCTATATGGCTTTAAGGAAACCCAGGGGCAGGACAGCTGTGGGGAACACATGCAATGGAAATCTTTCTAGAGACGTTGATATCTGCACTGTAGTGTGAGGGACAGTCACCCAAGTGGGAGGGAAGGGAAACACAGGTCGAAGAAGAGGGAACCAAAAGCCCATGCAAGAACAAAGAAATCAAGAGAAAGTCTAACGTGTTTGAAAATCGAGAATGCTGCAATAATCCCACCTAGGACACGATGCCCGGCGATGGGACGGGCAGCCAGCTGCTCCCACGTGTGATAGCCCTGTGGGAAGTGAGCTGACCAGGATGTCAGGAAGTGCTGTGACATGGACAAGCTAAACAAGTGACTTCAGCTCTCTAAGGCTCAGCGTCTGTGTCTGTAAAATGAGAATGACCTAACTCCATGGAACCACTGTCACCATGGAGACACCGGGTGTGTTGTGTTCAGCCTTGGGGTCTACAGACAACAGCCATCATGCCAAGCAGACGACTGTGTCCCCTAAAATGAAGACCTATTCCCTGCTGCATTCAGAAGCCCCTGACGTGTGGGTCCAACCAAGATTCAGTTCTGATCTGCTCTTACCTCCAGCACTACTCTCCCTTCCTCTCCCTCCATAGACTAGCCCCACCCTCCCACCGTCTCACACTACTCAGGCAACTCTGGGGAATCCTCCTTGCTCCCTCCTCTACAACTACACCACCCACTTTAAGGAAGACCCAACTCAAACGGCAGAAAGTAGCAGTTTCCCTGGCCCTCTGAAAGGAATGGAGGTGTACGGTTGGGCCCAGTAGGGTTTCCAGTAAAGCTTTCCTTAACCGCAGAGTGCTCGAATCGACTGGGGTGCTTCCGCAGGAGGGTTATCCTGGAGATGCCCTGCCTTCTTGTCCCCTTCCAACTGCATCTTGACTGTCTTAGGGTTTCTATTGCTTGGTAAACAGCAGGAATATAGACACCCTAGGGAGGAAAGGGTTAATTTCAGCTCTCATGTCTGATCACAGTCCATCATCCGGGGGAGTCAAGCAGAAACCTGGAAACAGGAACCTGGAGGCAGGCACAGAAGCAGGAGCCATGATGGGGGTGCTGCTTACTGGCTTGCTCACCCTGGCTTGCTCAGCCTGCTTCATTATAGCACCCAGCTCAGGGCTGGTACTACCCGTGATGGGCTGGAGCCACGCACATTAACCACTCATTAAGAAAATGCAGGCTTCCCTACAGCCCAATCTTATGGGGACAGTTTCTCAATTGAGGTTCCGTCCTCTCAGATGACTCTTATCTTGTGTCATAAGACTATCCAGTACAGGCATTTTGAACAAAGACTATTTTAATAAGTTCTGCTGTCCCATTTCCCCCACCTGCTACCCTTAGCGTGCCTGCTCCAGTAACCTCCCATGGGCTTCTTTTCTGCTTCCATGCCCTTTGTGTCCTCTGCCCACACCCACCCCTCCTAGCGCACTCCGTACTGTGATGCTCTTAGTTTTAATTGCTGAGAACTTTTCCTCCGTGCCTTCACCTTCCCATGACATCCCACGCTTGCTTCCTCACACTGGAGTGGAGTCCCCCTGCATTGTGTCTCTCTTTATCTCTCCTCTGTGCTAGAGGCTCTTTCCAAATATCTGCTGCTTTCCTTCATATTTTAAAAGGAACTAAGCAGATCCTGGTGCAGGTTGGGCCCCGCACACACGGCCTGAGAATGTGCACAGAGTTTCTATGGTTACTGCACCCACATAAGCAAGCACTTGCCTTTTCTACTTTTTTTTTTCCTCCAAAGGTCCGTTTCTCTTACCAGAGCCAAAGATGCCTATCTTGGAACCTAGGCCCACCACAGGTGGACAGGGGCTCTGGGTTTTATATTGTTGTCAGCCTCATGCTTTGCTACTGGGCCTGGTCTACCCACAGCTGTGATCACCACGTGTGTACTGATCGGGCAAATGGCACTTCTGTGAGGCACGGCAGCAGTTGGCGTAGAAGACGTAGGTAGGGCTTGAGGGTCTTCTCCCAGTCTCCATTCGCAATGCAGAGCCTTGCCTTGTCTTGGGTAGTCATTGTCTGGTGTTGAGCCATTAGGAGTCTCTAGGATGAGAGCCTTGCATCCTTCTGGGTACCCCCACAGATGCTCAAGTCCTCTACCCCCATTTTGTTTTGCCCTCTTCAACACTGGGCTGAAAATCTCACTGCACAATTGTCACCAGAGCAACCTCTTACCCCTATGGTCACTATGCCTGTCAATGCCAATATCACCATGATTAGGAATCAAAGATAAACAAGCACAGACTATCTACCTTGTTTGTTGGGAAGTTTCCTCTTTTTCTGTAAGCCTCTACTATGCAATATCCAGTGACACCCTGAAAACCTCAAACAAATGGATTTTAAAATAGTCAAACTATGAAATGCTAGACTAGAAAGCACCCGCAGGAAAGCTCGAGGCATCCACCCTTAAATGAGGGACTGAGGCTTCCATGGCTCCCAGCTGCACTTGAATGCCCCTGGTGATGGTCTCTCTACCTCCCCAGCAGTGGTTTGCAGGAGGAGGCTGCTGTAGATCACAGTGCCTTGTGGTCCTCTCATAGCATCTTGATCCAAGCTGCACCTCAGGCCTCTTGAATCTGCATCTCCAGAGGCTGTGAATGGCTAGGCTAGCACTGGCCCAGTTTGGTGATCATTGAGAGACTAAGTCAGGATCCAGACATTACCTATTTTTATTCATCAGGCTTTGTGGGCAAACCTGGCTGTGTAAGCAAAAAGCAAGACCAATCTAGTCCCTGCTGCCTATGCTCATGGGAGCATTTGAGCCTGTAGAGTGGACACTGGGCCAGCCAAGCTGACTGCTGTGCCCTGTTGAGGGGAAGAGACAGAAAGAGGCCTCTCCTTGTTCAGCCATGTCTTTATTCCTCATCAGCCAGCATGCACCAATAACTCCCCAATGACTGGGGTCATCTGCAGCCCTGGGGACAGTCTGGTCAGCGTGAGAGGACAGGGATGTGCAGGCAAAGTCCTGCTAGGTAGGACTTTGAGGCAGTGGAAGTAAGGGTACTTCTGTCCCTGAGAAGATGAGGCTTTAATCAGGTTTCTCAAGGAGTGGCTACACTTGAGTCCTGTCTGCACAAGGGGCTGTTGAGGTGTGTAGTGATGGCAATGACAGTCTGACTGAAGTGTGGCTGAGAACCAGCTGCCAGGCTGAGCTCTGCGCATGCGTTCTCCTGAAGCCCCCTGATAGCCTGTACCGTAGGCTAGTTGTTGTCTCTTTCACCTGGCCTGTGCTGGCTACACTAGCTTGTCAAGTAGTAGTGTGTGACCGAACTGTTCCTCTCTGGGCTTTGACTACTGGTCATGGACTTACTGTTAGGAAAATGTGACAACCAGAGCTTGTCTCTTGTCAGCTTCCTGGACCATCAGTGCTGACCTGAATCCCCAGAAGACAGACTCTCAGAGCATCGCAGAAAGTTGGTCCTAGGAGATAAAGACCACAAGCCTGTGGTTCTAGGACTCTCAGTTATTCACTGGTTTAGTGTGCACACACACACACGTGTGTGTGTGTGTGTGTGTGTGTGTGTGTGTGTTGCAGCTCTGTGGACCAAGAGCATATGGGGAGCTGGAAAGCCAAAGGCAGAGATTCCATGATAAATGCTAGAGACACAAGACAGACCCTCCTGTCCTTTCTGAGCATGCCTGTTGATAAAGGAATGACCGCATGACTGAGTTACGGGATTGAGTGCCCTGAGAGCAAAGTGTGCGCACAGGCATTGAGGATGTAAAGTGTCACTGGGATGTGGGGTGGGGGTGCCATGTCCATTCACCAGGTGTTTTGAGGAGATCATGATGGAGGGAAGTAAAAACTAGGGGTGCACGAAGCAGACCACCAGTAACCTGACTGAATCCTGGGGATAACCAGCACTGGGTGATGGGTCTCCAGGCTCTGTCCCTAGGGATATCCGCAGTGAGCTGGTGGGGCAGGGCACACGTCTCAGGGAGTTAAAGGCATGGCAGACGGGTAGATGGCAAAACCATAGTATCGGATAAGCCATTTAGTTTAGCAGGGAAACTGAGGCAGGTGCTCATTTCAGTATTGCTAGGTTAGAGAGGGCTGCCTGAAACATGGGAACACACAAAGGAGATTTTCAGGATTCTTAAACTGGGATGTCACCCTGCAGCAAAGGGCTCAGAGGTCAGGGCTCCAAATAGCTAGACAGAAACCCTGGGTGGGGAGAGAAAGAGAATTGAGGAGGGCAAGGCCCCTCTGGGTGGGGTGTCTATTCTTTAATTCCTAGGCTCATACCCAGACCTGAGATGTGTTCCATACACCCAACTCCAATGTCACAGTCCCTGGGCTTTGGAGACAGCAGATGTGACCTTATACCAGCTCTTAAGTTAGTGTGGATCATATAGGTTGACTGAGGACCCCAGCAAGGGTGTGAGAAGAGGACCAACATTTAATGGCTGTTAGCTTTGTATCAGACTCGTGCTAGGAAATTCTCTCACGCTCACAGTAACCTACAGAGGAAGCATTATCGGCTCTATTCATTTTCTAGCTGAAGAAACGAATCCAACAAAGACCAAGCTCAAGGCCCTGTAGCTAGGAGCAGAAAAATCAGAATGCGAACGTGGATCTAATTTCACAGTTGATGTCCTTCCTCTGACCTTGGGCTCCTGTATCCCCAGATGACGTCCGAAGTTACTAAGGCGAGATCCCATTCATACGGCGTGCCTATACGCATCCCTGTCCCTGTGCGACCCGCTGCATTCGCAAGCCTTCCACCCCGAGTTCTGTTTAGAGGCTGCTGATCCATGAGGGATGAAGAGGCACATGGCAGACAAAGGGAACAATGAGACTCAGAAGTCAGGGTGATTCAAGTGGAAAGCAGAAGGCTGACGAAGGATTTTAATCATGGGTTTCAACTCCAAGGAGCGTGGCTCTGAGAATAGCAGGTAGTTAACTCTTTAGGAAGCAGAAGAGAAGAGAATTGTACAAATATAAAGTCAGGGAATTTGGGAGTGCCTTAGCAAGGTCCTACTACATTATGACATCTTTGAGCCTGTGGACAACAGAGGTTAAGGGCACAGAGCTTATGACCTCCTGCCCAGGTTCAGTACCACTTCCCCACCCCACACAGAGCTATTTATAAGGAATGCAATTGTCAATGGAGTAAAAAGAAATTCTTGTTACTTTGATTTCCTCAGCTGAGAATCAGGAGCCCTAGCAGGGGTGCCAAAGACAGCAAATTTGTACAAACTCAACAATGTCCCATCTAATAGGCTGGCCAGGGACAGTTCAAAGGGTTAAGTGGCCTTCAAAACCAGTGTGGGATTTTTGACTCTCTTTCAAATAGGAGCAGAATAAAGTTGGTTTATGGGTAACTTTTGCTGTCGGACTTCCCAGAAGCCTCAGGTTCCTTATCTATAAGAAGGCAATAATGGAGGCTGCTCTTTGCTATGAGATCGCCTGAGAACCAAACAAGGCACAAGACAGGAAAATCATTCTGAAAACAGGAAATGGTGGTAGGAACCAGAAAGGGAATGAGCATTGTATGTATAGGAGTATGGGGCCCCACAGGGGGCACAGTGAGGGTGGTGTCCTTAGATTGTCTGTCTTGCCATTATTTGTAACAGAGGGAAATGGGATGATAATATAACTTGTACAAGAATCCCTCTCAATGTAGAAAGAGAATCAGACCATTAATCCACATTGAAAATATTTAGAATATAACATAGGATTGTAAGGAATGCAGATGTGATGTTTTAGAAGCTGGAATGGACTCTTGGGGACAGATTTGGAGGTGGTGAAAGACTGCCATTCCACACTCAGGTAGCCATGTTCTAACCCAGGGCACTAGGAAGCTGTGGCCATCAGGTCTCTTCCTTGAGAAGTGGCTAAAGGAGGGAGACGTAAGGTCATTGGAGCTCTGTAGTCATTTGCTGACGGAGCCATTTGCCTTCTGAATCTCAGTTCCTGTACACTCTGAGGTCACCCCTGTGTGCAACAGAGTCTTTGATCAAGGAAGCCCAGCTTTGCACATGAAGTCAGCCTCACAGAATGGCTGATACTTGCTCCTGTCTCTTCCCTTCTCCACCCCGTCGTGTTGTGGTGAGCACTGGCGTTGAGTCTGAGTGCTTGCTGCTGAACTCTGCTCAGGGGGCTGATTTAGCCTAAGAGAACCACCACTCAAATTCCCTAGCTAGCTTGTAGCTGCCAGGCCTGAGAGAGCTGCCCCTCTGCTTAACAAGGGAAGAACCCATGTTGGGGTCAGAAGAGTTAACCAATCATCCAGCGAGACCCCCAGCTTCTCAAGGGATGTCACGTGCATTCCCTGACCTTTCAGGGCTCAGATTTCTGTCCTATAAACCTGAAACTATAGGAATGCTGCAAAGGGAAATACGTTACTGGAAAGTCTCGGCCCTTTAAGGAAAGGCTTAAATTTAAAAAGAAATACTTCAAGAATGGCTGGGGGTTGGGGGGGTCATCTCTAGCGATTGCATCGATGGTCTTGTCACCACTTACCTCACCCAACCGTCTTCCAGCACCTGCTGAACATCTGCCAGGCTTCAAGCACTGGCAGATGTGTCAAGATACAAGACTAGGGATGCTTCTCAAGAAATGCAGTCCAGTTTTAACCCAGGCTTTTTCAAAAAAAAAAAAAAAGAAAAGAAAAAAAAAGAAATGCAGTCCACTGGGAGAAAGAACACTGGAAGACAAAATAATGCTGTTTTTCATAGAGCTACACAGAGAACCCAGCCCACTCCCATAACCATCAGCCTTCTTTAATCAAACCAAGCGTATGGAGAAATATGAAGAGCATCCTGTTGCATCTCCAAGGAGCCTTGGAGGTGGTCAGGGTCTCTACATGTTACCCCCATAAGCAATCAAAGCTTCTCTGGCCAGTGGCTATGTGGCCTGGCCACTTTCAGCCCTCCTGCTTCATTCCTCTGGGATCCCTGCACGCTTAAATTAAGAAATTGACTCTGTAAGATCCACAGTGCCTACTCTGCTTTAAAATGTTTGCTGTTTCGTTGTAGTCCAGTCCAGAAGGGCTTTGTAGCAAGGGTCAAAGTCTTCGACAGCCTGGGAGAAGTAGCCTAGAAGTCTAGCTTTGAAGCCGAGGGCTTACAGTTGAAAGAGCGGGACACAGCTAGGAGATTCATAAACTCCCCAACAGGAAGTTAGGCATCGTCCTGGCCAACAAGATAACCCACACCTGCCCTCATGAGAACAGTGGGTACCAGGACCCTGACCCAAAGCCACTGAGCTGGAGCCCTGAGTCCCTTCCCATTATCTCAGATCTCAACTGGCCTCACAAAGACTCCTCTGAGGCAACTCTTGCGGTATGTTTCGGGCCTCCCCAGGGGGGTCACGTAAGGTTGTCTGATTAATTAGCATACAGAGAAGCAGGTGTACTTAGGGCATTTCATGCATGTCTTGTTTTGTGTGATTCCCCTTTCCACACTCCTATCCTGCATCTCCCTGCTGCCCCCACACCCTCTGCCCCCTGTACTTCCTTCCCCTCTCATAAGTCATGTATTATTCCCCACTCACTGCCTTCCCATAAAACCCATTTTTCCCTTCTTGTGGGACTCTTTCTAGTTTCTCAGTCTTTGCCCAGATTTCCTCCCACCCAGATCCACGGCTCAAATCTAGGGTGCACGAGAGAGAATGCAGTATTGATCTTCACATGGTTACCTTGAATTAAATGTTTTGAAAAACACTTCTAAAAACAGCCTGAAGCTGAGGCTAGCCTCCAGGAGTAGAAAAAGCGACCCTGAAACTGGTCAGTGTATTAGAGAAATCCATCCCCGCCCTCATGCTCATTTGTTTCTCAGTAGAAAGCAGCATCGGGTGCCACTGCAGAGGGACATGCTGGGTTCTTGGCTCATGTGGGTATAATGCCCAGGAGCACCATAGACGGACAGTGCTCCATAAAGACAGAAGGGCAAATTCAGCTCATCTGGCTTGAGCTGCAAGCTTCTGGCTTGTGGCCTTGAGGCTCCTCCCAGGACATCTTAGGATGCTTGTCCACGACCATAATGACTGGAGTATAAACAAAGTCTTGAGTTGCCTGCTCAGGAGCAGGGACTCTTACCTCTCAGTGGGTCACCCTGCACCAGGCTGAAAGACCTTCCTCGATTATGGTAGCTGTTACTGCTCCTTATCAGAATGTTCCTGGTGTGATATTTGCTTGTAACCCACGCATGTCCTCCCATATACCTCAAATCATCTTGAGACTCATTATAATACCTAATGTCATGTAAATAGTTGTTGCACCATATTGTTTAGGGAATGATGACAGAGAAAGAGGTCTGCCTATGAATGTTCTTTCTCTGAATATTTCTGATCCTCGGTGGGTGGCATGTATGGGTACAGAATGTACAGGCAGAACGGACAGACCCTGCTCATTGTTTTCTACCATAGTTTAAAATTGTTAATTGAAATATATGCCAGTTTATACTAAAACCCCTGTGGTTTTTAGAATAGTCACAAATGGTACCAGCAGTACCCGTCTACATTCAGAATCTTCCATGATGCGTGAACGGAGCCCATCTGCGTCCCTCCACACTCCTCACCCACGCTTTTCTCTCTGACCTTCCACAGACCACCTGACTTCTCTCGTGCATGCTCCTCTAGTCACAAGCCTCCCCAGGCTGAAAAGCCCAGCTTTGCCTTGCCAGTCCTTCAAAGGGACATGCAAGGATTGTGCTGGCCTCTGAATAGGAGTAGGCACTAGCTTCAGCAAGGGGAGGAGGACTGGAGTCACCTTGGAGATGAGGACTGAGCCAGCACTGGCCGAGTTCCCCAATAGGCCCCTTCCAGCTGGCTCTGTGCTTCAGGGGTCCCTGCCGTGGCACCTTGGTAATGTCTGGAACTCTTGTGGGCTCTCCTCCATCAGAGTTCCACAGAGGGCCTCAGAAAAGCTGACAGGGACATTGTCTCTCCTGAGAGCCATCACAGGTAGCAAGTGGCTGAGGACAAGCAGTCACATACGCCCAGGGGCTCTGAATAAGCCAGCAGACCTCTGCCCATCATGTGAAGTCTTGTCTAGTTCCAGCGTGTTTCATCCTTTCCTGGATTATTTCCTTTTCCTGTCTTAGGAAATAAAACACGCTAAGGGCTCACCTTGGAGCCAAAGCCTTCACCCTCCCCATCAATGCTGCCTATGTGGCTTGCTCCCATGCAGGGCGCACGGTGGGAGCATATTTGTAAAACTGGGTGACAGACAGTGAAGAATGACACCTTGATGGGCACAAGAATGTATGCTCCATGCTGCACTTAAGTTGCACTGGATGGGGGCCACTGCACCCAGTAAATTGATGGCACCTGTTGGAAATGGCCATTTGTCTTTCCCTACCGTCTGGAAGGTGAAGATCCTCCACGCATAAGGGCTCCTGAGACCATGCCATCCTTACTCCCCCCATCTTCATTGAAAATCGGAAGATGGTGGGCACTGCACAGGGGTCTGGGCCCAGTGTTCACACTCAAGCAAGTCTGTCTCCATGCCCATGGCAACCTGGGAGGAGCCATGCTGGAGGAGTGGAGGGGATTCAAGGAGACCCCAGGCTGGCTGTGGTGGTCCAAGTGCGGGAAGCAGCCATCTCTGGTACTCCCTGGATGGCTTGGCTGCCAGGATCTACTTTCTGTT
>NW_026067920.1:167500-181821 GCF_014885135.2 Alexandromys fortis
TCAGTGTTCCTGTATCCTCAGTACCCTAGCATCCTCAGTCCTCCTGCATCCTCAGTGTTCTTGTATCCTCAGTCCTCCTGCATCCTCAGTGCTCCTGCATCCTCAGTCCTCCTTCATCCTCAATCCTCCTGCATCCTCAGTGCTCTAACATACTTAGTCTTCCTGTACTGCAGTGTTTCCCACACCCACAGTGTGCCTTGGCTGTCAGCCGCATTCCCCAGCCCCCTCCATGCTTACATTTTCCCTGAGACTCAGTATCTGTTCTCCAATTTCTTTAGCCTACGAAGACAGGAATCAGATGAACCAGGCCACCCTGGGGTGACCCCCACCACCACGCACACCAGGTGGCTGTTTGCAGAGCTCACATTCACAGGTACCATATGATAACAGGTATACAACTTAAGCCATGGCAGAAGGTTACAACATTTGGTACCCACTGTCTAGACAAAGAAAAGGAAGAAAAGGTAGACTAGTCAAGGGAGGGAGAATGCAGCCAGCACCTGCTGCAATTGCCAGTGTATTGCTACACACACACACACACACACACACACACACACACGCACACACACACACAGATATATAATATTAATTACAACTAGACCTAGGGTCTTGCACATGCTAGGCAAGGGCTCGATCACTGAGCTTCATCTCCAGCCCCTATTGTGTATTTATAGTGCCTGTACCTCAGCAGGAGCCAGGTAGCATTCTAATGACGTGTATGCTGACATTCAGTACTAGCAACCACATCAATGCTATTATGTCCAGTTTCCTGGGGAGAAAGCTGAGGCCCGGAAACTTAAAGGAAGTGGTAAAGTCAGGTTTTGAATGTGATCATGAGGAGGCTTCTGTACTGCTTACCTGTCTGACAGCAGTGTCAGGAGTGAATTATTTACTCTGGGTCATGGTCAGAGGCTACAGTTCATTGTGGCAAGGAAGGCATGCGGCAGGAGCATGCAGCTGCTTCTCCCATCTCTGGGGCCCAGGAAGCAGAGAGACATGAATGTCAATCCTAACCTCACTTTCTTCTTTCCTCCCTTTTCTTCACTCTGGGGTTCTAAGCCATAGGATCGTACGACCTTCTCCTCGGTTAAACCTCTTGGGGGAAACATCCTCAAGGACACATCTGGAAGTGTGTCTCCTAGGTGATTCAAAAGCTAGTCAAGGTGACAGTGGAGATGAACCATCACAGCCCTGGTTTATGTATATCACATGTTTGCACAGTCAGAACATAGACACGAGGGGACTTTGCAGACACCAAGCCTGAGGAAGAAGGCTCAAGGCAGGGATGATTTGTCCAGGCCCCACAACTAAGGGGCAGCATCCATGGCCCCAGCTCTCTGTGTTTTAAAGACATGGTGCTGTGTCATGGGGGATGTTTGAAGTGCAGAGTTAGACTGTGATCGATTTCAGTTCTGTTGAGTCTGTGAGGCACACATAGCTCCAGACACCACTTCATTGATCTGGAAGAGCTCAGGGCTGAAAGTCTGACCCACAATTTGGCCTCGCAGGATGCAAGGGCTCAGAAATTCATGACAGCAACAGAAAAGAACTCCAGCAGGTACCACAGACTGAACTACATGTCCCCCAATTCACATCAGGGTCCCAAGCCTACAGAGTGACTGGGTCTGGAGATGGACACACAAGGAGGTAATTAAGTGACATACAGTCCCAAGGGTGGAGACTGATCCATAGACCTGGCATCCCCACCATGGAGGGACATAGCCAGAAGCAGTGTATACATGCAACCATGATCCACCAACTGAGTTCATGCAGCATTTGGGTCAAGGACACAGGCAGCCTTTCCAAGTACAGAGATAACTCAAAGCCCACCTGTGAAAATGTGACGTGATCATTCAGTGGGGAGTTATTTGATAACACCATGGCCAAGGCTTATAAAAGAAAACTTTTAATTGGGCTTATGGTTTAGGAGAGTGAGCGTCCACCAAGCAAAGGCATGGTGGTAGAAACAGCTGAGAGCTCACATCTTGGTCTTCAAGTAGGAGGCAGAGGGCGAACTGGGAATGAATCTTTTGAAAACCGCAAGTGATTTCACCTCTCAGTATTCCCAGTGATACACCTCCTCCAACAAAGCCACACCTCCTAATCCTTCCCAAAGGGTCCAACAAGCAATCAACGATGAGCCTATGAGGGTCATTCACATTCAAACCCCTGTAGGGGACACACCTAATGATTACACAATAGGGATACTACCTCTCAGGCTCTGCAGCTTCCCATCCTCCATCTACCTGCAAACCAATCAGTGACTCGGGAAATGCTCCAAGCATGGATCAAATGAGGCCACGGTTTCTGTCAGTTTGCTCAGAGACTTTCTTGTCAAGAGGCCCCATTTTCAATCTCCAAGGGACAGGTGATGCTTAGAACTTACTAGAATGAGAGATCAAGCCAGGAACCCTGAAAGCTGACTAACTATAGTGGCTGGAAAAACAGAGCTCTTCTGTCTCTAATCTCCCAGGGTGCAGTTGCCGCCCACCCACAGCTTTCAGAGCCCTTTCTTCCAGACTGCAAGCATGTGAACCTAGGGAAGGGAGAACCTGTGAATCTGTTCAAAGAGGCTGAAGAAAGGAAGCTGCTTCCCAACTTCCTGGCCCAGAAGTTGGGCCAGCCAAGGGCCATGGTGGTCTCCAGCAAACTGAGCTCCTGCTGCTACCAATGAACAGCCAGCCATAGGGCTGGTGGGTCCCTACATAGCCAAACACACTGAGGATTCCTCAGGCTAGCATGGAGCTTGCACCAGCAGCATGGCTCTCAGAGGCCCTGAGTAAGACATGCAAGCTTGCTCACTCACTCTGGGTCCCCTCGAGCTGTCATGGGGGCTACTGTTGTAGGAGCCGCTTGTTTGTTCCTGGCTGCTCAGCCCTCAAATAACCACACAGAAACTGTTCTAATTAAACCATTGTTTGGCCCATTAGCTCTAGCTTCTTATTGGCTAATTCTTACATCATAATTTAACCAATTTCTATTAATCTACATTTTGCCACATGGTTGTGGCTTACCAGCAAGTTTCCAGCATGTCTGTTCCCACTGGCAGCTACATGGCATCTAACTCTGCCTTCCTTCTCCCAGCATTCAGTTTAGTTTTCCCCGCCTAGCTCTACTCTTTTGCCCTACACAGGCCAAGACAATCTCTTTATTAACCAATGCTATTCACAGCATACAGAGGGGAATCCCACATCACCTCTCCCTTTCTGTCTAATCCCACATCACCCAAACAACCTGACAGGTGGGCTTTATCATTTCCATTTCATGGAATCAAGCATAGCAGACAGGAAGTAGTTAATTAGTCCTGGTAATTAGTCCTGGGTCACACAAGAGATGCAGGGCAGGATGTGAAGCCCAGGCCATCTTGGCTCCCAGGTATCATGGAACTGGAGAGCTGGGTTTTCTTACTGTGAACTCAGTCCCAAGGGCTGACAGCTTCTGGTCTCAGAAATATCAGTTTCTCCCTCTGTGTTAGTGATGAAATATCTGACGTGAAGCACTTGAGGAAGGATGGGTTTATTTGGGCTCATGGTTTGTGGACATAGTCCATCCTGCTGGGGAAGGTAGGACAGGAGCTGGCCTAGCCATGGCAGCAGAAGCCTGAGGTAGCTGCTCTCCCACCATATCCACAGTTGAGAAGCAGACAGACGAGAGCTGGAGTTCTTTTTATTTAGTCCAAGACTCCGGCCCACAGTTGATGCCACCAACAGCTAAATGACTCTTCTTGCCTTATGTTAAGTCAATCTAGAGACTTCCCCACAGACATGCCCACACGTTTGTCTCCTAGATGAGTCTAAGCCCAGTCAAATGGTCAGTGAAGCCTAACTGTAGCAGAGGATGTCCTTGGAGCCTCACTCCAACAACCCCAGGCCCCAGACCCCAGGCACACACTCCAGTGAGCTTAAGCTCAATGAACAAGAAGATGGACAGGCACTGAATCAGAAAACAGAGAGGAATAGACACATGTGTCCATGGGTGTCTGCATTGCTCAAATTCCAGGATGTTCTTCAGCTGCTGAAGGTTCCTCTCCTCTAGCTGCCTGGAGCACCCTTCAGTCCCCTCCCCCATACAGCTTAGCTCCAGGTGGACATTCTCATACAAACATTTCTGGGTGGAGAGGGTCTTATGCTATAGCAAGAGCCCCAAACCTAAATAAGCCAAAGCCCCAATAACAGCTCCATAGAGCAGTCATAGAAAGCAGGAAACATGCAGCTCAAATACCTGGAAATTAATAAGCAAAAGGTGGCCCAAGTGGTCAGGGTCTGGATGATCCATTCTGTACTGGAAGGGAGGAAGTGGTGTGCTAGAGGGTGGGACAGGTGTGTGTGTGTGTGTGTGTGTGTGTGTGTGTGTGTGTGTGTGTGCGCGTGTCTGTGTATCTCTCTGTGTGTCTGTGTGTTCCTTTGGGAGGAACAAGGAGCTTCTTGCTCTTTGTCTCAACCCAAGAGGTGCTTGGCAATATTCCGAGGCCTTTTAGATGGTCACAGCTGAAGACAGAATTCAGGGACAGTGTCAAACATCCTACCATGCACCAATGCCCCCACTGCAGCTACTCAGCTCAAGATGTCCTCGGTACCAAAGTGGAGGTCCCTGTTGTAGGGAAGGATCTGGATTTACCATCTAAGCCATACTAACAAACATCACCCTGGCAGCTGTTCTCTGCCAGGTGCCTCCTGGTGCTGACAGAAGGTGATGTGTGTGTGTGTGTGTGTGTGTGTGTGTGTGTGTGTGTGTGTGTGTTGGAGGGGTACTTAGAGATCCAATAGCAGTGCAAGAGGGGATGCTGGGAAGAAAAAGTTTAGGGAGTGAGAGAGTCAGACCCTGGAGATGTCAGCAAGGAAAAGGCTGCAGAGGGAAATTATGATGAACTCTGTGCATCATCATAATAATAATTTGACTGAATTATTCAAGGTGAAAGGGTAGGGGCAATAAAGTTTCCCACATTTTGTAATGGAAATACACATACCGATAAGGTGAGAAAAATATTTTCATGGTCACGAACTCTAGGGCTGTTTTACGACATGGATGTTATATCTTGAACTTGAAAAACAATTTCAAAATACAATAGCTTGGCGTGCAGTGGAAACCCAGCCACTTCTCACCTGTACCATTAATTGGTACTGGCAAAAGCATTAAATCGCGTCTTCCAAAGAGAGACTGGGAAGCAGCTTGCAGTACCACCGTAGCCCTTCTGGGCTCGGTGCCTGGAAAATCTGGAGTCGGCTTGGCCACTTTACTTTTCTACTTAAAAAGAGCAATTTCTCACGCCTGAGGTGTAGGAACCATGTCATTAAGGACACTGCCTGCTGTGTCTGGAATGGACTGTCCACAGGGGCCATCACCGCTGCCACCTCTCCCTGTAGCGGGAAGATTGAGGACAATGAATATTCAAGCTTCTGCACTGAAAGCACGCTGTGTGATCTGGCTGTTATGATTTCAGCGGTCTGCTTGTACAAGGGTTAAAATACAGTTCCTCCAATGGCTAGAGATTTGCAATGCTTGACTTGGAAATACATCTATCAAGAGAGCGTGTGGATCGTCACTCTCCTGTTTGAGACTTATCACACTCAGGACATCCGCATTCCAGAGAGTCACATGGAAAGGGCTTCAGTGACGTCATTCGGTTCAGTCCTCTTCCATCCATAGAGGCAACTTTGGGGTTGGCCAACTTGTGGCCAGGTGGCCGTTGACCTCCCTCAGACACCCAATGAGGATGGGCCAGGCAAACAGAAGGTGCCCAGTGAGTCTCACTGGGACAGCAGGTCTGGTGGGGGAGCTCTAAGCAAGGTTTGGTATGCAATTTCCCCCAGCGTGAGGGTCAGGACTGTAAATAAAAGATAAATGGACGATTGTCCCAGAAGACGGATCTGAATACTGGGCATGCTCTGATTTTCTCTGTGTGTGTGTGTGTGGGGGGGGAGTGATTGATAGACCCAGGCTCTCTCAGCCCACTTGGTGACCTCAGGGAAGTTGGCTATGTCTCTAGACCCCTATCTCCCCATTTTCAAACACAGTTTTTGTACAGCCTCCGGGAGATCACAGGCCCCTGACAAGGGTATGTCCAGGTAGTAGGGCCCAATGAAGGTGAGCATCCTAGAGGGCCAACACCCCAATCCCTGTCGGTTCTCCTTCACAGCCTTCCAAACGTTTCTGGGCAAAGAAGATGTCTCCCGAGAGCTGGAGGAGGTACTGGCTGAGAGCCGTGTGCAGAGGAACGTCCACCTGGTGTCCGTGCTGGAGCTGCTGAGGGCACCTTTTGTCCGCTGGCAGGTCATCACTGTCATTATCACCATGGCCAGCTACCAGCTGTGTGGACTCAATGCAGTGAGTACATTTCCCCACCCCAACACACACACACACACACACACACACACACACACACACACATCAGTATCAACAGAGAAACTGAGGGAGGGAGGCCAGAATGTGGGTGGCTCTGAATGTGAGACCTGCATGTCTGACTTCAAGACCCAGCTCTGTAAGCCTCTCCTGAGGCTTTCGTCTGTGGAACTTGCTGGTCCTCACTTCCCACCTCTGTAGAACGGGATAGGTTGGAGCAGACTTATCCACACAGCCCGCACAGTTGTCTCTTGCACTGTCACCTGTTGTCCTACTGTGTGTCCCTGGCTCTCAATAAACAGAGTATCATGGCTCTCAATAAACAGGCACGGGAAGACAAAGGGACAGAGGACCAAAATGATTTAAATAGAAGAAGCAGTTTTGGTGGTGCTGGCTTCATCTTGTTGGAGCCAGAGCTGAAGCCTCTCTGGAGGCTCCAGGCCTCTAACTCTCTCCAGTGTTCCAGAAGGTAAAATCCCCAAATCCAAGAAGTAAAGAAACCTTGGGATGTGGTCAGTTCTCCATCCACTTAAGGATGCAGACAGGCTTCTAGGCACACAGCACTAAGACCATTTAAGAGAGGGGGGAGAGAGAGAGGAAGAGAGGGAGGGAGAGAAAGGGGGAGAGAGAGAGAGAGAGAGAGAGAGAGAGAGAGAGAGAGAGAGAGAGAGAGGAAGGGAGGGGGGGTAGCTGTGGGGAGGACCCCCAAGGAGCCCAGATGATGGAGCTCAGCCTTATACCTGCCCAATGAGAGTCCAGCACCCCTGCTATTATGAGGTGTGGTCCTCAGGTGGAAGAGGGAGTGGCAGGAAGGCTCCTGTCCAGCAGGAGAAATGACTGCCTAGGAAGACAGCAGCCACACGTTCTCCCTGATTTCAGCATCTCCATCTCCAGATTCTATTTTTGGAACTCTGCTGTAAAATGAGATCACTCAGCTCCTTAGTCATTTCTGCCTTTTGCCTTGGTCTGGTTAAGTGAGAAGAACAACGTGGAGTGGGGAGTGCAGAGCTCAGCCTAGGCCCAGTTGGCCACGGCCCATCCTGCCATTTTCCTCCCTCGGACAGGTTCAAAGTCGGGTATATCAGACCCTCCTTGTTCCGAGGGGAGAAAAAGGATGCTCTGTTTCCTAAGGCTCAATCTTGGAGTCTTAAGGACATGTGGAGTTCTTGCTTAACGAGGCTGTTAGATGGAGAGCCATGACATTGCTGGGCAGATCCTTCTCCACCAGGACCTAATTTCCTATCTGCATATCCTGTAATGGATGAATTCTGCCAGGGTGGCTTCAAGCCCCACTGCACCAGAGGTGTGCCGGAAAAATCTATCTGGTGGGCTGCAGGCATGAGGGTGACTGTTTCCCGCTCCCCAGTTCATATGCCTGACGCAGGACAAAGAGCTTTGGACTTTGTCAGAAGCCTGGATTCCCACCTCACTGTTGTGTACCTAGAGAAAGCAACCTGGGTCATCTGCTCTCCCTGGCCTGACTATGCACTCAGCTGTGGTCCTGATCGCGTGCACACATAGCGCCTTGTGGGGCCAGGAGTTGCTGTTCTTCAGGCCTCACTGTTGGGCACAGAAACACTGCGACTTTTTTCAAAGGTTTCTAGCTAGAAGCAGTAGAAAGGAGATTTGAGCACTGATTGTCTGAATCTCAAGCTCTATGTACTTAAGCCCCAAGCAGTGAGGGACCTCAGAGCCCCCACGAGGTATTCCACGGCTGCTTCAGCATGTTAGAACCAGGGCAGGAAGGAACCTGTGGCCACCTGCAAAAGAGGAGGTGGGTGCAGCTGCTCACGCAGACTTTGTGAGGTGGGGGCAGCCGTGGCTCCATGGCTCCATGACTCTGAGTGTTCTAGACACTTCCTCCCTCATGTCACAAGGGCCTGAAACTGTCAAATCATATCACCTTCAGTTCACATAGAAGTCAAAGCGAAGGCAGTTACTTCCCCCTTCCTTGGAATGAGGTGTAGGGGCAGGGTGCTTCATGGATCAGGCAGAATGGGGCAGTTTAGCCCTGCAGACCTCACAGGCTCCAGGCTGGAACTGGGGCGGGGGTGAAGGGCAGCTCCTGTCTAGCGATGTCTAAATGCCTTCAGCAAGATCGCTTAGCCCTCTCCGTGGCCACCCTACAGTGAACACAGAATGTCATGCACAGTGACTCTTACCACTGACTTTCAACCTGCTGAGGATGCCCACGGCTGTGCCACTGCACAGAGAAAGGAAACTAGAAAAGAGAGGGGTCACGAAAGCCAGGGAGCAGGTGAGAGATTCTGAGCTGAGATGATGCAGAGCTGGAGAAAGCTTCTACAGGAAAATATATACCAAATGTGTGTGGGGGCTTCAAGCTCTGTCTCCCCGTGAGTGGAAGGCAGAGAGCATGGTGGCCCTAAAATCCAGTGAGTCGGGGTGACAATAAATAATCCTTTTTACCAAGTCTGCAATCCAACCGTGATGGGGTCTGGGAGACCATGGCTACCCAAAGGGGAGGGAGCTTGGGTGACAAATCCAGGGACACTGGGGGTTTGGAATGATAGGTAGCCTCAACCACACAAGAACTGGCAGGCTAGTGAGGGGCTGCCTCTGTTCCCTGCAAATTTGGTAGACTAAAGTCCCACCTCCCCCAGCCACTCAAATGGGAGGCAGATAACACAGGGCAGTGTCCCCTTGCTTCGTGTGAACGTTAAGACCCATCTCTGCCGACTGATGGCAAGGATCAGGACAGTAACTGATTTGAGCTGTGTCTCTGGGTGTTCATGAGGCCTCATGTAGAATTACCTGTCCCTGCAAACCTACCCAGCTGCGGGGTAGAAGTTTCTGAAACAATTGTTTGTAACAAGGTAGATTAGAAACAAGGGCTTCCGCACACAGGCGTCAGAGCAGCGTAGCCAGTGTTGAGCCTGAGCTGTGAGCGTCCATGGCTCTACCAAGAGCTGTCGCCGTCCCGGTGTTTTTGTATGTGAGGGGACCCAGTGAAGAAACTGCTGACAAGTCCATGATATGATTAAAGGTTTTTATTGTAGGAGAGAGAGAGAGAGAGAGAGAGAGAGAGAGAGAGAGAGAGAGAGAGAGAGAGAGAGAGAGAACACAGCGGGAGACCTCTGGAAGAGTCCAGAGCAGAGGGAAGAAGTAGACTGGATATGACCAGGGCTAGGCCAGCAGTAAAGTGGAGAACAGTAGAGATAACAGGATAGCAAGAGATAGAGAATGGAGCAGAGAGGAGTGAGAGAGTGACTAGTGAGGTTAGAGGAGGAGGTGAGAAGGACAGAACGTTAGAAAGGATCTTAAAGCGTGTAAGAGGAACTCGGGATACTAAGGGAGCCTAGAGTCCAGCATGGGCTTCGATATGCTGATAGGCACCTCAGGTAGCCATATGTCCCGTATGCCAGGGGTGTAGGAAATGATTCCCTTTGGTAGATGAAAACCAGTTTCACAAGCTCCTGAGCAATGCTGGCTTTTATCTAACAGTCAGAGACCCTCCTAGAGTCCAGGTTGAACTCATTTCTGGATATTGGAATTGCCTTTGGGGGTTCAGGGGGTAGGAATTTCCTTTGGAGCTGACTGTACATGTACAGTTACACAGGCCTCAGGAGCATCGTTTGTACCGTATATACTGTGGTAGATCCACCATGACAGTTACACAGGCCTCAGGAGCATCGTTTGTACCGTATATACTGTGGTAGATCCACCATGGCAGTTCCTAGTGGGTGAGAGTAGAATGTTTTGTGGAGTAGAAACAGTTTTTGATCCTCACAGAGCATGCTTATCCAAGGTTAGTTACTGACTCGAGAGGACTACTGAGACTCCAACCATCACGTTCGCCAGCCTTGACCACAGAAGAAGAAGCGGGGAAGCCACATGGCCACATGGCACAGCTCAGCTCTGAGTCTGGACTCAATGGCATGGTGTAGAGACATCCTCACACCTTATTCTGACTGAGGGAGGAGGCTGAGGTCTCTGGATGACATGTCTTTTCTCTTCTGCTTTACAGATCTGGTTCTATACCAATAGCATCTTTGGGGAATCTGGGATCCCTCAGGACAAGATCCCATACATCACGCTGAGCACCGGTGGAACTGAGACCCTAGCTGCCATCTTCTCTGTAAGTCACTGAGGGCTCCTGAGAATGCCCCAGGGGCTAAATGACAGACTCAGGGGAACTAAGAGGGCGGGCCTTGTCACAGGACCCTGTCTGGCTTTGGGAGAGGCTCAGACTCCATGAGTCTCCACCCACCTGGGCTCTTGCTCATTGTATCTCCTTTCCTTGCATCTCCAATGAAAACAAATGAATCCTAGCTCTTGCTGTGTGATGTGGGGCAGTGTGCTCAGCTTCTCTGAGCCGTCGCTGCTTCTCTCTTGAGGAAGTGCTCACATTTGTGATCTTGTGGGAGTGTGGTCTGTGCTTCACTCTGTAGGCACACAGTGCCCCTGAGAGGCTTCAGAATGAAAGCGGGATGGACTGACATCTCTGACATGGCAGAGTGTGGTTTCTGACCTCGAAGGAGATGCTCAGATGTTCAGTCTCCCCCACTAATCTCCATGACAAGGGTGATGTCAGCACAGCAGGCTGATTCCCCCATCCCACTGCCCACTTTTCGGTAGACTCAGTTTTCCTCCTTGCCTTCCCAGAGCGTTCTAACAAGCTACTTCTTTTTTTTTTTTTTTTATGCATACAATATTCTGTCTGTGTGTATGTCTGCAGGCCAGAAGAGGGCACCAGACCTCATTACAGATGGTTGTGAGCCACCATGTGGTTGCTGGGAATTGAACTCAGGACCTTTGGAAGAGCAGGCAATGTTCTTAACCACTGAGCCATCTCTCCAGCCCCAACAAGCTACTTCTTAAGAAGGATCTGATCTGCTTTTTGTTAAAAGGGGAAAACGTTTCAGTGCTCTACCACCTGTGAGCGTCACCAAAGCCATCTCTAGCTGTAGGCTGCTCCAATCCCACTACTAATTCTGACCTTGATCAACAGAACTCGGTCAGTCTGGGGTGGAAACAGCAGAGGAAGCAGAAGAGGACTTGGAGTTTGGGTTCTTTTGGGGGGGAGGGGGTTGTTGCTATCAGAAACAAACATCAACTTAGGGAGGTACATTTATAAAAACCCAGGAAAAGTTAAAAGAATGAAGAGATGTTTGGAAGAGAGCGGGAAAATGCCCGCTCGTCTCTACACTATGTATAGCTTTCTCTGTTCCTAGGAGGCAGTGGCCTTGTCTACATCCCACTGGGTCCTGCTTTTCTAACAGCGGCTGGTGCAGACTGACTTCCCTCCTAGTATTGATTCAGCAGCTTTAATGGGGTGTACCATGTAACCAGTGTATATGAGAGTTTGCTTTGGTGATGAAGGCTGTATCGGTCCTCCAAAGCCTGTGTTCCATTTCCTTTCTAAGCTTCCATCTGTGGGGTGGGGATTTTGGCATCTCTACTCAAAACATGATGGTCTGAGTTCCCATGCCAGCTCTGCTTCTCCTGAGACAGGTGACTCTCTAAGCAAATTGTATGATGTCCATGTGGTTCACTTTCTCCATTTCTATAAGGACACGTTTCTGCCTCGTGGATTAGGGAGTAGACAGATGACATTAAGTGACTGGCAGGGCTGGAGGATAGTGCATGCTCAGCAGGTGCCCACCATTCTATGTGGGCAGATTAAGTCACACCCTGTCACCTGAAGTGAGGCTGTGGTACACGTCCTTGTGTCCTGGCAGAGAAGAGCATAGCAGGGATACTGTGTGAGTGCTCGCACGTGTGTGTGTGTGTGAGCATGTGTGTGTGCTCTTGAGTGTGTTCATGTTTAAGCTTCAGAACTGGACAGCTCTACATCCCGTCCAGAACATCCACTTACCAGCGGTCTATCTTAGGGAAATTACCATACACCTCTGAACGGATCTGCACATTTATAAAATCAACTTTTAACCCTTGCCGTCTGTGGCAAGTCCGCAGGTCTGAAGTCATAGGCCGTGAGATGCTGTCAGAGGGAACGTCACAGGTGGAAGTGAGGACTTGAGCTGTGGTGGTCCCCTGGGCCTATCTGGGCAGACAATGGACCTTTGAAGTGATAAAAGGTCAGAGGTCAGGATGTGAGGCGGAAAAGGGCACCGCTGTTGCCTGGAATGGGGGTATAGAATCCGGGAAGCTTCTGGGAACTGGGAAAACCAGTCTTTTCCTCCCCAGGGTCTCTACTGTGGGTTTTGTCCTGTGAGACCTGCTCTGGACCCCTGGATATCCAAACCATAAACTGTTACCTTTGAGTTGGTTTAAGCTACATGTTAAAGTAACAACAAGCTACTTTAACACTGCAAGAAAGGGTTGTCATGGAAACAGAAATCAAAGCCTATGGCAGCTCCTTCTCCCTCCCCCAAACTCAACATTCAGCAAGTCCTCTGCTCTTCCCAAAGTTTGTGTGACCTGATTTTCAGGGCCACTCAGACAACTTCATCCGACCCTTCGGGGTAATTTCCTATCAATAAAAGGGCACCTGGCTTATTTTTTCCACTCCCTTTGCTGAGATTTTTGACAGTCTACTTAAATGGCTCTGAGGTATAGTAACACCGAGCCAGAAAGGCACGCTCGTTCTTTTGATCTATGGTTAATTTGGGCAGCGGCCATCCCTCAGCAGCTTAGTGGCTGTAAAATATTGCCATCTTGCAGAACAGCTGGCTTTTCCAGGCTTGTTCTTTGGGCTTCAGCTGTGCTGTTCAGATGAGTGAACTTCCAGGGAGTGTCATTCACGCATGAGGATACCCATCCACTGTGGTGCCGGCAGGGGACTGGGGAGCTGGGGTTGTGTGGACCCAAAGCCATAGAAAGCCAGCTCGGCCTCTGGTAAGAGGCAGGGCTCTATTTTTAAGAGTCAGGCTCAGGATCCACAGCAATGTGGTCTTTTTTATGGCAGCACAGCTTGGGGCTATGCTGTGCTGAACTAAACACAAATCTGTAAGGATTTCTGAACTTCCCAGGGGTCCTGCCATTTCAGCCTCACTGTCTGTGTTCTCTGCGGTCATGGTGTTGTAGAACTTTAAGACAATTCTGAAGCCATTTTCCGACAACTCTCAGTACTTCCTCCCCCCCTCCCCTGGGAACCAAGGACATAACAGCTATGCATGCACGTACTGAGATGTTGGAAACTTTCCATCTCCCTGAATAGGGGCATGATAACCCTTAGATGTTGACTCAGTTACTGATGTTTTGACTTAGTCCCTGGGAAGGGGGAAAGTGACCCTCAGAAGTTTCCCTTTACCTCATCTGATCTGGCAACCACTCTCCAGCCAATTATTGGTAATAGCCTTTTTGAATAAGCCAATCATAATAGTTAAAGAACAACCCCCAGATACCCCTTACTTCTGTGGTTTTTCCCTTTAAAAATAGCCTGTACCAGACACTCAGGGTCTTCTAGCCTCCCGACTGCTGGAAGACCCTGTCATGACAGAATTAATAAAATCCTCATGCTTTTACATCAGCTGTGGTGAGAGATGGTCTCTTGGGGCGACTCCTCCTCCTCCTCCTTGGTGATTGGACACTAGGGTCCAACAGTGTGAGACTCCAGATCTAATGTATGCAGAGCGTAAAGGTGAGGGTAACAGGGCGCAGGAAGGGCTTATTTGGGCTCATTGGTCTCCTGGCCCTGTTGCTGGTTACAACCTGGCTAACTTTGAGGCCAGATGTCCAGTTTTCCTGACCCCCACTTTCTTCTTAGGGAGTAGTGGTGTTAACTGGTCATCTTAACAGGTGTTGCTAGGGACCACCTAATCTCAATGGAGACTCAGTAGCCTGTTATTTGGGACATGACTCCTTAATACTCACATGCCAAAATCCCCAGTCCCTCCCAATGTGACCTCATCTGAAGAGAGGTTATTGCAGGTGTTGCTAGTTAAGCTAGGATTGGGTTATACTGGAGTTGAGCCCACAAATTCATTGTCTTTACAAAAAAAAATGATATTTTGGACACAGACTATTGGAGTCTAGATGCTAAAAAAAAAAAAAAAAAAAAA
>NW_026067920.1:183345-186458 GCF_014885135.2 Alexandromys fortis
TCCTCCCCGCCTCCCATTTCCCTCCACCTCCTCCCACTCCTCTCCCCTCCCACCACTCCTCTCCCCCTCCCCCAACTCCATTTCCCCTCCCTCTCCAGTCCGAAGAGCAGTCAGGGTTCCCTGCCCTGTGGGAAGTCCAAGGTCCTCCCCCCCCTCCATCCAGGTCCAGGAAGGTGAGCATCCAAACAGGCTAGGCTCCCACAAAGCCAGTTCATGCAGTAGGATCAAAACCCAGTGCCATTGTCCTTGGCTTCTCATCAGATCTCCTGAGTAAATTGGGAGCAAGGGGACCTTGGGAGAGGGTTGAAGGGAAAGGGAGAGGCAGGGAGGGGAGCAAAGAAAAATGTAGAGCTCAATAAAAATCAATCAATCAATCAATAAAAAGATCCTGTCATTCACCCCAAGGACAGACAAAATTTAAATCCTGACAATTCCAAGTGTTGCCAAGGAAATGGAGCAATGGGAACTGTCACACCGCTGGTAGGTGTTAAGTCATAGCCCCTTCAGAGAATATTTTTCACAATTACCCACCCACTCACCATTCCACTCGTAAGTATTTACCCAAGAGAAATAAAACCCATGTCTACATAGAGACTCGTATACTGGGGTTCATAACAGCTTTGTGTATGAGAGACCAAATCCAGAAGCAACCGTGTGGTCTATCCACCCGGTGGGCTGTTGCTCAACTGTGAAAAAGAGCGTATCACAAACAAGAAAGGTCTCAAAAAATTTACAAAGATCTGTGTGAAATTCTAAAACTGGTGACTCTAAACCCGGTGCTTGAAAGTGGATCAGGGGATGCCTGAGAGAAGGGACATGGAGAGACCTTTGGTGGCGGGGGTGGGGGTGGGGATGGGTATTTTCTATATTGCAGCTGTGGTAATAGGTAATAGATAACGTAAATTTCTCGAGATTATATTAGGCTGCAGAATTAAATAAGGACATTTCATTGAACAAAACTGTAACCCAACAAAGTGATTTTTAAAATCCTAAGCAGAAACATGTTGCCACTGCTGTCTGCTCAAAGGCCCCAGCACACGGTGGGAGAGACAGTGACTGCAGAGGGGACCTTACAGCTCAGGGTCCCCAGAGGGTCTTCTTGGAGCACCAGAAGTCTGGTAGTTGGTTCCCTAGCTGACATCAGTAACCCTGAAGAGCAGCTGTTCATCTTGAGTTAGTGTCTTCCCTGGCAGCTTTAGTCTGGAGTAGAAACCTCCAGCCAGAGCTTCTGCTGGGCCTGGACAGGGGATCACACTGGTGACCTGGCAGGACTGGTCGGGGGAGGTCTGTTTCCTCACTCTGTCTCTCTGAAAGCTCCTCAGGGCCTTCCTAGACCTTCTGAGCTCTGTCATTTCCTGTGCAAGGAGCATGTCCCGGCTTCAGGCTAGCTGGACTTCCTGCTTGTGCAATGACTTGGGGGAAAGCATGTCTCCTCCCCCAAAGGCCCTGAATATTGATGTCATAGGGTAAATATCACTCCTCAGCTAGCTTGCATTTGAGCTTTCAAATGTGGGCCCTGTGGTTGGCTCACTTGAAGAAGCTTCCCTCACACTCTAGCCCAGGGCCCTGCACTTTGCGATGTCGGAAAACATGAATATCAATAAACAGCACAGTCCATCTCTGTGTGGAATGTAACACTGTCACATCCGAGGGCAACACATCTTAATCCTGGGCTCAAGGCATAAGGAGGTTCAGCCCGCTGAGACTCAGTGTGACGACACGCTAACCTCAGCACAGCTGTTACACTCGTCAGAATCAGTACAACAATGTATTGTGCGGATCCCACTGTGACCTGGTCCCCTGTGTGACTCCAAAGCTTGTCCCTGGCAACCTCTGGACTGATTTCAGTGTCACCAGGGACACTCTAGCTCAGCTCCTCTGAGACGCTGAGGAGACAAAGTCCCCTTCCCTCCAGCTTTCAGCTTCTGTTCGCCTGGGAAACTCTCAGGATCAGTCACAGGAGTGGCTTCCATACATTAGAATTTAGTGACATTTCAAATGGTTATAGAAATTTGCTAGTCTGGGTGCTGGAAATGACCCACGATAGGACACAGGAAATGCCAGGGAGCTGAGGAAATAGATCACTTGGTGAAGAGATTCCTGTGCAAGTCCGAAGATCCAAGTTCATTCCCCAGAACCCAGATAAAAAGGAGCTAGGTTCAAGCTTAGAATCTTAGTGCTGGGAGGCCAGGCCAGGACGTAGATCTCTGTGGATTCATGGGTAGCCAGCCTAAAATAACCAGTGAGCCTCCAGCAGAAAAAAAAAAAGGTGGGCATTCTTCAAGCCCCTTCACCTCTGGACAGCTTTGTTGCCCCCATTTTCTTAGGTCAGGTTCCCAGGAGGTGAAGAGTGGAAGGCCTGGGGCTGCAGGAAAAAGCTCTTCCAACCAGTCAGGGTATTCTCACCTGCCTTCAGTCCCTGACTGTGCGCTAACAGCCTCTCCCGTCCGGGCAATGTCATACACGGGTGACTTGACCATGTAGACTATGCCTAGACTACAGCCCCTATTCATCTGGGGAGAAGGCCCACCTCCCAGGCAGCTTCCCGTCACCTGGCTCCTGGGAATCAGGACACAGACTCCCTGCTGTGAAACTCCACGTGGGCAAAGACCCCAAAGTTTCAAGGCCTTGTCTCTCTTCTTATCACCTGAAGCTGCCAGGCAGGAGGCCACATGCTCTGTCTTCATGATCCTCCATATTGTCACCACTTCGCTCACCAGAAGCAGATAGTTTTGATTGATTGATTAATTGATTGATTGATTGATTGATGTGATGTTTTAACTTAGTGTGGGTTTTATTGTGGCATTTTTTCATGTTATTTGTTCCTGTTGATTCCCACCCTCTCTGAAACCCCTTTTGCTTCCTTGTCACAGGAATTCTGCTACCCCCTTTCTCTCTCACACCCACTTAAAATCCCCTTCCTCCAAGGACTCTAAGCTTGTCTACCATAGATACCTGCTTACCCCATGCTTCTTGCTGCTCCATTCACAGTAGCCAGGAAATGGGACATTTCTTTTTTTTAATTAATTTATTTATTTATTAAAGATTTCTGTCTCTTCCCCACTGCCGCCTCCCATTTCCCTCCCCCTCCCCCAATCAAGTCCCCCTCCCTC
>NW_026067920.1:187400-244882 GCF_014885135.2 Alexandromys fortis
TATCATTGGTGTTTTTTATTTTAGCCATTCTGACAGGTGTAAGATGGTATCTTAAAGTTGTCTTAATTTGCATTTCCCTGATCGCTAAGGAAGTTGAGCATGACCTTAAGTGTCTTTTGGCCATTTGAACTTCTTCTGTTGAGAGTTGAATGGAGGAAGAAAATGTGGTGCATGTACACAATGGAGTATTGTTCAGTCATAAAGAAAATGGAGATCATGACATTTGCAGGAAAGTCATTGGAACTTTAGATACTTATTTCAAACAAAATAATTCAGATTCAGAAAACAAATACTGCAAACTTTTCTGTGTGTGTGTGTCGTGGTGGGGGGCAAAGAATACTAGAAAAAAAGACCGTGAGAGAGGGAAAGAAGGTAGTGCCCTCAATAGGAATCTGTCCACCTTCAAGCCTTTGCCGGAGCTGACCCTCTCCGTGACTAGCTCAACCATGAGTCTATGTTCCTGGCCTTCTCACTTCCTGCTGGTGACCTCTTCCAGGTTATTTCATCTCTCTGACCCTTGATGCTCTTTCCTTATGAAACAGTGGGGGTGGGGAAGGGAAGTCACCCAATGTAAACAGCAAGCAGTGCCTTATTTAACCCATTCAGCCTCTTAGATGCCTTGGGGTGGGGTGGGTGAGGTAATGGTGTTTCTGTCCCTGTCACAGACTTTAGGACCTGAAGTCACAAGCGGAAGTCCACATAGCTGCAAAGTGGTAGAGCCAGGATATCAATCCAAGTCTGCCTGACTCTGGCAGTGGCCTATGGTCATTATAGCATAGGGTCATTGTCTTTACCCACCTTGGTGACAGACAGACACAAGTGCCAGTGGGAGGAGGCCAAGGATACTTCCAAAGCTGCACCAGTATAAGGTGGTTTTCCTGGATCACACCCTCTGTGTGAAACCAGCCTTCCAAGGCCTTCCATGGTCTTCCAAAGCCTTCCATGGTCTTCCACAGCCCTCCATGGCCTTCCACAGCCCTCTGTAGCCTTCCATAGCCTTCCACAATCTTCCATGGCCTTCCACAATCTTCCATGGCTGTCCACCATCAGTTCCCAGGACCGTGGTCCCTTGTTATTGGGCTCAACGTGAAATAACTGTGTCCCCTATTCTTTCTCTCTCTCACACCAGGGCCTGGTCATCGAGCGCCTAGGACGGAGACCTCTCCTCATTGGAGGCTTTGGGCTGATGGCCCTCTTCTTTGGGACCCTCACTGTGACCCTGACCCTGCAGGTGAAACATTGTGCCTGTCACTTTTTGCGGGGATCACCAGGGAGCTGGTTCTGGCTTCATCACTTTGGAGCCTTTGGCTTGTGGGCTCATCCTCTCAATAGATCTCTCCTGTAAGACATCTCTCCCAAGGAGCTTCCTTTTCAGTATACTGGTGGTTCCTGGAACTTGGAGACAAGAAACCCAACTTCTGGTCCTGTCAAAACCGCAGATGAGCTGTGTTGTAGTGAGCAGGAAGTTTCCCTTCCCTGACCCTCAAACTACCTATCTTTGGAGTGGAGGGATTATGTTAGATGCCCCTAAGGTATCCCTCCAGTAATCACCTCCTGACAAGGGGAGCTGGGCACTACCTGTCAGGTGACTTCTCAGTGACCACCCTGTCACCTGATTTCCTTGACGTGGAATCCTGGCTTTTCCACTTACCCCTCTGCTGGCTCCTCTTGGGTCTTAGCTCTACAGGGGCAAGTTGTCCTCTTTGCCTGAGATGCTGTGAGGACTGATGGACAGCCTGTGGGGTGAGCAATCCAGGAGCGTGCATGGGCCCATAGGGTAGGCGATCCAGGAGCATGCGTGGGTGGTGATGTGGGCAATCCAGGAGCATGCATGGGTATTTATGTGGAGGAACAATAATATCCACTATTGAGACAAAATTCAAGGTGTCTCTTTTTAAAACCTTACTATTTTCTTTTATGCATATGGGTGTTTTCCCCTGCATGTATGTCTGTGCACCACATGTGTAACTGGTGCCTGCTGAGTCCAGAGAGGGTGTCAGATCCCCTAAAACTAGAGTTAAATGTGGTTATGAATCACTAGGTAGGTGCTGGGAACAAACCTGGGTCCTCTGCAAGAGCAGCAAGTGTCCTTAACCGCTGAGCCATCTCTCCAGCCCCAGACTGTTTCCTTTTATATAGGGAAAGTCCAAATCATAAAAACAAGTGGCCAGAATTTTGCAGCGGGATGATGGCGGAGGTGGGGTTGGACCCCAGGGTCTCGATTACCAGCCCCACATCTGTCCCTTCTGCTCCCTCCCCTGCTCAGAGCAACTTGCGTTCATCAAGCACTGACTGAACTGATAAGTCTTGGTATTATTTTTAGGAATAAATTTTAACATTGAACGTTGGGCGTCATGGTCATCAGTCAGATATCCTAACGTTCCAAACAGTCCCAGAACGAGGCAAGAGTAGTGTGGTGACGTCAGAAGCCTGTCCCTCTGAGGTGGTGCTGAGCTGGCTCCTCCTTGGGGGAACAGTGTGCTGTAAGAGCTAGTATTTCCCCAGACCCAGACAAGATGTCATCCTGGACTGGGTGGCTATGCAGTGTCCTTGGCCCTCTGAGGTTCTGAGAGAGGGAGAGGAAGATGCTCTGGAGTCTTTCTTCTGCCTCAGGAATCTCCCTGGTCTAAGTCCTACCCAACAGGGCCTCAGAGCTCCCTCAACACCTGCCTGTAGGCGAGAGACAGGTCCTCTGGATGTTCCATGAGTGAGTTTAGCTCTGCACACTCATGGGAAGGCAGGAGTGTAGGCCCAGTGCTCTGCATGGTAAGGATGACAACAGGGAGAATTTCAATGTGGGAATACCCGAACGTTTCCCCCTGTGCTTTGCTTAGAACAAAGCATTCGATTGCTGTTACTTGTACACTTACCATTTCCTGCATGCTGGGGCCTGTGGGATTCTGCAGGCATCTTCTCCTTGCATCCCACGTCTGGGAAATCAGAGGGCAAAATGGCTGATGGTTGCCATTTGCAGCAACTGAGGCTTAGGGATATGAAATGGCCCATCACACAGGCGGAGTCAGGAAAAACGCAGGTCCCTGGACAGCTTGCTGTTCCTAGCCGGTTCACATTTACCTTCTCCTGCAGGACAAAGCCCCCTGGGTCCCTTACCTAAGCATTGTGTGCATCTTGGCCGTCATCGCCTCATTCTGCAGCGGCCCAGGTAGGACACCCTCTTGCGTTGTGCCTGGCCTGGGGGATTGGGTGGGGCTCAGATATCTCCTTCACTGGTGGGGAACTTTGGGCTCAGGAAGAGTAAAGCCTAATGTTGGGGGAAAGGGCGTGCCCCAGCTTTAGACCTTACTAAAGTGCAGTAGGCTGCCTTCAGTCTGCCCACAAGGGGCAGATGCATGCTAACCGACACACCTGCCGATGGTAAAGGCCTAGAGCCCAATAATGATGAACCTGCGGTGCTGTGTGCCAGGCTTAGGACCGACTTGTGAGGAATCAAAGATATCAAGTTACATCTGTGTCTTGGAGAAGGTGCAGGGTACTGGGGAAGTTCACTGATGATGTTGCCTAGGATGCATGAGTCACTGCTGATCAGCTGCACTGGAAGAGCTTGAGAGTAAACTCCCACGGGGTTCCTGGCAGGTCTAAGGAAGGTCACTGTCACTCAGTAGCAGGGGAACTCCCCAGCTGCAGACCCAGCCCCTATCCACCACATTGCACAGTGCCTGCTGACTATAGCTAGGTTGGGCAGAATCTCAGTGAACACAGTTCTACCATTCCCTAGCCGGGCATCAACCAGGAAAGTTTGTTGATTTTGTTGTGCCTCAGTTTCCCTTCTGTAAGATGGAGTGTTCTTGAAAGCCTTGCCATTTTCTTGGCCTTGTGACCATGTCCAGCTAGAGCCTCCCTCAGACTGGTGCTAAGAGGTAGGGCATCATTCAACACGGTTGCACACTCTCTCCCCGAGAGGATGTTCACAGTCTTGCTTTGCTTTTTCTCTATGTTGATGGAAAGACAAAATTGTGGGGCCGGGGCTCAGTCAGTCATATATCCCCAGGATCTTATAAATCAGTCATGGTGACACCTGCCTGTTAGGTATTTAGCAAAACAAACAGAATTAAACTTCTGTCTCATCTAGTGTTGCTTACTTTCAACTACCATGTTGGTGCCTATTTGTGACTGTTGGATGGAAAGCTTTTGTCCCCATCCCAACTATCAAGGAACTGTGATAAGATGGCGGGGGGGGGGGCATGAAATGGTCAGGGAAACACCAGGCACACCAACACATACACATATACCCACACCATGAAGGTGGGGTATTCAGAATGGCTAGAAGACAAGGGAGGCATTGTGCAGGCTAGATTCATGTCCACTTGACACAAGGGAGTCATTTTGGAAGAGGGGAATCTCAATTGAGAAAATGCCCTCCACCACATTGACCTGTGGATAAGCCCATGGTATATTTTCTTGATTGATAATTGATGTGGGAGAACCCATTCCACTGTGGGTATTAGGCTGCTGGTCTTGGGTGCTATGAGGAAGCAGGCTGAGTAAACCATAAGGAGCAAGCCAGTAAGCAGCACTCCTCCATGGCCTCTGCATCAGCTCCTGCCTCCGGGTTCCTGTCCTGACTTCTCTCAGTGATAGAATGTAGCCTTAGATCTGTAAGCTGAAATTAATACTGTCCTCCCCAAGTTGCTTTTGATCATGGTGTTTTATCACAGCAATAGAAACCCTAACTAAGACAGGTACCTACCTGGCAGGGCAGTGAACGGCCAGGAGGATAAACACCAGTACAGATTTGAGGTATGGACAGCAGCATCTACAGAGAGCATACAGTGTGCGAGGCCCTGTGTCTAAATGCTTAGACTCGCGCAAAAATACCGTGGGAATGTAATAGTACATCAAGACAGCTGCCCAGCCTTTCCCTGCCATCTGAGGGTGCTCCTGGGTCCACACGTAGCACATGAGGTCTCAGGAGAGACAGGCAGCTGTTGTCCAGTCACTTACACAGGACGTCACCTCATTTCACATTGACTGTGGGGTCTCTGCAAGCACCATGCCCAGCAGAGTGTCAACGCATATGAGTCGAGAAGCCAAATCCCATTCAACAGGACTCAGTAACCAGTGTTTGTCCAAACTTCAAGAGTCTGACACCGGGTGGTTTATTTCAGGCATATTTAAGCACAGCACAATTTGGAAAAATGTTTCTTGGTGATGATTAACACAATCCTATGGTTACATCAAAGCTCTTGTAAAGTACAAGTGACATCTTCCATAAAGATAGGTTCTACAGACTATATAGATAAACTGAGACAGCAGGTTTATTGTAAACAAACTTCATGGTAAGGGTCTGGAGACAGAGAGAAGATAGCTATAGACTGACTGAAATAAACATTAAAATCTTTGGGAGCTCATGAGGCCTGGCCATACAAACAGTACCGAGGTCAGCAAGCCGTTAATCACCTCCCTTCCAAGCCTTCTGGGCAGAAACATCTCTCCCTCTAAAGAGACAACCCCTCGTGTTTAACATTTCTGGTTTCCCTAGTGTTTATCTGTGAGCACAAAGACCTCCATGTCTCTTACCACTGATGACCAAAAGCGGCCCCTGACCCCTCCTGTGGGCCGGCCCTGGGCTACCTACTGATACTAGACCAGGGGCCTCCCACTATCAGCACTGAACCTACAGGATGCTCTCTTGCCTTCCTGCTCGCCAGTGCTATCCTGAGGTGGGATTGGCCTGTTAAGGAGAGAAATGACCAGGTCATTTTTTTATTCCTTTTGGTTTCACTCTTCCTATCCCAGGAACAGAAAACAGGTTAGAAGTAAGCCGCCAAATTCTTTCCTTCCAAACTAGTCTTATCCTCAGTTTATAGACTGAAAGGAAGGCGGTTCAGATTGATGCCTGCCTCACAGAGCTGAGAAACGCTGGGTTTGGACCTCACCATCTTGTCCTAAGACCCATGATACAGTCCTGGCTGATGAGCATTAGCTGTTGGCTGTTACTAGAGTAGAATTAGGTCCATTCTAAGATGGCCTACAAGGTTAGCAACTTCTTCGATGGCTCAGTGGCTAAAGGCATTTACCACCAAGCCTAAGGATGTGAGTTAGGCCCCTGGGACCTGCATGGTAGAAGGAGAGAACCACCAACCCCTACAGGCTGCCCTCTGACCTCCACATATGCACCCACACGTGCATCCATAAATATAATATATTTTTAATTACTCAGAGGAAAAGAGGCCCACACAGAGGATTCTGGATATGAGGAGGGGTTTCCATTTCCTTCTTCCCAGGACGAGGTTAACCTCCATCTTCATAAATCTACCCTGCACGCACCTACACAAGACCCAGTTCTGTCACCCTGTCCCTCTGACAGACCCTCCCAGCTGGAGGTGATTCTGCAGAATGCTGGTTTTCATAGCTTCCATGGGTTCCTGCTTCAGGCATCATCCCCACTCAGAAGTCAGGGACTGGCCTTGGGCTCTTAAATTCAGACCCCCCCCCCCAGTCATAGCACTTGGTAGTGACAGGAGAGCTTTCACATCTTAGGGAGTGACTCAGCTCTACACTGGTGCTCAGGGTCCCCTCCAGGGAGGTCACCTGCACCCTCCAAGTACAGATAAGCTTTCAGTCCTGACCCTTCATTCCCACACCCTGTGTTCACTCAGCAGCCATGCCTCTGCAGCAAGCAATCTCAGCCACCAGATGGGCTGCTTCTAGAACCACAATCAACTCACAGTGACAGTGCCCAGCCCAAGGCCTCAGGAGATTACCTATCCCAGGGAAGACCAGTCTGTGAGAGCTTTGCCATCTACTGAAGCCTTCAGGGCAGAGCCCAGCCCAGGAGGAGCTCTCTAGGACAGAGAGTAATAAGGATGCTGAGGGATAAATGGCTGAAAATCCCCACCCATGTGGCCTCCCCATAAGGAAATGACAGCAAGCCAGGGACCATCTGGAATTATCCTCCCAGGAGGAGGGAACACCATAGTTTTCCACAGACAGCTTTCCTAGGCAATCAATTTAAGGAGACATGACAGGGAATTGAAATTAGACAGAACGAAAGAACACAAGGGCAGCAGTTTCCTGCTACATATTTTACGTGTGTGCACAGCCCAAAGATGGCTCAGAGAATCCCATAAACAAGGCAGCTGAAAGCCTTGCTTTGAAGGACAGAAGATGTCTACACTTCATTTCCAGTCTGAAGGCTGTCATGAGGGCCTGACACCTGCAAGGGAATGTGGGCTTAGCGGATGGTCTTTGAGGGTAGGAATTAGGATGGCGATGAACATTCCAGATGATGAGGCTGACCCAATGGAATGTACCAGGTACCTACTTAGCACACATCTGGTATGAAAAGGGGTCCCCTCTACTTGTCATAATGCCCTGGCCCTGTGCAGCCTTTCCTGCAGGAAAACATGACCTGAGGCCTGGGTGAAGGACAGAAACAGGAGCCCTCCAGTTACATAGGCCAGAGTTCCACAGAGGTCCTAACATCTCAACCAAGCTCTCGCAGACCCCGTAGGAGCATCTAGAGTAAGGAGATGGGGACAGAGGTACCTGAAACAGGAGAAAGAGAGAACTGGCTGTGCCCTCATCATATCTACAGAGAAGGAAGAGGAAGGGGGCTATTCCTGACCTGGGGAGCCCTTGTGGAGTCAAACCGGGCATTAACCATTTTTTCAAGGGGTTTCCAGGGAAGGGAAATGACTAAGGGAAGGCCATGACTAGTATTCTAGACTCATACATTATCCCTTCTTGTGCTGTGTGTCTGTGAGATCCTGGAGCCAACTGCATGGCCTCAAGAATCTCATTTTGGGTTAAAGGGCAGAACAAGAATTCTGCCAATAGATTCCACCACCACTAGGTTAAGAGCCAACAGATATGAGCAGCTAGTGTGTGCATGGCTCCAGATATTCCTGCATGATGAAAACTGAGCAGGTGTAGGACCAAATGAGAGACTGCGGGAGGGAGAGAGAGGGAAGGAGAGAGAGAGAGAGAGAGAGAGAGAGAGAGAGAGAGAGAGAGAGAGAGAGAGAGAGAGAGAGAGGGAGAGAGAGGCAGAGAGAAGGAGAAAGAGGGAGAAAGACAGGCAAGCAGGCAGACAGACAGACAGACAGACAGACTCCCATGCATGGTTTTGGCCTCCTCACAACTGAACTAAGCAGTTTAGATGAAATTCAAATTGGGTAACTGTCCCCTGAGGAGTGAGAAAATTATGTCTAAAACAGAGTGACAGGAAAATTAAATTCTAGCCTTTGTGACTAAGTAGAAATTATTAGTTAGAAAAGCAGGTACATATATACTCATACAACTAGAATCATAAACTAAGCCACATCCTGACACCAAGCCAATATGTGGTCATGATTCTTGAAAGATAAACCCACATAATACAAAATTAGCTGTCATTGCCAAGGACATGCCAATGAATTTCTACCAAGGTGAGGTTTACCTCTGGGGTCACTAGCATGTGTTATTAATAGAAGCCCCCTTCTAGAAATGGAAATTCAGCCTCAAGCCCATGACCACACAGGGGCTTAGAGGGAGGTCCCTGTGCCATGAGCCTTCTACATTCTGTAAATGCTAAGATACAATGTAAAGTTGTCACTGCTCCAGGGCCTGGTCGATGTTCCCAGGCAGGGAAGTCAAATGGACTTACAGGACTATTGTGTGAATGGTCTCCTCAGATCTGAGGGTAAGGCTAGAAGACTTAGCAAGAGACAGAGGCCTGAGGACCAGCTACAGTGGGAAGCAGTCCCATCCTTGAGACCACCCAAACATGTGGGAAAACACATGGTAAGACTGTAGCCTGGAAGGAGGCTGTGTAGGGATGCAGAGTGGCTGCCTTGCAGGAGCTGTCTCCCTTCAAGCCCTGAGTGCCCTGATGTCACATTTCTATCAGTGAGTTTCTCCAAGATCCTAGTGACCAACTGGAGTACAAAAACCATATTCTCAGTGCATAGGGACCCAGATTAGGGAATGAGATGACAGAGGAAGGACTCAGGGCAGGAGGTTGAGAAAAGGAAACCTAGCTCAGAGTGAAATTGTTGTTTTAGTCTTGTTTCTATTGCTGTGGTAAAATCTCCTGGCAATAGTGACTTTGAATGAGAAAGGTTTATCTAGCTTACCATTACAGGTTAAAGTCCATGACTGCAGGGAAGCTAAGGCAGGAGTTTGAAGCAGGTAGTCACAGCTACAGTCAAGAGCAGAGAAATGAGTGCATTCATGTTTGTTAGTGCTCAGCACCTCTCTACACATATGCAATGTACAGGGAGTCTGTCTAGGGAGTGGCACTACCCCACTATGGGCCCGTTTGCCCACCTTTATGTACTCAAGAGGTACCCCACAGACAAGCCCACGGCTGCCATGGCTGGACAATGCCTTGTTGAGACTCTCTTCCTAGGGAGGTTTAGATTTGCCCCCCATGTTAGTCATTACTCAACACATTGCTTAAGACAACCAACTTAAAAACAGAAAGAGGTTATTTTTGACTCATAGTTTGGGAGGTTCTGGTCTATCTTAGCTAGGGTTGTATTGCTGTGTAGAGACACCATGACCACAACAATGCTTATAAAGGAAAACATATAATTGGAGACTGGCTTACAGTTCAGAGGTTTAGTTCATTATCATCATGGCAGGAAGCATGGCAACATGCAGGCAGACATGGTGCTAGAGAAGGAGTTGAGAGTTCTACATTTGGTTTAGCAAACAGCAGGGAGGGAGAGAGAGAGAGAGAGAGAGAGAGAGAGAGAGAGAGAGAGAGAGAGACTGGCTTAAGCTTCTAAAACCACAAAGCCTACCCCCAGTGGCACACTTCCTCCAACAAGGCCACACCTCCAATAATGCCACTCTTTATGTCTATGGGGGCCATTTGCATTTGAACCACCACAGGTCTGTGATGGGTTGGGTGCATAGGTGCTGGAATGAGGCAGTGTGTCATGAAAAGAGCACCTGGCAGAGCAAAGCTAATTGTACCACCAGCCAAGGGCCTCCCCTCCACAGTGAGAGAGCCTGCCATGCAACACCACCACTTTGAAGCTTCTACCATTCCCATGTGGAAGTTACAGAACTTGTCTGTGATGGCTCAGGCTGGTGTGCGAGTGGATATTTGGGTGATCTCCTCTCAAAAGGGTCATTTAAAGAATTTGTGGTAGACAGAAAACTGTGCGGAGAACACAGGGCAATGCTGTAGCCATAAATATCTTGTCCGTTGGCACATGACTGTGATCCCCAGGCTGAAGCCCTCTATCCATGAGTGGTGAGTAAAGCAAAGCCTTGCGCTGACAAGAACGTTCGCCACAAGTCAAGATCATGCTATTGGAAGGCAGAAGGCCTAGATGAACTCCTTCCAGAACATAGCATACTTGCTTTCAGCATTTTCTTGTCTTCAGAACCATGTGGCACAGAATGAAGAGGTTTCAGGGATTTTACACATCTGTGTGCGGTTACTCCTCTGTCTGAAGAGGGAATTCTGCATTTCCCTTTCTGCTTCATTTCATTGCTGTAGTCAGTTACCTGGGAAAGAGAAGGCATGGATGGCAGGGTGCGGTTCCTACATGATGAGGATTCATTGTCTCTTTCTCTGCAGTACTATGTGGTCTATCAGAGATATACACATAACAAGAAACGGATTTGCATTGCCCACACATTTTTTTTTTTTGTATTTGATTCCTTGGTTTGGAAAACAAGAGCTTGACCCTCAGAGGTTACCAAGAAATAGTCACATACTACCCCTGGTTTCTTTGACTAATGCATTCCTTGCCTTTGGGTTAGTTGACCTCGAGCTGACCCTGCAACCTTCATTGATTACTCCTGAGCCCTAACCCCTAGCCAAGACATAGAGTTGTTGTCCCTACGGGCCCGTGGCTGTGGGCTCAAGAACTCTGTGGTCTCTGAACTCTTACAAGTTTGCTGCAACTGGACCAGATTCTACAGGGACTTAGGCAAAGCCTCGACTCTCTTTGGGTCTCAGTTTCCCTCTCTGTGAGAAGAAGGGCTGTGACCAGATGAAGTGTTTCTAGTTACATGGCCACCCTTGAGTTCCCTCTTTGGGGTTGAACACTACTACTACCCTCAGGCCCCAATGGCCTAAGAACAGTATCTCCACACTGTTGCTAAGCAACAAGCCCAGCCAGAGCTACTTCCCTGAATCTGGAAGCCCCCAGACCCTGTCACCAGATCTGCCAGTGCCAGTCATGCTGTTAAAACTGCCCCCTGCCAGTGGCTGGAGAGATGGCTCAGAGGTTAAGAGCATTGCTTGCTCTTCCAAAGGTCCTGAGTTCAATTCCCAGCAACCACATGGTGGCTTACAACCATCTGTAATGAGGTCTGGTGCCCTTTTCTGGCCTGCAGAGATACACACAGACAAAATATTGTATACATAATAAATAAATAAATATTTTTAAAAAACTGCCTCCTTCCAACACCTCAGACAACCATAGAGACATGACTTCTTGCTCTCTGTTAGGAGGTCTGGGGCCTTGGGGTCCCCGCAGATGATGAGGCCCACAAGTTGCTCAAGTCAGCATACTCCAGGCTCAAGCTCTGTTTAATCAGATGCTAAGTCGCTCTAACCAAATGCTCAACATGAGTGACGTCAAGGAGGAAAGATTAAGTTTAGCTCAGGCCACAGTGCTTAGTTCCCTCAATGCCAGGACCCTGGTGGGCTGGAAGGTCAGAGTCGTAGGACTGAGCAGAAAGAGGATGTTCACCTCAGGTCAAACAGGAAGTGGGGCAGGGTGGGGAAGACTGAGACAGGTCAGTGAGACCTACATCCTCCAGTGAGGTCCTACATTAAGTTTACACACACACATACACAGAGAGAGAGAGAGAGAGAGAGAGAGACAGAGACAGAGAGAGAGAGAGACAGAGAGAGACAGAGACACAGAGACACAGAGACACAGACACAGACACAGACACAGACAGACAGAGACAGAGACAGAGACAGAGACAGAGACAGAGAGAGACAGCACTGCCATTTGGGGACCAAACTATTCAACAGATGAGTTCTGGAGGTAGGAGACACTTCATATTTCAACCATAACATGTTCCTCTTTTGTTTGATTGAATAACATCTGCCAAGACTCATGTCTCCTTGGGCCCTTAGAATGCAATGTTGCCTAGAAATAAGACCTTTGCAAACAGTTAGTTAAGGCTCATTGGAGGAACAAAAAAAGATCAGAAGTCACCAGGAAGGAGTGCTCCAAGACACACAGAGCAGATTCTCCCCTAGAGCCTTTGGCGTGAACAAGGCACTGCCGAATCCCAGGCTCCCAGCATCCAGGTCTGGGATGATAACTTTCTGTTTTATTAAGTGACCACATTTGTCTTCATTTGTTACAGCAGCCATAGGAAACTACTCTGACCCCTGTGATGGCCAGAAGGCACTTTGTCAACTCAGACAGCTATAGGCACAGAGAATTCCAAGGTCCTTGGGAATAAGAGACTTCCACCATCCAGTGTGATGGAGGCATGGGGCAGGCTGCTCAGTAAGGGTACAGGACATGCTCTGCTTGTCTAGGAAGGCCAGGGAGCTTTCAAAGTTCCTGTTAACGTCCTGCAGTTGAGTTCCTGCTCCACCAGGAGCATGGCCATGTGCATCCCTAGGCCCACAGCAGCTCTGCAAAAAGGACTTCCGTTCTCACTTCTGATGAGGATGTGAGCTCCAGGGAGCCTTGCTTAGTCCACACTGCATGCAATGAAGACATGCAATGAAGACACCCAGAATTTACCCGACACTGAGCCTGATGGCCCCCTCCCCACCCCACCTCCTTTCTCCCTCTCTCGCTGCTCCATTTCCCTTCTTATCTTTCCCCACAGCCACGGGTAGAGTTAATTAGGGAGCTTTCTGCCTGCAACTTGAGTAGGAATACACGGCTGTGTGCCTTGTGATTTTTCTGCCAAGCTCTCTTCAGAAAGGCTTGTCTTTAGAAGAAATCACAAGCAGTTTTCTTTCTTAAAAAAAGCTCTAAGTTCCAGTGGCTAAGCTGGAATGATTGATGGATTAATTGATGGATTGATTGATGGGTGAATTGATGGATTGATTGATTGATTTGGGTTTGTTCCTTGGTATTTCACATAATTTTTTTTAACTAAATTTTTGGGAATTTCACATCATGCACCCCCTATTTCCACTCACCTCCCTATCCCTCCGCACCCTCCCCTCACCCCTGCGGCATCCCCCCAAAAGAAATATTTTTAAAAAAATCAAAACAAAACAAAATAAGCAAGCCAACAAATAATAACAAACAAACTCTCGGCTCCGTCTCTCCCTCCTCGCCAATACCTCTCCGTTCGTCCTGGTGGCACTGGAAGCCTTGGTGTGTCATATGGTAGACCCTTTTGTCCAATCAGCTTTCCTTGCAAATGTCCATTGCAATGAGTCACTGATCTGGTTCAAGGCCTCTGGTTTCTGGTTCACCACCATCACTGGATCATCGCCGAACACTCTTCTCAGATATCCTGCAGCCGCCCTGAGTGATGGAGATCTGCATCCCAGTCCTTTCTTGAGCTCCAGCAGGTCCTAGTTGGGGTAGATGTTAGAGTGGGTCAATCCCAGGCCTGGTTGTGAACCTGGGTGGTAACTGAACTGGTTAGTCCAGGCCACTGGGGCTGCCCCCATCAGGTGAGGGGTGGAGCTGGCTCTCCTACACTCATGCCATCTTTAGTTCTCCCTGCTCATGGTGAGAGGTGGTGCTATCTCTCCCGAGTAGGGGATGCAGCTGTCCCACAAGGGTCGAGGCTAGCCCTTTGGCTGCAGTGTCCAGCGAGGGACAGGGCCAGCTATCTCAGGACTAGCATAGAGCAAGGCTGGCTCAGCATAGCCCTCTGATTTCATCTCGCATAGTTCCTATGGCCCCTGAGGTGACACAGGCCACAGACATCAATACAAACCACAGCTGCAGCAGGACCACAGACATGGCCCGCGGTAGCAGCTCAGGCCTAGAGGATACCTTGGCTCCAGGTGGCAGCTCAAGCCACCCAGATCAGCGTGGCTTGGTGGCAGCATGGCTTTTGGGCACCTACTCGGTCACCAGTGGCAGCCCAGACACTGGACATCCTTGTGGCCTTTGGTGGTAACATGGGCCACGAGGGTCACACAGACCCTGGCTGTGGTCCTTGGCAGCTCCCATGGCCTGGACATCACCATGGTGCCAGGGGGCCGGCAGGCCTCACCCATCAGCCTACTCCTCACGGCCTTTACTTCCGTTCTGCCACTTTTCGAGCCCATGAGCCATTCCGCTTCTCTTTCTGTTCCATTTCTCCACCACATACTTGTTCATCATAATGGGACCCTTGGGTGCTGGGCGGGCCCATGAATGTCTTCCTGCCAGCCAGATCTTGAGGACCCAGGCTGGCCTGTGGGTGGGGATTTTTTGTTTTTTTTTTTTTTTTGTTTTGTTTGTTTTGAAATAGTATGATGGTTATTCTTGGTTGTCAGTTTCACTACATCTGGAATTAACTAAAACGAAAGTGTCTGGATACACCTGTACGGAATTTTCTTCTTTCTTTTTTATTCTTCTCTCATATATTCCTTCCTGACTGCAGTTTCCCCTCCCTCTCTCCTCCCAGTCCCTACCCCCAAGACTTTTTTCTAAATTAAATCATTTGAATTGGGAAGACTCACTTCTAATCCAGATCTTTTGAAGGGGGAAAATCCAGGTCACGCCTTCTCCTGGTAGCCGTCCATGTAGAAAGGACACGGAAGAAGGAAGCTTTCTTTACCTGCTTTTTCCTGCTGGCAAGCCCATTCCTTCGCTAGATTTAGACTCTACAGTTCAGAGTCCACTTCTTTCAGATGCAGGCATGTACTAAAAACAAGCTGAGACAGCACAGTCTTGTGGACAGAACAACTGCTTTTAGGGGGGGCTGTCCCCTATCTCTCCTTTTCTCCTTCTATTTATTCACTATGCCTTTCAGCCCCACCTATCCTTTCTCCTGCTTTGCTATTGGCCGTTTAGCTTTTTATTAGACCATCAAGTGTTTTAGACAGGCAAAAATAACACAGCCTCACAGAGTTAAACAAATGCAACATAAAAGAACACAACACCCCTTTGCATTTTTAAACAATTGTTGCACAGCATAAACAAGTGTAGCACACCTTAACCTAATACTCCGCAACGCCCCAGCATCTCCAATACCATCATTGTTGCCGTTTTTTCCTGCTCTCACCATCAGCGCCCTCCTCATTTTCACCTCCGGCATCTTTATTGCGCAGTTGGTACATTCTGACATGGTACTGCATCCTTTATCTGTGCTGTCTCTTTCACAAGAAACTCGAGTTCCTTGAGACAGGAAGTGAGGCATTGCCCTTCATCTGCCTCCGCTTGTTAGAGCCTCACAGGCTGAGGAGGTGGTAGAAACAGGTCAGGAGGAAGCCGCCCCTCCGCTCCACAGCTGCTTTCACGGCTTTAGTGAGCAGACTCTTGTAGGCCTCAGGCGTCAACACCGGCCTTGTTTTAATTTGCACCTTTGCAAATGGGAAGCAATTACATGATAATGATTCGCTTCACTAATGTGTCAAAAAATCAGCTGCTAAAAATCAGGCAAAAGCAGCCCACTGCATTCATATTCTGACCATTGTTTTCTGTTCGTCTGAGGGAAGGCTCGCTCAGTTCAGGCAGCTCAGAGGTTTAGTTCCTGACGGGAAGCATGATGAGCGCAGACATGGTACTGAAGACGGCTGAGCGTTCTCCAGGCAGCAGAAGAGTGAGACAATGAGCCTGGCTTGAGCATCTCAAGCCTCAAAGTCCGCCCCCAGTGACACCCTTCCTGTAGCAACACCACACCTACTCCAACAAGGCTACACTATTCCTCCTAAAAGTGCCACTCACCATGAGCCCATGGGAGGCATTTTCATTCAAATCACCATAGAAGGCCTGCAGGTAGCCCAGAACTGAGTCCTATGGATACGTAAATGGCCAACTTCCAGGCAGAGGGTCTTCCCCACCTGCTAGATGGGTGGAGCCAGCAGGTGTACAGGGCACTGTGGGTGAACAGATGATGCCATCAACCCCAGAGCCAGGAAGGAATGATGGACAAAGAAGTTAGGGTGGGGGTGGTTTGCAGGCTTTTGATCTGGGAGAAGAAAAACGAGGATGGGGATTTCTGAGGAGAAGAGAGCTGGAGGCTGAGGGAGCAGCTGCCTCTGGAGGGGCCTCCCTGAGGACCCTAACACTACCTTTCAAGAGCCAGGAAGAGGAGGGCTGTGAATCCCTCAGAGGTCAAGTGCTTCCCAGCATGCACAAGTCTCTGGGTTCCAACACCAGCACAGCAAAACAAACAGGCAGGAAAAAACCATCTTCCTGAGTCTGGCCTGGAATGGGTCCAGCCCTGCAGCTGCCAGTTTGGAGCTCAGGGAAACTTTCTGCTTCCCAACCTTTACAGGGCTCTGCCTCTGGGTCTGGAGAGCTGACCTTGCAGAGGGCAGGTGCCTGGTCACAGCTAACCCAGGATGTCAGCGTGGTCCTGCTGCAGTGCACTCCCTGACATCTCCAACCCTGTCCCAGCCTGACACCTACAGCGCGGGCTGGAAAAGCTGGTGGGTGGGGGAGATGCCTGGAGAAGGGAGACAAGCTGTCTCGCCTGTGGGAGGAGTTAGAGGAAAGCAGGGGTGGGGGGAGTTAGAGGAGAGCAGGGGTGGGGGGAGTTAGAGGAGAGCAGGGGTGGGGGGAGTTAGAGGAGAGCAGGGGAGTGCAGAGCCTACTGTGATCTTTTATTGACCGTTGCCTTCCTCTGCCCCACTGTCCAGCACCTGGCTCCCTTCTGAGCATCCCTGCTCAGCCTCAGGCTGGCAGAGAAGGAGCCTGTTCCCAATGCTGGCTCTGCCACAGGTTCCTAGAACCACCTTTGGAGGCTCACTCTTCTGTGCCTCAGTGTCCTCTCCTGTGAACTGAGATAATACTGTCTACCTAGACAGGGTCTTGGGGACGGGAAAATGAATTACTATAACCACACAGGCAGCTTGTTGCGACTGTCAGTACATGGTAGATAGTATTTCAGGTAAGATATTCACTTTGACTCAGAAGAGTGCAGGGAAAGTCCTCTGCACTGGGGTCCCAGCCCCCTCTCTGCCCTGCCTCACCAAGATGATGTTTCTATGCCCTCATCAATGGCTTGTCTGAGGCAGATACCCAGCACACATGCCTCTGAACATGCTTGTACAATAGCCACCCACCCCCTTACACACTCAAAACATCTGAGTGGAAGACAGATCACTTGCTGTCTCTGCCATCAGATGACCACAAAAGTGCCGCCCTCAAGGGCTTGGATGGGAACATAGAAGTGTGCCTCCTTACCATCGGGCAGCCTCTGGGGAGCTTCCCATACATCCCGCCCTTAGCAAAGAGGCAGAGATTTGACTCTTATGACAGGCCAGTCATGCAGACACTAGAGCCATTGAGCAACAGCAGCATGTTATCGAATCTGAGGAAAAGTTCATTCTCCAGCCAGCTGGTCTCCAGCCAGTTAGTCTCTGCCCCACCCAGGTCCCAGACATGCCCCTCACCAAATGAATTGCCTGATCCATCCCTCCTCCGTCTGTCTGCTCTGTGTTTCCTGAAGTAGACTAATTTAGCGTCTTGGGATCAGTCACAGCTGGATTGCTTTCCTCTCTAAGCATTTAGGAGTTGATTAAGCTGAGATCCCACCGGGGTGATCAGGCCCACTTGTTTCTCAGGGACCCTGAGAAAATCCCTGATACTCTGCTGTGTAACTAGGACAGTAGGTCACCCTGGGTGTCACAGCGCATGATCCAGATGTCAACAGGAATTCAGGACAGAACAAGTCTGCTTGGACTAGGGTCTTGGGCAGAGTGGGACTTGAAAAAGCCGGGATGGGATTTCTCAGAGAGGACTCAAACCAGAAGCATCCTTGGAGAGATTTCCAGAGACAGCAGCAGTGGGCACCAGGCCAGAATGGAAGGTACATTGAAGAGCAACATGGTCCTACCAAGCTCTGGGAAGGTCCAGGGAAAATGCACCCTACAGGAAGGATTTAGGCCAACCTCTGCCTTGTGAAAAACCAACCAAGGCTTCAGCAAGACTGCCACAGACTAGTGGAGGTGGGACAGACATCCTAAGTTGGTGGGAAGTGTAACAGATGCAGCTAATGCCGAATCTGTTCCAGTGTCCTGGGTTGAAACCAGATAACAGAAGCTTTCAGGGCTGAAGATGCTGCCCCTTCAGAGCCAGGCTGTGGGCACCCAGCTCTAGAAGCGCCCTCTAGTGGAGGCTCTGTCATTCGCGTTCACCGAGTGAATAACCAAACGCATCCCTTCTGCAGTCTTAAAGACCAAGCCCTAAGTATGGGATCTGACAGTCTCAACTGGCCCTCTACCAAACCTAAATTTTAACTGCGGTACCTCCCAGGTTGAGTTCCCTACTCCACCCCACCCCAATGCTCAGTGTTGTCTGTTACAAGACTTCCTCTCTTTTGCATTCATCTGAGAAGTAAGTACCCATAAGAACATTGGTCCCCCATGTTTACTGGAGGATGAACTCCACCCCAGATATGAAGGAGCTTGTTCTGATAGACTTTGTGTTTCTTACCTGACAGTTCACCATTAAAACATAGTAGACCCCATCTTTAATGAGAATGAGTGGGGCCAGTTTGAACTCCCATGATCGTTTTCTCAAGACTTCAACAGCTTCCTTCTTTGACAGGAAGTTCTGAAGGGCATTGCTTCAGCCTGAGCATCATTTTGGAGCGATGAACTCTGTGGAGTGATGAACTCTAATGAAAACATGCTGATTGGCAGTTGGGAAGTGGAATGCTGTTTCTCTGCATGATGGATCTATGCAAATTCAAGATAGTATTTCTCTACCTCCGTGAAGACACAGGGAGCCGTGAAGCACTTGCCAGTATTTTCCACCCCTGTGGCAGGGTTTCTTTTGTGCCACCAACCAGCTCCCAAACCATAACATGGAGACTTATTATTAGTTATGAATGCTCTGCCTTATCTTATGCTTGTCTCACTAGCTCATAACTTATTTTAACCTATTTCTTTTCATCTACAGTTTGCTTCAGGGCTTTTACCGTTCTTTGTGTATCTCCTACTCCATGTTTGGCTGACTGGCAGCTGCCTGACTAGCTGGCCCTGGGTGTCTCCCTCTTTTTCTCCCTCATTCTCTTCTCTTTTCTTCTCTTCCTCTAATTTTCTCTCTCTCTCTCTCTCTCTCTCTCTCTCTCTCTCTCTCTCTCTCATATCATATCTAGATCCTTCCTCCTATCTCTCTGCCCACCAGCTAGCTCCACCTATTTTCTGTTCAGCATTAGACCAATCAGGTGCCTTAGGCAGACAGCATGAAACAGCAACACACCTTTACATAGTTAAACAAATGCGGCACAAATGCAACACACCTTTACAGAGTTAAAGTTAAGTATTCCACAACACCCCACCCCACACATTCACCAGAGTTCTCAGCGACTTGTTCTCTGCTGATGTCCCTGTCTGGATCCACACTCAGCCTCCAACTGACCCTGCTTTGCAGCAGCTGTTCAAGGTGGGCTTGTGTGCTCACCTGCCTGGCTGTGCTAGCCTATAGGTGTGCCTCTGTGGCAGCTGACTCAAAGGATCAGGGGCTATGGTAGTATTTTTCATCATTCTGATGAATTACTGGAAGAATCTATTCAAAAATGATTTGGGAATCACAGTTTCAGAGGTTTGGGTCTACAGGTCATAATGGGTTTTCTGGGCCTAATATGAGGATTGATGGGCAGAGCTGCTCACTCTGTGACAGATGGGAAGCAGGGGGGGGAGTGGCCAGCAATAATGCCTATCCTTCTAGGACATGCCTCTAGTGAAGGCAGGCCGCCATGGAGAGAGGACTGATTGTGCAGAGAGGCTCACTCCATAACAAACAGGAAGGGGGAGAGAGAGAGGTGGCCAGCAATGGCATGTAGCTTTTCAGAGAATGCCTCCCCTTCCTCTAACACACACCATGAAGGGATTGATCTATTGATTAAGTTGGAGTCCTCATGAACCAGTCACATCTCATGATTACACCCACCGGCTAGGGCCAAACTAACTGTTTGGGCAACAGTTCATAACCAAACCTTAAGTGTTCTAGTTTGGAGTCCGAGTCTAAAGTCAGGCTAATGCAAATGCTGTAAGCACATGGAGGGTGGTGAGGTTAAACCAAAAGCAGGGAGCCCGTGTGCATTAAATGTATCTTAGTCCTAGAAAGGTTGCTAGGAAGACAATCCCACCCTAGATGGAGCTGCATTGGTATCTCATCGATGTCTGTTGCCTTAATCACTCGTGTCCATGCAGCATGGGGTTTGTGCTGGATCTCAGCCTGTCCCCCAGTCTTCCATGAACTGGGTCAGGGAACTGTTTGTGTCTCTGGGACTGAGGGCTGCTAAGGCTCCAACCCTCCCTCATGCAGGTACAGCTGCTCCTGCCGAGACAGCACCCTTACTTCATGGCAGTCCAGCACCTAACGATGGAGGCCATGTGGAGGGTGAGGTCTCCTGAAGGCTTTGTTCCTGTGCCCTCACAGGTGGGATCCCGTTCATCCTGACCGGCGAGTTCTTCCAGCAGTCAGAGCGGCCAGCGGCCTTCATTATCGCAGGCACAGTCAACTGGCTCTCCAACTTCGCTGTGGGGCTCCTTTTCCCCTTCATGCAGGTATGCCTGACCAGGGGGCCTCCAGCCTTCACATTGCCTGGGGACTCTGAGACATGGTGAAATTTGTCTGGTTGCTTTCTGATGGGTGCCTCTTTCTCCATCTCTCTCCCCACCACTCTCTCTCTCCTGTCTCTTTGTCTCAACTCATACTGTGGTCCTGAGGAAGGAAGGATATGTACTTTGATGATGATCCTCTTCTCTCCCTCCTGTCCTTCCCTCCTATCCCTCCTTCCTCTTGTCCCTCTTTCCTCCCTATCCCACCTTCCTCCTCTTCTACCCCCTCCTTTCTCCTGTCCCTCCCTCCCTCCCATCCCTTTCCCCATTCTGTCCCTTTTTCATCTCTGTCCCTCCTCTCTCCCGTCCCTCCTCCCTCTGTCCCTTCTAGGAGCTGGTCCCAGATGCTATGGGCTGCCTCCTGAAGAATGGGTCACCTATTGCTTGACCCTATGACTTATAGGCCACTCTTGCCGTGTGCGCACCACTGTGTCAGACAAACCTCATAGAAATGTTGCTCTGTGTGTCCTACATACACTCTGAGCCTCCCAAAGAAGACAGTGATTGGTAGGAAAATGCCTACACATTTCAGAAGCAGATGCAAATTCACTAGGGTTTGCAGCGTTTGGGGAAACAAAAATGAGTGAGCCCCAGCCTGTGGGCTGTTAAAGACAGGGTTCTGAAGCTTATAGGCTGCTGGAGCTGTGCTTCTGTAGCACGCGGGCTGTTGGGGGTATAGTGCTCCTCAAAGATGTCTCAAAGGAAGAGGTACTGGAGTAGAGACATGAGAAAGATATGGAGCAGGGGAGTCTGGGAAGTATAAAGTCCAGGTTAGCCTAACAGCCGTGCAAACAAGCTGGTTCATGCTTGCCCTAGATGGGAAGCAATATAGGGGCTGATACAGCTGCAGCAGGGTGAGGCAGGAGGTGGCTGAGTAGAGAGTGAGCTCACGAACTTATCCGTAGGTCAGAGCATAAAAGACAAGGACTTTGCAAAGGTTGTGCACAGAGACAGAGCCCAGCAGCATCCAACTGGAACACCAACACCCAGGGCTCCCTGAGGCCCATGACACAGGTGTATCAACCTGGAGAGGGTGAGACTACATCACATACCCCCAACCACACACCTGTCATCTGTCCCCAAAGGGCATTTCAGTCCCATCATCCTTCCTGGCCCACTATTCCAAACACTGCTTAGTGCCAGCCCAGCATGTCCCAGTGACCCTAGTGCCAGCGAGAAAGCCCTGTCCCCCGCCCACCACGCCCAGCCATGGCACAGCTGTAGACCTGTGGGACAGCTGCTTCTCTCACAGCTGCAAACTCTACTCCACAGCCTCCAGGTCCTCCCCCACGGCCTTCAGCTACAGACAAGTCCACTGAGGCCAGGGAAGAGGTGGTTATTCCAGGCTCCAGGGCCCACCAAGTCCAGCTCCCCTACCCACTTGTCTTTACTCTGGTCATGTGCCGCTGCCTCCTCAACTCAGCAGCTGGAAGGCAGGTGCCCCATCCAGCCTCCAGGTCACCTTCGGCTGCATTTATACAATGGCTTCCCATCTCACAGTGCTACAGGTCCTTCCAGGGGCCACCGAAAACAGAGAGACCTATGCTTAGCACCCTCTTCCTTGGGGCCCCCTTTTCAGCTGCGGCCAGGACACAACAAGCTGGTTTTTCAATTGACCCTATACCTTCGGTGTGATTTTCCTGTTTGGTTAAAAACTAGCAGGCAGAGCCTGCGGTTAGTAAAACATCCATTTCATGGAGAAAATGAACTTCAGGTTGCCGGCTGGCTCTCTCCCACTCCTTCACAGCTGAGCCTTCCCAGGCTCAGGGTACACTCTCTGGGTCCGTGAAGCAGACCTGTCTTCTACACACCCGGGGGCGAGCAAAGTAGATCTTTTATTTCTATTTTTTTATTGATTTTTATTGAGCTCTACATTTTTCTCTGCCCCCCTCCCTGCCTCTCCCTTCCCCTTCAACCCTCTCCCAAGGTCCCCATGCTCCCAATTTACTCAGGAGATTTTGTCTTTTTCTACTTCCCATGTAGATTAGATCTATGTATGTCTCTCTTAGGGTCCTCATTGTTGTCTAAATTCTCTGAGATTGTGGTTTTCTTTGCTTTATGTTTACAAACCACTTATGAGCAAAGTAGATCTTATAGACACTACAGCCCTAATGCCATTCCTCCAGGCCAGGAGGGAGACGCGTCCATGGGTACATTCATGTAAACATCTATTGAGCGTTTGCCGTGTGCCTGAAGGCCATGAGATTCATCTGGGAGTTTAGGGTGTCTGGTGGCTGCTGGAGAAACACCCACCCCAGGTTCTGATGCAATGTGGAGGGGGTGGGATTACCAGCATGTGTCAAAACAGTGCAAATGATCTGAGCACATTACTAAGACTGAGCTCCCCCCCCCCCGACATCTGGTAACCCGTGAAGGATGGCAATCAGTGGGAACACATAGGAAATCGTGTGGGTGTTTCTGGAAGAGCTCCTTTTAGATACTCAGAGACAGGATTGCAATGAGAGACTGTGAGCAGAGACCTGGTGGCTGACAGTCTGTGGTTTACCAGGGATCCTGCGGTAAGGCCTGGGGCAAGTAAAGAGGGAAGGGAAGTACCTGCAAGGACAAGGTGAGGGTCCTGAGGCAGCAGGACCTGTGTGGAGGTGCTCTCCCCTAGCTGAGAGAGAGCCAGGGTGGCAACAGGCACTTTGCCCCCAGACCCCTGGGTCTCCACTCGCTTCTATGAAAGCAGTCAGCCATTGACCCTCAGCAGCCTGTTCTTCCAAGTGCTGGTTCAGTGGGAAGATTTGCATAATAGAAATGAGGCCTCATCAAGCAATAAAGGCCTTATCTGTAAGACAGTGGTTCCAGCTGGCCGCTTCTGACCAGAGCTCCCTCCCTGCAGAAGCCTTGCCTTCAAATTCAGCTACGTCTCAGTCCTTTCTCGGTGACCTCAATTAGCAGAAGCGCTACCTCGCGATCAGCTTGTTCCCCACAGGACAGGCATGGTTGTGACATGGGCTCTACAGCACAGAGGTTTCAAAATGATCAAGTCCCCACTGCCTTCCTACACATAGTAAAGGTATTTCATAGGTCACATAGGTTGTGCCAAACTTGGAAACTCATAACTTCTGCAGGTAAGCAATGGAGACACAGGAACCAGCTCAGGCCACAAAGAGAGTTCAAGATCATCAGCCTGGACTACACAAAATTTTATCTAAAAGCACACACACATACACAAATAAACAAACAAGAAAATGAAACAAAAGACCCATGGGTGGTATAGACACAAACATAGGTATTAGTGGATGGATAGAGAGATATAGAGCTAGATATTTCATAGATATATAAAAAGATGACATGTGTATAGTCAGATAATGAGTAGATTTGGGTCTATTTATCAAAGACATACACATAACTTTGCCCAGCATTAGGAGAACATTGTAGAACAAAAGAAATGAGAACAGTGATCAAGACTAAAAAATGAGAGAAACAAACACAGACAAGAAGGGGTCTCAGCATGGACCAGAGGGGTAGTGCATTAAGAAGTGGGGTGTATTGCAAGCTGAGGAGATTGCTCAGTGGGTAACAAATTTACCACACAGCAATGAGAACCTAAATCGAGACCCCAATTCCCAGCACCCAGGTAAAGCTGAACACCATAGGGCATCTTTAGTAATCCCAACACTGCAGCCGTGAGAGGGGAGACAGTCAAGGGGATCCCTGGACGCTCATGGGCTAGACAACCTGCTATGTCCATATACACAGCAGCAAACAACAAACGATGTCTCCGACATGGTGGAAGGCAAAGTCTGGCCCCTGAGGCGGCTCTCTCACTTCCCCATAGCATCTGTATGTGTGTGCACTTGCACACACAAATTAGAAGAAAAAATGAGCGATATGGTTAATTGAGTCCTATGTGCTTGAGGTTGGAGTGGAGTAGGAGAAGGTGAAAGGGAAAACTTAAAAAGCCAGTGGAAATCACCCTCAGCCTGAGCATCACTGCTGACTGAGACGGAAGCCCAAGAGCCCCACATACCAGGGATGCTGCCTTGAGCATACCGGCATTTCATTGGCTGTCCCGTGGCAGGAGCCCACAGCCAATGTTTTATGGAGGCTGTCTCAGGAAGCCTAACACAGCCCTGCAGGGTTCATTACTCAGCTACCACCCAAGGGTGTGAGTGGGCCCGGAAGACACTAGACCAGAGGGAACAGGCACTGATTGACATTTATTTCTTCCTCCTGCTTCTGTTCCTCCTCCTCTTCCTTTGTTCCTGTGAAGTTCTTCGGGAATTCAAATTATAAATGATTCAGCTTTGCTGCTGAAACTGTGAATATCTGATGAACAGAAGTGACCCGCACTAATGACTTCCTTCCTTCCTTCCAAATATAAAATGGGGGTCTGTGTATGTGCAGGTGCATGTGCACATAAGTGCATTGCATTGTGTGCTCTGTGTGTGTGTGTGCGCGCGCGCGTGCGTGAGTGTGCGTACATGCGTGTGTCAAGTGTTCATATGTACAGAGGCCAGAGATAGATCAACCCTCTTCTGCCTCGGGCACCATCTTTGTTTGAGATAGGGTCTCTCACTCTCTATGACAAGATTGGTCTTGAACTCATTCTAAATCTGCCTGGCTCCCAAGGAGCCAAGATGACAGGCCTGAGCCGCTAGGCCTGATGTGGCTCCATCTAGAGGCTATGCAGACAGAGCCTGTTGCATATTGGTGGAATGGTCCTTGGCTTATAGCAGCCCAACTTCAGCTCTGACCCCCATAGTTACACCAAGTGCCGTGTGTGTGTGTGTGTGTGCATCTATGTCTGTGTGTGTATATATATGTGTGTGTGTGTATCTGTGTATGTGTATCTGTGAATAAATATGTGTAAGTATGTGTATGTGTGTGTTTGTGTGTCTCTGTGTGTGGACATATGTGTCTATGTATGCATGTGTATATATGTGTATGTGTGTATATCTATCTGTGTGTGTATTTGTGTACATGTGTCTGTCTGTATGTCTGTTTGTATGTATGTATTCTGTGTACATGTATCTGTGTGTGTATCTGTGTCTGTCTGTATGTTTGTATGTGTGTGTTCTGTGTATGTGTGTCTGTGTGTGTATCTGTGTACATGTGTCTGTATGTGTATGTATCTGTGTGTCTCTGTGTTTATGTATGTGTGTCCATGTATGTGTGCCTATGTGTATGTGTGTGTCTGTATATATGAGTATTATGTGTGTGTCTGTGTATCTGTGTATGTGTCTCTGTGTCTGTATGTGTGTCCATGTGTGTATCTGTGAATGTGTGTGTTTGTGTGTGTATGTGTCTGCATGTGTATGTGTCTGTGTGTTTCTCTTTGTGCATATGTATTTATTTCTGTTTTTATTCCTGTGTATATGTGTGTGTGTATCTGTGTATGTGTCTGTTTCTGTGTGGGTATTTATGTGTATGTGTGTGTATATGTATGTGTGTCTCTGTGTGTCTGTGTTTGTATGTCTGAGTATGTGTCTGTGTATATGTCTCTGTGAGTATATTATATGATATGTATGTGTGTCCTTGTGTGTATGTGTCTGTATATGTGTGTGTCTGTGTATGTGTTTGTATGTCTGAGTATGTGTCTGTGTATATGTCTCTGTGAGTATATTATATGATATGTATGTGTGTCCTTGTGTGTATGTGTCTGTATATGTGTGTGTCTGTGTATGTGTTTGTGTCTGTATGTGTCTATATATATATGTATATATGTATGTGTATCTGTGTGTGTGTATGTTTTCTTGTTTGGAAACCACTGAGCCGGTTGGAAATGCATCTAGCTTGACCTCACAGTACCTGTTTAACAGCTGAAAAGACTGTTCTCTGGTGATGCTACATTCACAGGGATCAGGGCCTAGGACCGCAGTGTGTCTTTGGGAGAATAAATTCACTGTACAACACCTGTCCTTTCTATGGTGACCAATGTGCCCTAGGATGTTTGCTCAAAACTCTCCCAGACATCCCAAAGCTTAAAACATTGGTCAGTCCCAAGCAACCTGGGACAGTTATCAGTGACAATGCCACCCCCGTAGTGTCTCAAACAATCTTCTTGCCTCAAGCCCCGCCTGTACCTTGGGTTCCCAACCTAAGACAGAGCCCACAACACTATCAACACTGTATTTGTTGGTAGTTGCTGTTCTTGATCTTATTTGTCAGGCAGTGTGTAGGCAAAACAAGCAAACAAACAAAAAACTGGATTAATTGAGCAGATTTTGAGCCCAAATTGGTGATCTTGAATTTCAGCCATGCCACTCGGCATTGAGGTGGGAGGCAGAATAATCTCAACATCTCCTGATGATTGTCATTGTCTTGTCTTTGGAACAACAGGGGTGCCTATATTTTGCAACAGGGCTCTTAAGAGACAACCTGCACGGTGTCTGCATGGGAACTGCCACAAAGCTTGGTGTCACTATGACTACTGAAAAGCTGTTATCTGTTCTAATATCATAGAAAGAGAGACAGAGGGGAGGGAGGAGGAGAGAGAGGGAGAAAGGAACAGGGAGATGCGGGGAGAATACCAACACCTTCAGAGCTCCAGTGGCCAAACGCAGAAAACATCGAAATCTTCTAGAAGGAACAGTCTACATCAGATGCTAAGATGAATTCCTGAGACACCAAAGAGTGAGTGACATGTGTCCCCAGGATGCAGGGAGCTCAGCTGAGAGCCACTTCCACACATGCAGCAGAATATGCTTTGATAGATGTTTTTGTTGCTGTGGAAGGCAGGATTGAACCCAGCATGAAGGATGGATAGGCACCTCCTAAGTATGGACACACATTTCTGTCCTCTTCTTTGCAAATATATAGACTATTATGGCAGAAATGAGTCATTCCAACTCAGAGCACCTTTTCTGCTTTTGATAAATTAGTTGAATAGCTACTTCTAAATCTAACCCAGAATTTCTTCAGGTCATAATTTCACCACCTCCAGAGCACACTGGGCTTTTGTGACCCAGTGATTTAGGTGATGCCCTGCCCCTCCTCTGAACCTACCCAGCCACACCACTACATAGTATCCCATAGGTTCACTCTGTGGGAGCCAGAGTCCAAACCCCCAAAGTATACTTTCTCTTTTCTTTGCTCTGGGAAGAAATTACCCCCTCATGGTTCTGATTCAGAGCAGTAAAAAAAGGGGAGGGGTAAAAAGCTGAAACTTTTTTCTTTAATCTCAAGAACCTTTTCCAAAAAGTAGTATTTTGCCAAAATTGCCTTATATTTTTAGCATAATTCAACATTCTACTGTATTGTGAAAAGAAATTTTCCTCTTTGAAACAAAAATCTGGACCACATTAATAACCAGCTAATGGCATAAAGGATGTGTTTGCAGAAGCACTGTGACTGTGGCTAGCAGCATCCCTGGGAGCTGGAACAGGGATGTGAAGAGGGGTAATCGTAAGGCCAAGTATCCACCCCAAGTGAAGTTCCATTCCACGCATAGATTCCATGAGCCGGCTTCTTAACTGATGCCCAGCCCAGGGTCTGCCCTTAGGCACCTCACCTGTAAAATCACACACAGGGTTGAGATGAACAGAGTTAGTCAGCCATCTCCAAACAGGAGGCAATGAACAGAGCTAGTCAGCCATCCCCGAACAGGAGGCACTTAGAGAGCAGCTGCTAATGTTAGCATTGACTTTGTCAGGTCTTGGTCTTGTCCTCAGTCCCAGCCAGGGTTCAGCAAGGGGCAAGGCAGCTTTGGAGAGAAATGTGATGCTGAGTTTCACATCCAGCCCTGCCCACTTCTAGCAGCATAAACTTGGCCAACAACATGAACTGTCCTGGCAGGAGTGAAGACAGTCTAAAGAGAGATGCCTATGCCCTTGGCACCACTGTAGCAATGTACTGCAAGGAATCTCGTGGTTCAGGGAAGCGAAGGCTGAAGCCAGGGTGCCAGCTGGAGGAGGTTCTGGTTCCAGGGAAGGAGATTTCACTGAGTTCTGGCAACTTACCAGACCAACTTGCAGGAGAAACTGGAGCCAAGGCGATGATGGATCAGTGTTGGGTGGGGCTCCTCTTTAACCAGGACTGCTTAGTTACACACAGCTCTTGTGCCCTATCTAAACCTAACCTCATGTTGAGACCTCAAAGATTGGCTGTGGCTCACTGGACATGATTCTTGTCCCTTTTCTCTATATGGCCACTGAGACACGTCTCTTCCCTCTAAGTCTAACCATCACTTGTCTCTGGATTATAGTTTGAGGATGGGTGTCTGAGCCTAGGTAGTTGGACCTGCCAGGAATCATGCTCTGACCCTAACAGCTCCACTGACAACCTAACTCCAGCTTGACTTTTGTCTTCTGTAAAGAGAAATTAAACAGGCCCATGAATGGCCCCAAAGACCTGACTGTGTAACTGGGCAAGGTAAATCCTCATTCACATTAGTTCCTTCCTTCCTCTCCACCCCCTCCCCCCTGAACCTGGTCTTGTAACACCCTCCTTCTGCAGAGCCAGTGATTGGTACCATGACTTCCAACACCAGAAACAAGTAAGAGAGGTGGTGAGCAAGCATGTCCACCTTAGCTCTGTGCCTTCTCTAGGCTGGCACCTTCAGGGAGCAGGGCTATCCTAGCTATATGCTGCAATCATGAAATGCCATAGGCAGGGTTATCTCTAGGAGGCTGGGATTTGGTGGAGGCTGTTCTCTGCTTCCAAGATGGTACCCCTCAATGTCTTCCTCTCATGTGGAAGAAGGTAGACGGATGTGAGCAGTCTGCCTAGTTCCCTGCATCCCAGCATGAGGTTTGGAATCCCACTTGTGATGGATCCACCCTCATCATTTGATCACCCCATAAAGGCCTCACCACATTGAGGGTTCAGCCCCAGCACCTTGGTTTAGGGAACTGTATTGGGGACCCACCACAGACTCGGGGCCCAAGAGATGGAGTCTCTCACCCTACTTTTCCTACAGTTTTGCCCCTGAGAATCACAAGGAAGGGACAAGTGTTTTTTCCCCAGATGTCGCAGACACTGTGGGTTCATTGAAGTCTATGAAACAGAATAATTCAAGTGGCTTCATGATATCCTTTGGGAAATGAGAATAAGCACATAGCAGTTCAGAGGGTGGAAAAGACATCCCCAGACTGCTCCAGGAGTGCCCTGGGTGGGGTAGAGAGCCTCAGGACACCCTGCACTCAGTAAATATCCACTGTTGGTCCTCTGTCTATCCACAACTCCCTGAATTCGGGGGATGCAAGAAAACCAGCAATACCCACCCCCACATAGCTTACCCTCGATGGGGGGAGAACTAACTAACAGGCAGTTCTACGCTCTATGATGCATGATGATACGCAGTTAGAGAAGAGTGCATCAGGGCTGGGAGGCGCCCTCTCAATACAGGAGTCAGAGGAGATCTCTGTAAGGAAGGACCTGTAGGCAGAGATGGTAAAAGCGAGAAAGCAGGATGTGTGGGTGTCCTTGACAGCTGTGCCAGGAAGACAGACGATGGCATGTGCAAAGACTCTGGGGCACGGTATTAGGACCAACCATCAGGGAGGTAAAGCTGGAGCAGATAAAGAAAAAAAGGAAATGACCTCGGAGAAGTAAAACGGACCGAAGATCAGCCACGGGAAGGAGTCTGGCTTCACTAGAGCGACTTTGGACATGCATGTGGGTTTTGAACAGAACAGTGGCTTTGCTTAACAGAGTCGTGCGGTCTTCTCTCCTAAGAATAATCCAGGGCAGTAGGAGAGATGTGGGAAACTCAAAGGAAAAGCTACTCAATGATCTAGTGACCCAGGCAGAGCATAACGGTGGCTTTGACAAACACAGTAGCCTTCAAAGTGGTGACAGGTGTCAGACGCAGGCTGTCTCTCAAGGTAGGGTCAGCATAACTTCCTGACGGAGCAGGTGTGAGTGGAGATGGCTAGATGAGCCCTCCTGGCTGCAGGTGTCTGGGTTGGCTTGAGTCTCCAGAGAGATGGGGCCCCAGGGCAGCAGAAGCTGTGAGACCCTACCATCTATGAAAGAGAGTTAGCATGCAGGCAGAGGTTCGCACAGTGAGCCACATTCCACTCCATCACAAACCAAACATCCCCACTTCTCAAATAAAGAAACTTAACAGTTGAAGGTTTGAAATTCTGCTTTAAATGGCTCATCTTCTGTGTTGGCATAGCCTCTCTGGCAGCAGAACCCCTGAGTCTCCCCGATCCCCTTCACACCTCACAGACTCTGTGGACAAACAGAAAGCACCTTTCTCAAAGCAAGGCGCCCTTCACAACCCACAGTGCTTTGAATGGATGCTTTTATCATTTATAGCAGCCGTACAAAACCACTATTGTCCTAGCTTTACAACCACAGAGACACCGTGAGTCGAAACGTGTGTCACTGGAGACTCTGGAATGTCGAGTACCTAGACCCTTAAGCACTGTAAGCTCCAAAACCACCGTCTTCGGTCAGAGATTAAATGAAATTGATGAAAACACTGTTATTGCTTCTTGGGAAATGCCACTAAAAACACTGCCATCTTGTCTTTGATCAGTGGTAGGATGAAGCAGTCAGGCCTGGCAACTGTAACCAGGAAGTCTTTGAGAGTTAAAGGGAGTTTATATCCAGGATCACATATATCCAAAGATTGGTTTGAACTACCCATGAAGTCAGGGATGGCCATGAACTTGGGGTCCTCTTGCTTCTACTTCTAGCAGCCAGCAAGTCCCAGGAATCCTCCTGTCCTAGCCAGCACTCTCAGTTCTAGGGTCACAGGCAACTGTAGTGTACAACCACATCTGGGTTTTTACATGGGTGCTTAGGATTCAAACTTGGCTCCTGGTGCTTGCTCAGGAACCATCTCCCTAGCCCAGGAAGTCTTTTATTGAACAAACCCTTTACTGAGAGCCAAGCACCATGTCAGGGGCCACAGAGGCTGGAGAGTCCTGGGAAGCCTGGCATCTCACTGAGGTCTAAGCAGGACACAAGGAACAGTGACTACACCCAGCATCTATCTTCTGGTCTTTCTGTTTTTGTACAAGGCTGTACCGATTAGTGAGGGTAGATCGTCTGCATACCAGAAAAAAAATGTATCCTTGTTACCAGGATCCATATTTTCCTTACAAACTGGGGGTTTACAATTCTCACACACAAGAGTGTGCCACGGGAGAGGGAGGAGTGTGATAATGGTAAAATGAACCAAAGATAATATTTATCGAAGATTTCGTAGTCCCTTCTCAGTGGTCAGTTTTTAAATGCCTATTCTGCAGAAAAAAATACAGAGCAATAAAGACTGTTTTCTTTTTTTCCTCTCATCTCGACCATGGTGGGGAACTGACTTATCCCCACTTCCTTTGAGACTGACTCAAGTGTCACTTGGGGCAGCAGCAGCAGCCACTGTGGGGTTCTCTCCAGAACGGCTGGCATATAAGTGCTAGGGGCAGAGGAGACTCGTGCAACCCGGCTTTCCAGCCAGCTGGCTAACTTGCTGACTGCTCATTCGCTGTTTCTGTCTCTACCTCCCCACAGAAAAGCCTGGACTCCTACTGCTTCCTTGTCTTTGCCACAGTGTGCATCATGGGAGCTGTCTACTTCTATTTGGTCCTCCCAGAGACCAAGAACAGGACCCATGCAGAAATCAGCCAGGTCTTCGCCAAGAGGAACAAGGCTCAGCCCCCAGAGGAGAAGGCTAACAGCCAGCCTGCACCAGATCCATCCTCCACGCTGGACAGCCATGGCGAAATCCAAATGTCTAAATATGTAATCTCACTATAGGACCCCAAGGCCTTCCCGAAACTTAGAAGGTTTCAGCCGATTGAAGCCATGAGACTCTCATACTGGGGTGTTAGGAAGAAGCTGGGGACAATCAGATCTCACAGCTGTGTCTTCACAGCTACCCCTTCCAAACTCCCTGGAAGCATTCCCTAGGTTTGGTGCACTCAGCATTCTACACGGACCAAAGGTCGCCCTCTTCATGACCGAACCTGTAGTTTTGAAATAAAGTTGGGGGAAAGGGATCGGGTTGCCCACTCAAAGGAAGGACTTTTCATCTGATGGACAATCATTGGAAAGAAAATGACAGACCTGGACTTGTCCTTGCTATGCTGTTGCTAAGCAACCCTGACCTGCCCTTGGCCTCCAGAGTCCTGGACTTGGTCCTGCATGGAGGCTTTCTGACACCCATGGGAAGATTCTAGGTCGACACTAACAAATGCCTGTTGCTAATCTACCTCTGCCCTGTGGACCTGAGGCTTTGGAACACCTCTTACCAGCCCACCACCTTCTGCACCTACCGAGACAGGCTTTGTCCCCAGCGCTCACGGTTTCCAGGTCTGAGGCTGTCTTTAGTTCAGACTGTTACAGGAGAGCACACGGAAGATCAATAAATAATAGTGTTAAGAATTTTTCCTAACGCGAGCTCTCTGCCGACACAAAAATTGCAATCAAGCCAAATCACAACAAGCCAAATTTAAAAAATATCCAGATTTAATGGGATTCCTGTGCTCCTGGGTGGCCCCGAGGGGGAACCAGGAGGCTGCGAAGGCGACCACCACTGTGGGGAGAGGAAAGAGGCCAGGAGGAAACTTGCCAAGAAAGCAGTTTAAGTAGACTGAGGGAGCGGTTTTGGCAGGCTCGTCTTGACCAACACTTGGCGGGCACAGGGAAGGGGCCTCCAAAGATGGAGGCCAGAGACCAGGGCTTACAAATATGAGAAAGAACTTTCTGGCAACTAGGGGGCAGAGACTACAAGTTGAGCTCTGACCACTGAGAATGACACTAAGACTAAACCTAGAATTGATGGAAAAGAACACTGGGATTGATTAGTAATGCCTGCTCTGGATGAAGGAATGAGAGTCTCTGCTCCTGAGCCTCCTGTTCGCAGTGTGAAGGAGATTTATCTTCAGAGGTCACAAGTTGCCTGGAAAGACACTCCTTATCACTCAGAGTGCTCATGTGAAGGCTGGGAGAATCACCTGCCTCAACAGCTGTTAAGGGAGTCAAAGAATCGTATGTACAATAGGGTGTTTGAGTGGGTGTCTGGAGCAACTTTTATCTTGCCATCATTATACATGATTTATGATGTTTGGCTGAGTCTCTTCTTCTGCCCCTAAAACAAAGTACCTATGACAAATGTCATAAGCAAATGGCAGGTTCTTAAACTGGCATTGGTGTGTTTAAGTTTAGAATGCCTTATAAGGCATGGTACCAGACGGGGAAGTCCCCAGGCGAAGCAGCACTGCTGTTTTCCCGCCTACTCTAGACAAGGGTGGACTGATTTTCCCTCACTCTTCATCTGGGCTTCTCCATGGGTGCCTTGCCAGCTCAGGGCACCGTGCCATCCAGCACTGGTTTGGACAGTGTGTGTGCATATGGAGAGAACGTAATACGTGGATTTGACAAGTGCCATCACCAAGGGAGCCAAGTAAATTGCAAAGCAGAAATCCTAACATTTGAAAGCTGTCGTTCACTTGGAAATTTAAGAATTCTGTCAATAAATATTTATTAGCTAGTAACTAATCTGCCTCGGCTGGGTACTGGAGATATGTCTATGGGAAAGGAAACACCCAGCCCTGCCCTACACACTCATGTCTGACGGAGAAGAGGGAGAGTCACAGCACTATTGTGAGGCGCAGTGCCATCCGTACCGGGTGAACAGTGGTGTGGGGACGTCTAGCAGGAGGAGCTGGGTGGCAGCCGAGAAAGGAATGCCTTCCCAGACAAGAGACAGAGCAGAGCCAGGACGAGTGTGACTGTGAGGCCAGAGGACAGTAATTATTTTTGCATGTTCTTATATTTGAAATTATAATGAAGCCACACTACAGACATTTTTTGAAAAATAAATCTCATAATAGAACTGACCATCTCACTGCTTCACTTTTTACACGACTATGTCCATTTGCTGCCTGTTATTAGTCCACTACAAACACAGAATATATAAAGCATGATTGCAATCATATTTCTCTCATCTCCTATTTTTTCCCGCTTGATATTAAATCAAATACATCATCTCAATCCTGAAGACCTTTGTTCACACTCTGGTGTCTGCTGCAGAGAATTCTGCATAGGAAGCTGTTTCTTAGATGCTGGAAGACAGTGAATGGGGATCCAGGAGTCAGAGCCAGGCATTCCCTGAGGGTCTGCAGGCCAAAGTCTTGCTGGATGTCTATTAGTCATTAGCACCCTGCATCCTTGCATGGTCCCCAAGAGAAGCTCAGCTATCATCCTCACTTCTGATTCCCACCCAAGGCTAGGGCTGACCTCACCCCTTTTATGTCCATTATGCCCATTTCACTTCTTCCCCAATCTCCAAACAATGGAAGTTGGTATTTCTTCCCCTCGGAGTCCCTGGAATACGGTAATTCTTTCAACTTCTGGTGCTAATATGTACACACAAGGCCATTTCTCTCTGGCTAATTTTAATTAAAAGCCCAGACACAATCACAGTGTAAACTCAGGCAGACTGAAGAAAGCAGGCAATAAGAAAGCAGTTCGTAGGTGGGGCTCAAACTGTAGCCCTGACTTCCTGCATCTTCTCCTCCCACATCTCCCAGCTCACACTCCAAGACAGCAATGTCCAAAACCACAGAATGGGTACCCAAGAGAAGCTCTGGAAGAAACCGTTACTCTATTCGGAGTGATGGGAGGAAACGCGGGGCCCTGCCTGGAGGACGGGGAACCACTGGAGGTGACAGTAGGAACCACACAGGCACTTAACAAAAAACCCTTCTTTCTGATGAGAAGTTGGGAACATGAGCCTCTAAGGGAATGCTTATTACTCAGCCGTTCTCTCTGCCTCTCTCTCTCTCTCTCTGCCCCCAAGTCCCTCCCTTCCCTCTCCTCCTATTTCTGCTTTGTTTCAGATACAAGCCCACGTAAAATATAACACAATAGTGGGGGTGGGGGAAGCCTTGCGGCTCTGACCAAGAGAGAAGAATGCAAGGGCAAGGGAGTAAAGAGAGCTGAAGACACCCTAAATCTGTGGATGAGATTCTGCACCAGCATGCATCTGATCAGAGGAACTTTGAGAATCGAAATACATGTAGACCCCAGCACAGGCCCATCCAGTTGCCAAGGCACACACACGGGGTGGACCTACAGAACAGCACAGAGACTAAGGTAGGAGTCACCACCCACAAAGCATGGGTAAAAACTTTTTATCTGAATTTAGCCAGGCCAACTGCCTGCTCTCAAATAAAAGCACACATAAAACTTGAATAAGTGTCAGTTACACTATTTAAAACGCACAGGATCAATGTGTGTGTGTGTGTGTGTGTGTGTGTGTGTGTGTGTGTGTGTGTGTGATAACAGGGTTAGAAACTGGCCAAGTAGGACAGAAGCCCCAGAGTGTCAGCTCTAAGAATGTCCTTCCTTTGCAGCTGTTGAAAACTTGAGTTCAGATCCCAGAAGCCATACAAAAATGTGGCTGTGACCATTGTCTTGTTCACCAAAACCCCAGGGTTTTGAGGGAAAAGGACAGGAGAATTGGTGGGGCTCACAGGCTAACAGGACAGCTCCTGTGTCAAAGAAATAGATGAAGAGGGACAAGACACCTAATAGCCTCCTCCAGACCCTAGACCCTACTCACGTGTACAAACACACACCTGCACACACAGGTACACACCTGCACACTCATGAGCACTTAGATAACACTAACCATCTTATAGAAACACAAAAGAAAAAAGAAAAACAGGAAAGGGGAAAAAGAAAAATAGCACCTAGCCAGTTATTCACTGGCCAATTCCAGAACATGATTCAATTGCCCAGCAAAGAGGTAGAGAAAGACACAGTGAGCAATTGGCTGGACTCTGCTTCTGACAGCTGGATTTGGTGTCTGCGGTGAAAGCACTGGCTGAAATCGCTATGTCCCCACAAAGATGAGGGATCTGTAGAAGTGGGACAGAGTCCACTTGCTGGCCTTGAAGGTAGAGGAAGGGGCCTGAGGTAGGGACTGCAGGTAACCTTTCAAGATTGGAAAGGGCAGGGGCTGGATTAGCCCCCTAGACACCCTGAGAAGAGTGCAGCCCAGCCAGCATCTTTACCTGCAGAACTTCTAGTTCCCAGACTGTAAGATAACAAATCTGGGTGGTTTCAGTCCAGGAGGGGAGAGTGAATCACTCCTTTTAAATTTCCATCCTTTGCCTTTTGGTTCGGAAAAGCATTTGCATTGTCAGAGGAAAAAAAAAACATAAATAAGACAAAAATCCAGATTTCCCAATTTCTTATTTCCCATTTTTGTGGATGTATATTTGACGAATAAAGAGTTGTGTAGCTTTAAGGTGTATGGCTTGATGTTTTGAGCTAAGTTTATCCTGTGAGACGAGGGCAGCCAAGCCAATTAGCACAGCCCTTGCCGGACATGGTCAGCATGTTCTTGTCACTTTAGACATGATGTGCACACTTACGATCTACCACTTCTTATACTTCAGGTTTGCAATGCACTGCTGTCTGTTAAGCTACCATTGTGGACAATGTTTATTTTACATTACTGAAGCCTTGAACCATTTCACCCACCTCTACCTCCCTCTGCCACCACTAACCCCGGTGGCTGCCATTCTCCTCTCTGCTAACTCACTGTGTTTGTGGTCATTTGTTACAGCAGTGGTAGAAATACAGGGCAGATGTTCTAGATCTTTGTCCCCATAGTGAGTAAAGAATCTGTGGAGCCCAAGAGGCTTCTTGAGATCTGGGAAGTCTTTGACATGATTCCTCATGGTCTCAACCCAAATTGGTCTTTGCTTAGATGGCACATCTTAGCTACTTCTCCTTGCAGACACTTTGAAGAATGTTTCCACTGCTGGGAATCCCAGAAGTGATGGCTTCAGATAGAGCATCTTTAGTCTCCATGGCGTAGCAGGCACCAGAAACTCTTACCTTATTAGGGAAGCAAAATAAGACTGGGGATGCAGCTGCAGTAATATTGCCCAGCGTCTTAGATACAAAGCTAGAGCCATGCCTTCAGGGGGCTTTGAGGACCATGCCCCAGACCTCACATGTCCAAGCTGCTATCACAACCCTGGGCTCCCCACCCCTGCATTTGCCACTAATCCTCAATATTCTATCTTGACTTCTATCACTTCTTATTTCCAGTGTCTTTTGTGACTGAAACTCAATCCATACAAGTTGTGACAGGATGGTGCCCACGGCAAATGAGAATCCATGAGGCAAATCCAATTCTTTTGACACATTGCTAGTTATTTCCCTGGGGCACGGCTGCCTGCGGGTACTTGAGGATTCTCAGCGTCTGGTGCCCTGGCAGCGTGCTGGAGCTGTCTGTGGTGCTGACCTGGCCCTGCTTCCTGCCTGGGTTCCCTTCTCCTTCCTGCTCTGAAAAGGCTTTCATGTGGTTGCTTGGGATGCTGGAAGTAGCCTGTGAAGTAAATATTATCGAGATTGTTGTGTATGCTCCAAGATCTATTCTTCCTGCTGAAAGCCTGCCTGGACACAAGAACCACCACCAATTTCTGTTTTTCTTGCTTGGCAAAAGAGCTCACAGAATTAGAAGAAACACCCAACCAGAAATAATAGGCCCTATTAGCTACTCATTCTGCTTAGCAAATTAAACAAAAGTTAATGGCTTAATCAGAGACTAGAGACAGAGCTCAGCAGTTAAGAGTAGGTACCACTCTTTAAGAGGACCCAAAGGTGGCTCCCAGCACCCATGTCAAGTGGCTCACAACCACTTGCAGCCCCAGATCCAGGGATCCTATGCCCTCTTCTGACCCCATATGGGAGGTGCCTTCACATGTACCCCTATACTACATACATATGATTAAATATAATAAAGACAGATCTTTAAGGCTAGTGGCTTAAACAACAGTGGCTTATCCTGTCTTGTGGTTCCATGAATCAGCTGGGCAGCTCTGTTATTCCTCTTGAGCCCGTATCCACAGCTAGAATTTGGTGGATGGTCCCTTGGATCTTGGCTCAGCTGGAGCAGTTGAGACAATTGGACCCTCTCCTTTATGTGACTTTGCTAGGTGATGGGAATGTAAAACTGGATAAAATGAATCCATTGGAGAGAGAAGATGATAGAGGATGCTCAGACATGGTTGATCAGTCTCCAGGGTAAGGAGGACAGTTGAAAAGCAAGTCTAGACTGGTGACGTAGTGGCACAAATGTCATGTGAGTAACCAATCAATTGGATTTAATGCCCACTCTACAAGATGAAATCCATACTGGCACCATTATTAGGCCAAGAACCTATGGCTAGACAGATCTCTAAGAGAGAACCTATTACTATTATTCTGCTAAAGGGACATAGTATTAAACCATCTCCTAATGACTTATTATTATACCCATAGGTTAACACATCTGTCAACCATCAATCAAAGAGTTTCTGTTTGCAGTAGATGGTAATCAACAGAAAAACTCACAACTGGCTCAGGTGCAGACAGTAGACTGCAGAATGCTCAGCCCTAATTGCAGCACAGACCTCACATGTCTCATTCAAGGGTTTATAGATCACTGAAGAAGGAGGAATGGAAAAGTGTAAGAAGTAGAGGTAGTGGGTGACTATTAGGAGACACTGCTTTCTGGACACAGCTAGGCAGCTACACATGTAAACTCACATATGAGCATAAGACCTGCACAATTCCAAGTCAAACCCTATCCTAGCATGGACAGGGGAGTTGGACATGAGGTCCCATCCCCAACCAATGCACTATGGGCAATTCTCTTGCATGAGAAGGGATCAATTTTCTCTAAAAGTCTAGCCCCTTATAAGTTATCCATAGTCCAGTGGAAGATCAAATATGCATAAATATCTGGGCAGCACACATATATAAATTGGTATTGATGAGAAGGGAAAATACACCAAGTTGGGTGTGGAGGGAAGTGGGGAGATCTGAGAAGAGATGGGGAGGCAGGTGAAGAAGATCAAAACACTGATAGGGAACAACTGTCTAGCATTCTCTCTGTGCAGACTGTCTTCCTTCTCTGCACATTGGTGGCATCCATCAATCCTCCACGAGTGTGCCAAGGCACCCCTGTCTCTGGAGCTTTCCCCATCTTTGCCACCTTTTTTCAGTTGGCTGTTTCAGGTGCCCTAGTGTTCCCTTGTTGATGCTTTTCTTGGTGCTTTAGGGTTTCTGTGACTTATTCTCGTCTAATTCCTCCTTCAGCTAGACTCTGAGATCATCACATCAGGGTCATCTCAGGACTCCACAGCCCTGCAACCCCGTGAGCGCTTATTACACACTTGCTAAAGAGATGAACATTGATCTAGGTGTGAAGAGGCTGTGATGGGAGCCATGGGGAGGGGGAAAGTGTGGCGAGATGATTAGAAAAATCACTTCTCTGCAGGGAAATCGAGCTGCATCTCAGATGAGGACCAGGATGCCATCAGACAGCAGCAGGAGCAGATTTCCAAGCTGACTCTGTGGAGATGAAAAAGGAACGACCTATTCAGAGAAGGGCAGATTGTTGCTGTGGCCAAACACAATGGCTCGGAGAGTAAAGGTGGGAGTTGAAGCTAATCAATGGTCTAGACTGGAAAATCATGGCGGTCAAGACCACTTCTTAAAACCTTCTGGGACCATGAGTGCCTCGCATCTTTCATCCATGGCTGAGCCGGGGTCTAGACAGGCAGAACCTAATCACCATGCTGTGTCTTAATTGAGTAAGTAATGAGACTTGGGAAGGGCAGGGCTTTGCAATCAGGCTTCTCCCCATTAGCCAGTTGTGAACCCCAGAGAAGAGAGGTCATGCTGAGAGACAGCAACCCAGCACCTTTCCTAGGCATTTACTGTCATCTACACGAAGATGAGTGTAATTATCTCGATCAGATTCTCTTCCCCTAGCAAATTCGTACATGAGTCAAGCAGATTTCCTCCCATTAAATCAGAGCATTTGGGGATTGCACCACTTCTCAGCCAAGAACTAGATCCTGGAAAAAAGGAAGGCAAAAGGGAAAAAAGAGAGTTTTTGCAGCAGGATGTGTGGGTGGTGAGGACAGAGAATGGGAGTGTGTCTGGAACCCAAACACCTAACAGCTCCTCAGAGTCTCTTGAATTTATAGCACACGGAACTTCCTGGCAGCACAAAACCTCAGCCTTTGCCGAATGCCTTCCCTGTGTAGTCTGGATAGCAAAAAGAATGTCTACAAGAACATGTTTTTCAGGCCGGGAGCAGGTGCTTTAGAGAGGTTTGACACAGGAAGGAAAAGAAGAACGCTGGTTTCTGTGCTGGTGTCTGCTTGGCACCCGCACATGGGCAATGCCTTGAGTAAGAGGACGCAGTGGAATGCAGACATCTTCATAACTTTTACTTCTGCGTGGGATTTAACACAATTCAATTATACGACTCACAGAAGAAAGCAAGGACATGTTCTGTTACCCATTAAAGCATCCGGGATTACCAGCATTCCTTGTATATGGTAAGCTGTAAATGGAGTCTGCTCTTTAATTCCTGGTCACCCAGACCTGAATAGTCACACAGAAACTATATTAATTACAACACTGCTTGGCCAATAGTTTAGGCATATGACTGGCTAGCTGTTATATCTTAAATTAACCCATTTCTATTAATCTATGTACCACCACGAGGCTGTAACCTACCGGTGAGATTTTCCAATGTCTTTTCCTTTAGCAGCTACGTGGCATCTCTCTGACTCTACCTACTCTCTCTCTATATATATATCTCTGTTTAGAGTTCCTGCCTGACTTTACTCTGCCAAGCCATAGGGTGAAACAGCTTCTTTATTAACCAATGGTAATAAAACATAGTCACAGCATACAGAGGGGAATCCCATATCATCACAGATAAAGAAGTGTGTAATGGCTAAACTGACTTGTGAATAAGATTGTTTGTAACACTAGGGAATTTGGGGAGAGAAACAAGAACTGATTTAAAGATATTGGAAGCCATGCTAGTCAACTTTGGCTGGAATCCAATTATAGATATAACACAACCAGGAAATAATTTTGATAGCAGTCGGAGTTCTTTTAGTTGCATATGGCAGAATCCTGGCTTCTAACAGGTTAGGAAGAAAGAAAGCCAGTGCTTTGCCTGTGTAATTTCTAGGAAGGTTCTTGTCTGATGATCTTCTGGGTCCAGAGGCTTCAATAATGTCACCCAGGCTTGCAATTCAGTCTCTCTTCTTTTGGTGGCTCCTCTCTGCTTGGGTATTTGTTCCTCAAGTAGTTTCTCCAAGTAGTAGCATCCAGGACCTCCAACCTTGCTTCTTCTCAGCTGAGCCACTCAGTGGGAAAACCCTCTTACCTGATGGACCAGTTACCTGTTGCTGAGAATCAGACCAGCCCAGAGCTCAGTGGCCCTTCTCCCTACAACTCTGTTCATAGACAGCTCAAGCCAGGCTATCCTGGGCAGCCTTTCCACCCATGTGGTGGGCCTTGAACCAGTCAGGCATTTCAGTGATGTCATGTGTGGGGGGTGGTCTCTGATGGCTTTATTCAGATGTCAATGTTTCTGGGAATGGCTAAGACAATGGAGATGTCTCTCTGCAGGAAGATTTTTGTTGTTTGTTTTTTTATTTTTCTCCAAAAGACCCAGCCTGGCTTGTGCATCAGGGAGCAATGTCCTGGGGCAGTAAGAACAGACTCTTTAATCTTCTCCACTCCACAGCTCAGGACTCATGCCATGTCACTTCTAATCAAAGTCATGGACCACCGCTCAAGAAAACAAAGCAAACTCGACCTCTGCTTGATGGTACCCAAAGCCTCATCACAGTGTCCATGCAGGATAAAAGAGTGTCCAAAGTCCTGCCTCCTCCAATGGACACTATTCAAATCAGATTTAGACTATTCAAATTTAGACTTTTCTCTAAAGCTCATGACGCATTGTCTTGCTGTTTAACCAATGAAGAAAGCTCAGACAGCAATAATTCAGTGGCAGACCCGTCTTTAAGGGCAAACTTCAAAGAATTTATTCCAAGAGAGGACAGGGGGCAGGTCACTGTGCTACACAGCCAAGATGGAGGATGATCTGGGGTCTTTTTGCTTTTCTCTACTCTTCCTCTAACTGGGCTACTTCATCTCCTGCTCCTTGCTTCAGTATACTCAAGGGACTGGAGCCCAGAATCCCAGCAGTCAGTACTGGCTCTACATGAAGGCATCTGGGAACCCACAGCAAAGCCTATTCTTCAGCTTGCTGAGCAGGTGTGTTCCTGGCCAGGGTCCCAGTGTCACTGCTCCCTCGGGGAGCCTCAGCAGCAGGAATGGCTGGGCAGCAGTAACAGCCGGGCAGCAGGAGCAGCTTCTGACCCATTCACCCCGACTCTCCCTCCATCAGGAAACTTGAAAGCAAGAACATGTGACAGTTGGTAGATCTTAAAGGCTGAGTCTGAAGCCTGCAACCCACCCTGACTTCCTAGGCGATGAGTCTAGCTTTGATCCTACAGGCTCTAAGGCCTACTTTGATAAATGTTTGCCACTCTTGACTTCATCAAGTCAGAAAATAAATAGGGTGCAAACTTATACAGCCACTTTGGAAAACAGTATGGTGGTTTCTCAGAAAATTGGGAATCAATCTACCTCAAGATCTAGCGATTCTGTTCTTGGGCATATACCCAAAGGATATGCAATCATACAAGAACGCTTCCTCAACTATGTTCATAGCAGCATTATTCATAATAGCCAGAACCTGGAAACAACCTAGATGCCCCTCACCTGAAGAATGGATAAAGAAAATGCTGTACATTTACATAATGGAGTATTACTCAGATGTTTAAAAAAATGGCATCAAGAAATTTGAAGGCAAATGGATGGAGCTAGAAAAAAAATCATCCTGAGTGAGATAACCCAGACCCAGAAAGACAAGCATGATATAAACTCACCCATAAGTGGGCATTAGATATAAAGTAAAGGATAACCATGCAACAATCCACAGACCCAGAGAGGCTAGGAAACAAGGAGGGCCCAAGGTGGGGGGAACACACGGATCTCCCTGGGAAGGAGAAATAGAAGCGATCTCCTGGTTGGACTGGGGGTGAATGGGCATGGGCACTTGAGGGATCAGGCTGGGGTGGGTGGAGGGGGAGAGCGCTGAGAGAGATGACTGAATAGGGGGGCTCTATGGAGTCAGGTGCCTGATGCAAGGGAAACCCCCATGAGTCTACAAGGATGGTCCCAGCTAAGACTCCTGGCAGCAGAGGACGCACAGCCTGAACTGGCCATGTCCTGTGGTTGAACTGGTGACTATCCCCTTTGTCATCGGAGAGCCTTCATCCAGTGACTGGTGGAGGCAGATTCAGAGATCCAGATACTCCTGCTCAGGCAGTCCTGCTGAGGAGAGGGAGGAAGAACTGTTGGAGCCAGGGCGGGTCAGGGACATCAGAGGAAAATCCACAGAAAATGCTAGCCTGGCTCGTAGGAACTCACAGAGTCTGAACCAACAACCAGGGAGTCTGCATGGGACTGACAGAGGCCCTCTGCATATATGGGACAGTTGAGTAGCTTGGTCTGTTCGTGGGACTCCTGGCAGTGGGAGCAGGGGATGTCTCTGGCACTTTGACTGGCTCTTGAGAACCAATTCCTCATGCTAGATTGCCCTGCTCAGCCTGAATAAGAGGATACAGGGGGAGGTGCTTGGTCTTATGGCAACTTGATATGCCATGTTTTGCTGATGCCTATGAGAGGCCTACCCCTTTCTTTCTGAGTGAATACAGAGGCAGGATAGACTGGGGGTAAGGAGAAGAGGATGTGATTGGAATGTAAAATAAATTAATTGAATTAAAAGATTAAAAATAAATAAGTAATAAATAGGATTTCTCAAGAAGGCAAGTGGGAATCAGTCTCCACTAGAGACACACTGCCCCGCCAATATGAGACCAAAACAGAAACAATATATCAAAAAAGGAACAATATACCTTGTAGGTTAAGGGTTGTGATATCATAAGACAGTTAAGAATAAGTTCCTGTTCGACCTATGTCAAGTCCTTGCAAGTTAAGCACCCCTGGCAATGAAGACCCATGAGAAACACAGCCAGGGCCGTATGTTTAGAACATGGGAGGGGGGCAAATGCTGGCATGGGAAGATGCCCATTTGAAACAAGAGACTCAGAGAGGGCTTTCAGAAGGAAACAGGTGGCCCTGTAGGAAGCTAGGCATGAAAGGATTGCCCAGAAATGGGATGAGCTGCTGCTAAGGAGCCCCCAGCAGGAACGAGCACGGTACACAGAGTACATGCTCCTGGAGGGACTGTGTCCGGGTTAGGAAATAGAGTACGATTTGAGACTGGAGGAATAGGCAGGAGCCTGCCTTCCGTTGTGAGAAAAGGCTAACAGATAGTTATCCCCAGAGAGGGTGCCGTCTGATCTCAGACCTCAGAAGTCCTGGATCAGAGGGTTTCCAGGGTCAACTGAGTTTGGAAAACCCTCACACTATCCATTCCTCACGGGCAGTCACAGATTATACTAGCAGATGGAAGTTGGGGGGGGGGGTCTCACATGTCGTCTGTCTAAAACACCCCTTACCAAACCACAGAAGCTGCCATGAAGACCATGGGGCACCTTGACTATCATGCTATACACAGGCAGGTTTCCCATTGGAGAGGTTTTTCAAAGCACAGGAATGACCACCAGGTCAGGCAGGAGCACTGGAAAGATATCCTTCCCAGAGGAACTGCCAGGGTCTATAAGTGTGTCACAACTGGGGCACACCGTGCACAGCTTAGCAACAGGGAGATATTCTGACATGTGTGATTCACCTTTGTGTGACATCCAAGACTGTGAACAGTGGCTGTGATGTCGCTTGGTGAGTCCATCTTATGGGACAGTCGTTAGGCATCTGACCTCTTGTTTACATAAACACATCTAGGTGATGGACCACCGTACAACACTCTCAGAAAAACTCGACAGGTCATAACCAAGCATGGCTCTCCATGCCTGTAAGCAAGGGAGACTAGGCCAAAGGGCTTACAGGTTCCAGACCAGCTTAGGCTACAGCACAAGAACCTGTCTTTCTCCCCAAAACAAACAACGTGAGGGGAACTCAATAAATGCTCTGCCAGTTTGTCCTGAGAGCAAATGTCTGCACCACAGTCTCCTTAGATGTGGGGGTCATTCTCTTCCAACACCAGCACCACAACCAGGCCATAGATGGAAGACTCACATCTGAATTCCTTTCTCCCTAATCCAATCTGTCCACTTGAAGGATTGAGTAGCTGCCCACTTTGTGGGCTTAACAAGCAGCATGACAGCTGTCGCTGGACTGAGTCCTAGCTATGGTGTCTAAGTCAAATGTTCTACCTTGTCCTGAATAGGGATGAGAAGCCATTGTACCTACTGGCCTGTACCCCATCTTCTTGGATTGCCTGCTCCTTTTCATAGCCAGCTCATCCACAGAAAAGCCAGTTCTTTCCTAGTTCATCTTGTTCGTGTTGTAGCAAGCAAGAGAGTGCTTTAAACAGTATGCTTCCCAGACGACTCACCTTAAGCTGGGAGCTCCTTAACACTTCAACACTGTCTCCTAAACTTCTTCCTTCAACAGCGTCGTTGACGTCCTCCACAGACCACCATCTTCACAACCCTCGGGGCTGGTTTTCTTGATGCCCCTGCCTGTCTAAAGCCAATCCTGTGTGTGTCAGGAATGTGTTTCATGGTAACTCCCCACTCCAGATGTGCAGGAAGATCTCTTTCCAGATAGGAAGTCACCTGCAGACTTCCCAGAACTGCCAAGGAGGGGATGCTAGGACCAGCACAGAACTGAAGTGAGACTGTGAATGTGCTAACATCCATAGCGAGGAATGGAGGCCCCCATAGCAGGCGTGTCTGTATTCTTAAAAGGTCATGTGTTGAGGGCTGTCAAGGTGGCTCAGAGGGAAAGGCACTTGCTGCCCAGCCTAATGACCTGAGTTCAGTCATTGGGACCTACATGGTGGAGGGGGAGAACTAACTCCTAGAACTTGCCCTCTGACCTCCAACAGGCATGCACACAATCACACACACACACACACACACACACACACACACACACACACACACATGCACGCGCACACACGAAGTAAATAAATGCAATGATTTTCTAAAATTCATATATTGAAGCTTAATTTCCAAAATGATAGCAGTCCGTGGGGGAGTCTGTGAAGGAGACTCAGGCATGTGAGTGATGCCCTCGTGAATGATTGTTAGTGATTACGTTAGTCAGTTTTAGTTTGTTTCATTTCATTCACTGTGGTGAATCACCATGGAAAACAACATAAAAGAAATTAGTTTCCACTCACAGCTTTAGAACTTTCCGTATCTGCTACATCCTTCATCATGTCTGGTTCTGTGGTACCTACATCATGATGGGAGAGCCATAGCAGCCAGGAAGCAGAAAGGTCTAGATACAAAGGGCCTCAGAACAAGATCTAATATTCAAAGATGTGCCTGTCCCCAGTGGTCCACTCCCTCCAATCAGGCCCCAGCTCTTCCTAACCCTTGCAGACACATAATAATGTCAGCACCTTCGTGCCCTGTCATCTCTCAATAGTGCCACCCTCTGAGGAATCCACCTTCAGTGGGTTTTTGTGCGGGAGGCAATATTTCATGTTGAAATCACAACAGTGACCTTATAAAAAGAGACGTGAGAGAACAGGCTGCCCCTCTGCCATGTGGAGGAGGGCACAGAAAGACTGACTGTCTTGACACAGAAGGAGAGCCCTCGTCCAACACCGAATCTGCAGCACCTCCACCTTGGAATTGTTAGCCTTCAGAGAAGTGAGAAATAACTTCTGCTGTACGCAGATTCCCCAGCTCAAAGCAATTTGTTAAGCAGCATGAAGTAATTGAAGCAAGATAATGGGATTCGAGGGCTGAGTGCACAGTGTCTCCCCTGATTTCATGTTGTCTTCCTCCCACTGGCCAGCCATCCTTCTTACATTCATAAAAAGCAAAAGGACACATAATGTCTGGGAGCACAAATATCGGGAATCTTTCTCTTTAAGGATAAGAATAGAAAACCACCTTGGCCTTGATCATCTTCATTCGTAAACCAACCCTATCTCACTCATTACATCTAATCACCGCAGCCAGCACCATTAAATAAAATTGATAGATTGACACTGTGGGGGAGGTTAGAAACAACAGTTTTTACATAATGATTCCCACTATGACTTGGTTATAAATAACCCATAACGACAGCTATCTTTGTGTAACAGGTCCTGACTGTAGGAGATGCTGGGATGCTATACAGATTGGGAAGGAGTCAGTTGGCATAGGCAATCAGCATGATTTCAATATTTAGCATAATGTCCAGGGCGGCAGATGACTGAAGGGCACAGGAGCCTCCAGTTACTCCTCAGGAGATTTGGGAAAATGATATCCCATGGCCAGTGTTTACTGTGATTCCCAAAGAGAACTCTCACTCCTCTCTGTGACAGCATCTTTTAGGTACTGGGTGTCTGGATACTGCAGATACATCCTGAACAAAATCTCTTCAGAAGACAAGGGACAGAGATAAATCTCAATCTCATCTTCTCCCCTCCAGTGGAATCAGTAGTCACTATTCAGCCATTCATTTATTCATTCATTCATTATAGGTGGGGTGACTAGGCAGGAAGTAGAGGCGGGGCAACCAGAACAGGAGAATTCTGGGAAGAGGAAAGCTCAGTTTGCCGTCATCTCTCACCCAGACACATAGGAAGCAAGATGAGAATGCCTTACTGATGAAAGTTACCAAGCCACATGGCTAACACAGACAAGAATTATGGGTTAAGGTGTAGAAATTAGTTAATAAGAATCCTGAGCAAATAGGCCAACAAGTTTATAATTAATGTAGACCTCTGTGTATTTCTTTGGGGCTGAATGGCTGCAGAATTGGGCAAGACAGAAATCTAAGTCATTAAATGGGACCAACATGGACAACTAAATTCACTTAAAACCTGAGAGACCTTGGGAAGTAATTCTAGACAAAAAAGAGCAGAGTTAAGCATGGATTCTTGGTAGCAACATTTTCTCGGGGTGGGGGGAGGCTCTGCTTGCTAGAGGCAAGCAAATATCATTTAAGAGAGGCTTCCTGACTCAGTTTTAGCTGCAAAAACCTTGCAGCTCTTTTAAGAGGCCCTGACACCAAACATTTAAATGGTGTTTATGAATAGCCAACAGCATGCTTTTTGGTAGTGGCAGACACCTTGAAACTCCATAGAGTTGTGGCAATAAACATGGATCCCACCAGTACCTCCACCATGAGGCTAGACTCTCAGAAAGCTAAGAAATGGGGGTGGGTCCAGCCATCAAAGCCATGGCTTTAATCCTAGCCATATTATTTAGCAAATTAAAGACTCATGTGGTCAGAAAAAGAGAGATATACAGTAAAGATAGATTCAAATGAAGAAAACCTCTAAATGGTTTAAAATATGTTTAAAAACATATTTTGGCTTGGGAGAGAAAAGAAAAAGGACAAATTCCTTAAAATAAAAAAGAAAGAAAGAGAGTAGTTCGATGTGATGGCACACACCTTTAATCCCTATACTTGGGAGGCAGAGGCAGGCAGATCTCTGTGAGTTCAAAGACAACCTGGTCTACAGAGGGAGTTCCAGGACAGCCAAAGATATACAGAGAAACCTAGTCTCAAAAAACCAAAAATTGAAAAGAAATAGAAAAGAAATAGAGTTTAAAATAAAGCCATGTAAAGATGGAAAATACACGAGTCTAGATACTGTATGTTATTGTGTTGTCTTTAAATTGTTTGAATGCTGAGGAAGGAGCAACAGCTACTAAAAGACATTTTATTATAAATGCTGCTGGATTAATCCAACATATATATTTTGAAAATACCTTGACTTTAAAATATAAGTCAAAAGATATGTTACTTTGGAGAAGAGGTTTGCTTTTGTTTCCACAAAAAATGAGAGGTTATGGATTCATTCTGGGTTAAGAAAAATTGGTTTGATCAAGGAAGACCACCTGAGAAATCTCTGGTAGGAGCAAATGGCCCAGATGTCTATGTTCTACATCCAGAACAGATTCAAGACTGCTGGCTGAGATGATCAAGCCACACAGGATACTCCAGTCAGGACTTGACCGTAATTCAAAAATTTCTTTAGGTCCCTGTAAGATTATCAGTGTCCCCAATCAATAGGAAGTAGCCTGGAAAACTATGCCTGCATTCACAAAAAAAAGATTATGGATGTTTGTCTTTCTTTAGAGTGTTGGTTACAAGTTGTTATGGATAATGGTCAGGAAGAAAGCTAAACAAAGGGTATTAGATTCAGAGTTCTTGTTTTGAAATAAAAAATGGGGAATTGCTATGGGACAATGATTTTGTATTGTTTTAATAAAACACTGATTGGCCAGTAGCCAGGCAGAAAGTATAGGTGGGGTGACCAGGCAGGAAGTAGAGTCAAGGCAACCAGAACAAGAAAATTCTGGGAAGAGGAAAGCTTAGTTTGTGGTCATTACCCACACACAGAGGAAGCAAGATGAGAATGCTTTACTGATAAAAGGTACCAAGCCACATGGCTAACACAGACAAGAATTATGGGTTAAAATGTAGAAATTAGTTAATACGAAGCCTGAGCTAATAGGCCAACAAGTTTATAATTAATGTAAACCTCTGTGTGTCTCTTTGGGACCGATCGACTGCAGGACCTGGCAGGACAGAAACCTCTGCCAACAATTCATTTCATGCAGTTTTTAAAGGTGTGTGTGTGTGTGTGTGTGTGTCTGTGTCTGTGTCTGTGTCTGTGTCTGTGTCTGTGTGTCTGTGTTTGAATGCAGGAAAGATGTAATCACAATTGAGAAGAGGATTTTAATCCCCTAGAACTAGAGTTACAGAAGGTTGTGAGCTACCATGTGTACCAGGGAACCAAACCCAGTTCTCTGCAAGAACAACAGTGTTCTTAACTATTGAGCCATTTCAATAAAAAGTACAAGGAGCTTCATAGATGACACAGGAGAACCCGGTGATTTTCTAAGAGTTGTGTATTATGACTGTAGAATAGAGAAACTGCCTTAAGAATAGCTCAGAAGGAGGCTGGAGAGATGGTTAAGCAGTTAAGGTCACTGACTGCTTTTCCAGTGGACCCGGGTTCAGTTCCCAGGACCCACATAGCTACTCATAACTATTTGTAACTCTAGCTCCAGGAGATCCTACACCCTCTCACAAACATACAAGCAGGCAAAACACCAATGCACATAAAATAAAAAGAAAACAAAAGAATAGCTCAGAAAATAAGAATGAGAGCAATACAGATTATGGAGGATGGCTTGTGACATTTTAAAGGGAAGCAAAGACTATATCAGAACCATTTATGTAATATTTTGAATTTAAAAGTAAAACCTGTACTTTTCTGAGATAACCAATATTGGTCAGCTGGGACTGAAAATTAGCTATGATTAAGAAGACAGTAGCATCATTGAGACAAAATCTCCTGGTGTTTCCTCAGAGTCAACACACAGGACTGTAGTCCAGAAGGAGCCAAAGTTACACTTAGTTCTTTTTTTATTATTATTATTGAAAAAAAAATTTCCGCCTCCTCCCAGCCTCCCATTTCCCTCTCCCTCCTCCTACTCCTCTCCCCCTCCCTCTCCAGTCCGAAGAGCAGTCAGGGTTCCCTGCCCTGTGGAAAGTCCAAGGTCCTCACACCTCCATCCAGGTCTAGGAAGGTGAGCACCCAAACTGGCTAGGCTCTCACAAAGCCAGAACATGAAGTAGGATCAAAACCCAGTGCCATTGTCCTTGGCTTCTCATCAGCCTTCAGATCGTATAAATCTTTCACCTTTTACACTTAGTTCTTGTAGCTCAAGGCGGTAATGTATCAGAGTCTTCAAAGTGGAAATGGTATAAAGAGTTTTAAAGGCATAAAGAGGTCAGGGTAGAAACTGAGGCTTAGCATTCGGAGAAGCCACTTGTGAAGGTGCGGCCTCAATTGTAGTCAAAGCTCCAGGATTGAAGGAGTTATGGACAGGAGTTGCCTTGGCAATATGTGACAGGGTCAGAGTCACTGAAGAGATGCTGGGAGAGGACATTGGTAAAAGTGGTAATGGAGGCCCCAGCATTCTGGAGATGCCAGTACTATGTGTGTGCCTCAGCTCTGGGGTGAAACTGGCCTGGATCTAGGCGATAAGTCATATGTGCTGATGGTGGGCAGAGCTGGAGAAACGGGACCCTTGGCATTCAATAGATCATGAGTCCCCAAAGTCTGGCACGGAGCCTTTACACAGTTGGACTTTGGTTTTGCTTTGATCTGATTGTGGCCGTGTTCTTCCCTCTTGAAATTATAAAGCATTCAACTTATTATTTTGATTTTTCAAGGCATCCACAATGGGGAGACTTTGGATATTTTAGAGAAACCTTGAGCTTTGAAAGAGAATTTGGATTTTTTTTAAAGGATTGAAAATTTTAAAGACTGTGGGACTTTTAAAGTTATGCTGTTTATATTGTGATATTAACATGACATCTTGAGGACAAAGGAGCAAGGAAATTGTAGTTGAATGGTGATGTATTTGTGTATCAGTTTGATAAGAAGTCAATCATGCTGGCTAGTTTTGTCAACTTGACACAAGCCATAGTCATTTGGGAAGAGGGACTCTTAACTGAGAAAAATTCTCCCACCAGATTGGTCTGTGGTCAAGCCTTTGGGTATTTTCTTGATTGATGATTGATGTGGGTGGGCCCACACCACTGTGGGTGGTGTTAACTCTGGGCAGGTGGCCCTAAATTGCATAAGAAAAGCAGACTGAACAAGCCATGAGGAACAAGCCAGTAAGCAGCACCCCTCTACAGCCTCTGCATCATCTCCTAACCTCCAGGCTCCTGCCCTACTTGAGTTCCTGACCCAACTTTCCTCAGTGATTGACTGTGACCTGGAAGTCTAGGCTGAAATAAACCTTCTTCTCCCCAAGTTGCTTTTGGCCATGATGTTTTATCACAGGAATAGAAACATGAAAACAAAAGTCACCCCTTACTACTGAGGCTAACCCAGTCCGCAAAAGACAAAGCAAAACAAAAGGTTACAGCTTATGGGCACCTACTCGCCTCACTCTGTCCCCAGAACACTGTCTGTCTGTCCAGTCTGTCCGTGGTGTAAATAACTCCTTACCCCTAACTGTCTTAGTGTCCCTCCTGAACTGCATACAAGACCTTTCATTTTGTAGCTAGAGTGGTGGTCTATCAAGCGTGAAGGAAGGTAGCAAGCAAACAGGAGGGGAGGCGTGGGAATAGACCTGTGGGACGTGGACAAAATTCAGCTCTGGAGATAAACATTTAAGTAAGTAATCAACACCGATGAATTTTCCCGAGCAACTATTTTTTTTTTTTTGAGTAAAATGCACTGAGCTAACTAAATGCATTGATCTTTTTCTCTTTGATGCAGTTAAAGCCATTTTCTGTGTTATTTTCCACTTTCTTAAAAAGAACTCAATCTATTTTTATTGAAACAATTTTTTCTCTCCAAACTTCATAATGAAGATCAGATAGTGGAGGTCAATTTCCCCCTCCATATCAAATTTCATCAATATCTTTCTTATACTTTTTGAAGCAAGATCTTACTCTATAGCCCTGGCTTGTCTGGAACTCATCAATATCGTTTGGTACCGTAGTTGAAAAGAATGGAGTTCTAGTAATTGTCCAAATTTTGTGGCTGTCAGTTTTATGCCTTGTTATCAGTAAGACTCATTACTAATCATATTAGAACATAGCAAGTTGAATTCATCATTTTAGTTGATCAGTGGGAAAATCATGCATAGATTTCAGATATTATGGAATGGATTTATTGATTCTGAACCACTAATTCAGTTCATCTATGTGTGGCCAGCAGGTTGAATATTGGGTGATAATTGTTTGCACTGCTGCTGGACTAACAGCAGATCAAAATATTCCATAAGAAATGTGGGCTTTTGCTTGGACTTCAGGGTGTGGAGAGAAGACCGTGCTGTGAGCCTGGGGAGTACCTGTCATGAGTGTTCCTGTCATGAGTGTACCTGTCATGAGTGGGCAGTGGGATCCTACCTGTATTTGCTACTTTTCCCATCTCTTAGATAAAAATACTTCGTAGGAACAGTTTAAAGTAGTAAAGTCCGATTTGGGCTCATGGTTTCAGTCCATGTTGGTGGAACACTTTGGTCCACATCATCACAAGTCAGGAAGCAGAAAGAGGGGGGACTTCTGGTGTTCTGTCAGCTTTCTCATCTTAACCTTATATTCCAGTTGGGCCCCTGCCACCCACACTCAGGCAATTCTTCCTTAGACAATGCTCTCTGGAAATGACCCTCACAAACTCGGTCACAGTGATAATGAAGATGAACTACCCCACCAGCGTTAGTAACAGTCCCAGCTCAAACACACCTAGGTTCCCCATAGTTTCATGAATGACTTATGTCATAGCTAAGAGTTTGATTAATCCAGAAAGATGGTGTATTATTGTAATTAGAACTAAGAGGAGCCTGGGGTTGAAATGTAGCTTAGCCACTCAGTAGCTGTGTTACCCCAAGTCGATCTCTCTTGTTCATTCTGTTGATCCATCCCTCTGCCCATCCCTCCATTACATTCTTACCCATGTGACGTAGTGTCAAGCCAGGTGAGCTTGAGTTGAACCCTACATTGTCATATTTCAGCAGTATGATCTTGAACATAGAGGTTGGCCTTTCAGAGCCTCGGGCCCTTGGATTACAGTAGAAAAGGCACTAGAGTGATGAAAAAGGGAGATGGAAACTGGCTGAGGAATTTTAGGGTAAAAGACTCCAAAGTGAATAATTTTTCATCTTGGCTGAATGCCAGAACTGTCCTTGAGCCTAATGGTGTCAGGAGGCCAGAGGTGCCAGAAGTGTTTAGACCGAAAGTTTTCGGTAAGGCTCTGGTCAGAGGTCAGGGATGCCAGAATGAATATCTGGTTTCTCCTCATCCAGGGAAAGAGTTCCCTTTGATGGAAGCCATTCTGGGAGTGTAACAGACACTTTGAGGCACCTTTACACCAGGAATACAAACAGGTCTGACAGCTCATCTCCCAACCCCTTCCCCCATCCAGAAAAGCTTTATTAATTCCAAGGCAGTGATTCCTGGTGATACCCCACCCAGGATCCCCCATGCTCCCTATTTGGTCCATGAATTCCATCCTTCAAATAGGTAAAAACAAGAACCCCAATGCTACCACTGGCTTTCGAGTTTCTGGGACCCAAGCCCCTTGGGTTAATCTCACCAAGAGCCAAGAAAGGATGTATCATACTCAAAGATAGCCTCACCCATACTCCTGTAAGAAAACCTCTTAAAGGTCTATCGTGGAGGTTCCCTGAGATGATCCTGTCAGTCCCAATGTGGCATATGATAGGGTGTATGAACTAAAAGGGACGAAAGCAGTACAGTTATTATGACTGGAGAACAGACCACACTGGGATATTGAATTGTTCACTTAGAGTCACCAAAATTAGACTTGACCCCAAGTCCTTTACCACCACCCCCCCCACACACACACACATTCTGATCTTTGTTCTGTGCTTTGTGGAATGTCAGTGACATCCCCGCTGTACCCGTCTCACACAGCTTCACACTTGGAGAGCCACTCAGCCTGCACAAGGACCTCAGAGCAGTAAAGAGCTGGTGCCTTGGGTTTGGTTTCAATTCTTTCTTATTATACTTTTGAGATTGTAATGTAATCTTAGAATCCACTTCCCCCCCCCCCCAGCTCTTCTTTGAAACTAGCTTCCTGACACTTAGCACAGAAAGACCTGGTGTCTTTCGTGAAATACAAACAAAAACAAGCCCTTGCGATGCTCTTTTGCCCCCCTCAGAGCTAGCATTTGTCAGCTGTAAATTATCCTCCTCCATGCTGCTTCCAACTGAGAATTAATCAGCTTGCTAAAGCCCCTGCCTATCTGTACTGCCCACCAGCTGACAGCACTCAACCTAGACTGGGGCTCCCTGTACCACAGAAGAAGCAAAATGGGAGCCCAAAGACCCAGATTCAATTTAATCACCTTAAAAAAAACTGTTTCAATCCCTCTGGCTGTTCCTCATCCCAGCATGAAGGAATCAGGCAACGTGGTTTTTGAAGCTTTCAGGCAGCAATACCTACCACACAATGACCAGGGTGAGGTCTCTCTCTATATATGAGCCTGTGAACCTAGATACATAAGCTCAGTCAGTCCGCTCAGAAACAACTTCAAAGACGAATGACTGTGGGTTACGTTGATGGCCCAGTCTGTGAACTGCTTGCCTCATAAGTATGAGGGCCTGAGTTTTATCCCTGAATTCACGTAAGATAGGTGGGCATGGTGGCACATGCTTGTAATCCTAGCACTGGAAGACAGAGAAGAAAAGGCTATCTGGGGCTCCCTGTGAACTCCAGGCCCAGTGAGAATCTGTCTTAAAGGAAATGGTAGCTGAATCCCTGAATTTGTCTTCTGATATCCAAATACATGAACACACACAACAAACACACATGCATGCAAGCATGCAAGCACAGCACACACACAACCACTAAAAATATATAAATCAAAATGGAAAAATGGTTGATTGGGCTCATGGTTTGGAGGTTTGAGTGCGTGGTCCCTCAGCCACAACACTTTGAACATATGGCAAAGCAAGTCATCATGGTGGGAGCATGGTGTCCAACAGAGATGCTCACTTCATGGAAGTGGGGAAGGGAAGAAAGAGGAGGGATCCAGAGTCCCAGCACATCCACCCTTCACGCACACTCCCAATGACCCGATTCCTCCAGTGAGGCTCCATATGCTAAATTTTCCACCACTTCCCAAGACCCCAATATGTGAGGTTATATGGATTTGGGATACGAACTCTAACACCTCCCAAATATCCAGTATACAATCATGTGACCATCAGAGAATGGCTGCCATAGCTTTCTCCCTTTATCGATGATCCTTGGCAAACATTTTTGTGGGACTCTTGTTGTTTCTTCACCAGTCCATTTATACCCATATATTTATTAGATACTTGCTATGTGTTCGGGTTTTTGTTTGTTTGCTTGCTTGCTTTTCTTTTTACAAATGAGAAATCTAGGAATCAGGACCTGAGTTAGATCAGATTAGATTCCCAATGCCCACATAAAATCAATGAGTAGCTGCAACAGGAGGATTCCCAGGGTCTCACTAGTCAACCCACCCAGTCAAATCAGCTCCTTATTTTTGGTGAGAAACCTGCTCCCGCTCAAAATTAGCAGAGGTTATTAAAGAAGACATCCCACCAATGTCAGCTTCTGACCCTCAAACACAGAGATGATTACCCCTGAACACACAAGCACATAAGCACACCACAAACACAAACACACACACACACATATACACACACACACAAGATTAAAGACCCCCTGGCCAGGCTGCCTGGATTCATATTCATAAGCTATGAGCAAGGACAGGCTGCTTCACCTACTAATGCGTTCACATCTGCATCTGTCAAATGGCCTAACTACACTCTCTGGAATATGAAAGTCACAAAGTTCATGCAACCACGGGACCCTGCTGTAGTCACGATGGCTGTGGTTGCTGCAGACACTGGCACAATCCTCTCATCCATGATCTCTAAACTACACCAGCCTCCTTTTTCTTCTCTAGCCTGACAGAGCACCGTCCTTTTCCAGACTCTGAGACCCGCCATTCCCTCTGCCCCGACAGCTCTTCCTCTTCAGAGATACCTCCCCTGATAATCCCAAATGTAGCCACAGCTTTTTCTTTTTCTTGTGTGTTGCAGCCATTACCATTGCCTGATGAAGGTCTTGGGTGGAATGGTCCAAGGCACTGCAATATGAACTTCCCTGAGCCCACTAATGTTAGGCTCCAAGACAACAGAGAATCTGACAGGTGGCTGTGTTCCCAGTGTGTAGGACAGTGTTGTGCATGTGTAGTATGGAAATAGTACACAGGAGGAATGACGTCTTAGAGAGGGGGGTTTCACGGTCCTCAAAAGATGGCTTCCCATAACACGGACCCCTTTAAACTGAGACATTTGCCCCCCCCCGTGTTGGCTTACCACAACCTGATCTATAGGCCGAAATAACTGTCTTTTAGCTTCTAAATTTTCAAGTTTCCCAAACTCTGCTCCTATTATGGAGAACGGGGGGGGGGGGGGGGGGGGGGGG
>NW_026067920.1:244893-295236 GCF_014885135.2 Alexandromys fortis
GAGAGAGAGAGAGAGAGAGAGAGAGAGAGAGAGAGAGAGAGAGAGAGGAGACAGAGAAATAGAAAGAGAGAGAGAGAGAGAGAGGAAGGAAGGAAGGAAGGAAGGAAGGAAGGAAGGAAGGAAGGAAGGAAGGAAGGAAGGAAGGAAGGAATCTAAGTCAACAAGGATCCTCAGAGTCAAAGACATTGGGAAACGATATTCACACACTTGGGATTCAGAGCACTCAGAAAAAGCTCTCCAGAGCCTGATAGGGAAAATGAGTATCAAACCCCAGTGTGCTCTGTTTCTCAGACTCAACCTTTAATCATCCGCATCATGAAACACAATTGGAAAGTTAGTGTTCCAGCCATTTGACAGAGATCAGGGAGGCCTAGAGGAGAGGGGAGGAAGGATTGTAGGAACCAGAGGCCCAGGACGCCACAAACATGGCCCACAGAATCAACCAAGCAGAACTCAGAGTCTGAAGGGACAGTCACAGACCCTGCAATGGTCTGCCCTGGGTCCTCCGCATATACATTATTGTTGTGTAGCTTAGTGTTCTGTGGGACTCCTAACAATGGGAGTTGGGGCTCTCTCTGACTCTTTCACCCGCTCTTGGGACCCTTTTTCTCATACTGGGTTGTCTTGTCCAGTCTTGAGATGAGGGCTTGTAAGTTCCTGTTGGAACTTGCTATGCTAAATTTGGTTGATAACCCCTGGGAGGCCTGCTCTTTTCTGAAGGGAAACTGAAAAGGATCTGAGGGAGAGGGGAGGTGGGGTAGGCTGGGAGGAGTGGAGGAAGTGGAAGCTGTGATTGGGATGTAATGTATGAGAAAAGAAAAAAAAAACCAAAAAGTTAGTCATCAAGTCCTCCCGTTTACAGGTGCATCCAGAAACTGAGTACCAGAGTGCCATGGGCTCACTCGGGATCATGCAGCCACCTCCACAATTCTGACAGAGCGCACGCTTCCCAGCCCCTGCCTGTGCCCCCAGGGAGCTGCTTAGCTATGGGTTTGCAAGGAGTCAAACCCTGAACACAGCCCTCAGATCCCAGTATCAGTTTGACAAAAACCATAGGACTCAGAGTGAAGCTTGCTCTCAGCCTCACTGCTCAGAAAATGATCCATTCAACAAGCGTTTATTAAGCACGATGTGGCAGGCACTGCGCATTTTACAAGAAACAAGACACGGCTGTCCAGACAACTCATAACACAATGGTCCGTAAGGAAACCAAGATTGATTGAAGTGTCCTTGAGAAGCCATCTTTGAAGCAGGGGAGTGTATGCACAGTTTGCTTTTGTTATATTTTTACATCTGTGCAAATGAAATCATTCCAGAATAAAGTACCCTTCGCTGTGCTCAGCACAGACAGCTGGGCTCCTTTGTGAGTCCCTCGCCCTATGCGTGCATCTGGTCACTAGTCACCCTTGGCTTCTGCATGTGGGTTGAAGTTCATTTCATTCACTACTGGCTGTAAACAAAATCGTCTGCTTCCAAGCAGGACTTAGGTGTTGAAGCATATTGAAACATATCGCATCTGAAAGACCCTAGAAAACATGGTTTGCAGAACCCGTGTCAGTCTGAAGCACTCCAGACAAGAGGTGGAGGTGACAGGGCTGTTATTCTAGGTGGCCCTTTCAATGAAGTGAGAGCCTCTGTCTAGTGATTAGGACCATTGCCTCCTGTGACCCTAGAAGAAGGGTCCAAGAGACAAGATTTAACGGAGCATCAGGCTTGAGAAGTCTGACTCTAACACTGTGGAGGTGAAGCTAGCTTTCAGTGTGCCCTGGAGGTGTGACTGCCTGATTGAAAGACAGCTGAGAAATCAGCAGGTCCTCAAGGCCCCTTGTCTGGTGTGTTCCCTAAAGCTCGCTGCTCAGCAAAAGACAGTGTGCTTCAAAATCTAGCTGTCTTTCAAGAGCACGCTAAGGCTTTGCCGGGAGCAGCCCTCACTGGGGTTCCGCCAGGAGCAGCCCTCACTGGGGTTCCACCAGGAGCAGCACTGAACCAACCCACAACACAAAGGGGACTCCCCCCACCTGCCAGCACATGACCTGTGACCTCATTAAAAACCCGGAACAAATCAGGAAGACCTCCCAGGCCCAGGAAGGGGCCCCAACCTAAGCTAAACAAAGCACGGGGCTACAGACCTAAGTCTCTGGTAAGTCACAGTGCACCCCAACTACTGCCCTTCAGAGAGCTGTCATTTAAAAAGCAACCCAGGCACAAATCACAGAACAAGCCTATGTCAGGAAGGTTAAGCTGACGTGTGCTCTTAAAGGACCAGGGTACTTTCTCTCTTCCCTAATGGGAATACTTTTCTGAATAAACTCAGAATATCTGAAGTTATTACAACAACAGCCTTGGCTAATTTTCTCAGCTAAGAATCGTTTGGTTTCTATGCAGCTGGACTACAGAAAGCATATGCACACTGGGAGAGTGTGTGTGTGTGCACGCGTGTGTGCGTGTGTGTGTGTGTGTGTGTGTGTGTATGCCTGCTAATATGGCTGCTGTTGTATATTCCCATGAGGATGTTTCTAAGCAGTCTTATGGAAACAGTTGGGGGTGAGAGGGGAGATTTTGCCTAAGGAAACCTCCTCCTCCTCACAGTTAAGCTCCCAGACAGAGTGGGCAGCCGTTTCACCGTCTGGGGTGGTTGGAGAGATTTGGGACATGTGATCAAAAGGCCCCTCCTCTTCCTCGTCCACCTCCCTGTCTCCAGAGGACACGGCATTGGGGATCATGTGGACATAGGCAGCGGCAATCTCCTTATGGAAGACGGTGTCTTGATTGTAGGAGATGAGTTCATTACTGATGTTCACCGTCTGTATGGGGGTCCGGAAGCAGAGGTGGTTGCACCCCAGCAACTGGGCAAACACCTTCCGGAAGTCAGCGTTGAAGGCATAGATGATGGGGTTGAGAGAGGAGTTGGCCCAGCCAAACCAGACGAATATGTCAAAGGTGGTCTCACTGACACAAGGGAAGCCAGTCCTTGAGCCCTGGGCATCCCCACTGCTGCAGAAAGGAACCATGCAGTTTAGGATAAAGAAAGGTAACCAACAACACACGAAGACCCCCATGATCACTGACAATGTCTTGAAAACCTTGGTCTCCTTCTTGATGGATGCTGGCAGGCTGGGGTCAGGTTCGCAGGCCCCGCGACTCCGACAGCTCTGAGCATGCTCAGCTGCCCTCTCCAGGGAGGAGATCCGGCGGATCTGCGTCTGGGCAATGCGGTAGATGCGCGTGTAGGTCACGATCATGATGGCCACCGGGATGTAGAAGCTAATGAGCGAGGAGGAGATGGCGTAAGTTCGGTTCAGGCTGGAGTCGCAGTTCGCCCTGCCTTCTCGCTCCCAGCCTTCCTCCCAGGGTGTCCCATTGGACAGTAGGTCCTCTCGGCCCTGGGAGCCTGCCTTGTCTCTGTGCCAATTGAGTTGGACCGGAATGAAGGAAATGAGGATGGACAAGGCCCAAACCAGGGCCACCATGACCAGGGCTACGCGCTGGGTCATCTTGCGCTCGTAGCGGAAGGGCCTGGAGATAGCCCAGTAGCGGTCTACACTGATGATACACAGATTCAGGATGGAGGCAGTGGAACACATGATGTCAAAGGCCACCCAGACATCGCAGAAAGCCCCAAAGGGCCAGTACCCAGCCACCTCAGCCACGGCCTTCCAGGGCATGACCAGCAATGCCACGAAGAGATCCGAGACTGCTAAGGATACGATGAAGATGTTGGTCATCTTGGCGCGCAGGTGGCGGCTGCGTACGATGGCTGCGCACACTAGCACATTGCCAAGCAAGGTCCAGACTATGAGGAGAGTCAGGAGGCCGGCGATAACCACCTGCGCGGGTCCCAGCGGGGCCGCTGAGTCCCCTGGGGCGCCCGCCTGCGCCAGCTGCCGCAGCAGCCCCAATCGCACCCGATGCGCGGTGCCATTGCGCCCAGGTGGCAGCATGTCCTTCTGGGTAGCACTGGCAAATCGACCCAACTTCGACCATGCACCCCCCTAGAAGCCCCATCTGGCACCCCAGAGGGTGCTAAGGGCCCTGCAACTGACCGTTCCCGGACCCGAGGGTCGCTCACCCTGCTCTGTACGGGATCGCGGAGTGGTGACGGCCTCGAGCGCCTCTGGTTCCCGCGATGGGGCAGGAAGCGACCAGTGCCCGCGGGCCGCCTGGTCTGCGATCCTGTGGCGGTAGAGAGTCGGGGGCCGCTGCGGCTGCTTCTGGTTCCCAGTCGGAGAAGCTTAGAGCGGCCGCCAAAGGGGGCGGGGGCCCGAGCCGCGGGCACCGGACGATCTCTGTGGTGGCTGCCAGGTCCCGCGCGCCCGCCCCTATCAGTCGCGCTTCTGCCGCTCGCGCGCCCTCCCACCTGTGCCCTGGCGCCGTGACTCTCCGCGTCGTTTTCCGAATCCAGAGACTGCACACAGGTCCGAGAGAGGCCCCAGTGTCACACCCTTGTCCCGAGTTTGGGAAATAGCTCCATCTCCCCAACATCAGGAGCCTCTTCCCCGCCACCTCTGGGGCTCCAGCCCTGGCCACGTTTGTAAGAGAGGTGGGACACAGCGGATCCAGACAAACCAGAGACTTGGGGATAGGAGGGCGGCCTTAGATGTGACAGCCGCGTCCTGAATCATATTCTGGGTCATAAGACCCTGAATTCCCTACTTAACTTTGGTGATCCTTGCTTTCTTCTCCCCGCAGAGACAATGAGATCTACTCCCTGGTGCACGAGAAGTTGGGAGAGTCACACAGAAGGTGCTCAGGAGATACTGACGCCTGAACCTCAAGGCCATCTGTGAGAACCAAGTCTCGACAAGAGTACTTCCCCACCAACTCTTACATAGAGTCGACCCTCCCTTCCTAATTTTGGATGTGCTCGATTTACCGGGGAAGAAGGGCGGCAGGTGACTCAGTGTTTCACAGAAACTAACGCCGAAAAAGCCCCAGCTGGAGAGGGAAAGGGAAACAGTGAAAAAGGGAAACAGAGAGCGAGAAGAGACAGCAGTGTTCCCCAGCCTTCGCTGTCTCTCTGACACTGAGTTCCTCATGATGTTCCTGTCTCTCTGGTGATGCTGAACTCAGTTGCCAGGGAAGGAAGCAGGCGCCTGAAGATTGCACCTCCCCTGGTGGTGTTGCCTCCTGTTCCAGATGCTTGTTCTACACCCAGATGCGCCTGCGCTTTGACCAGATCCTCAGACGCCCTCGCAACTGAGCCTCAAACACCCTTTCCCCTTGACATTCTTGCTCCTGGTTTTCTCCTGGGAGAGATGGACATATCACCTCTCCCAGTGCCAGAGCACAAATTGGACAGTTCCCGCCTCTACTCTCTGCCACCAGGGGCCTTGTCTCGGAATTCCTTATGATGTCACCATCCCAGTCTCCAGACTCTGACCTGGTCCCATGCCCACCCTCCATTCAACCACAAGCAGAGTTCTTTTCTGCTTTGTGATTGGGTAGCAAAATAGTACGGTTTCTCCTGGCTGGGAAGTTCCCCATGAGTCTGGGCCTTTGGCCAGGCATACAGGACAGATCATCAACTTGCCCTTGCTCCCCTCTGCCCATGGCTCCTACTGCTTCTCCTGAGTTTCCTCCACATTTGCCCTGTGTTTGAGAAGGCAACAGTACCACTCCAAAGAAAGGCCCAGATGGGTCAGGTGGGAATTCCCAAACCCGAGCTAACCTGTACCCGACCCTGACATCCTGGAGAGGAACCCCTCATGGTGCTGGAAAAGAACTGGGACTGTTAGGAATAGGCTCAAAGTCCCGCCAGTCATTGCGCAACTACTAGATATGAGGCCCTATTATAGATGCGTGGACAGAGAGGCAGGTAGATGAGATCCATGCGGATGAACAGGTACCTCCGAGCTCTCAGGCTTGCAGCCTCGTATCTGTTCAACACACAAGTTTATTTTGTTCTCAGATGCTTTGGAACTCTGTAGTTCTGTCCATCCATCTATCCATCCAACAACCATGAAGCAGTGACTGATGGGAGGGGTACAGCACATGCGTGTCACAGAAGGAAGAGGTTGGCATAACAAGGCAGGAGATCACCAGATCAGCAATGGGTTGTTTCCCAATGAGCACAAAGCTAATGTCCATGACAGGGGCAGAACTATGACCTATATAGATCCTGCTTAGGCCCTGGGGACACAGGGAGAATCACAGGCACACCCCTTCACATCTTGGATTCTAAGAAGAGACAAATTACTAAGCAGTTTGGGAATGAGGGTGTATCTCAGTGTGAGACTCCGAGTTCAATCCCCAGCACACACAAAAAAAATTATAGTCATAATAGTATAATTTCAAAATAAGGCTGTTTCATTTCCCTTTTAAGTGTTATTCAAGAAGCAAAGGAGAGAGCATCTAGACTGGAGGGACAAGCTGCTTCCAAATGAATGACCCAAGAAGTGCCTTGACAATCAGAAAAAGGGGAGAGATTTAGCAAAGCAAATCACTCTGGAAGAGAGGACAAGCTGATGCAAAGGGCCTGAGGCAGAATGACCTGGCCTGAGAAAAAATGCAAGGGTATGTGGGGCTATTGTAGCACAGTTGCCAAGAGAAAGAGAAGGTGTGAGATGGAGAAGGAGGTGAGCCCTGTTGCCATGGTGAAGTCATTGAACCATGTTCTAAGTACCAGACGACTGGTGTTTAAATCTCCAATCCTCCCTTTCGGCCCAATCATTGTTTTGGGTGCACTTGACCACCTCTGCAACATTCAGGGCAACCTCCCTCCCCCCTCTGCTAGAGTCACTCCAGCTGTCCTTGGACAGACACCATGTGCTTCTTAACAGCAGCAATGGCACACTATTTGGAGGCTATGTGCTGGGCTATAGACAACAGCATATGGCACGATCTGGAGAAGGTATGCAGCTACACTTAAGTCTGGACATTGACTCGGTTCCCTAGGGGTTCCTATCCACCATCAGGAGAAGTGGGAGCCATAGAGAAAAGCTGCATGAGGATCCTCTGGATTTCAGCACAACTGAACTTCTGATAACACAGCAAGCACTAACCATCAGCCAAGGACAGATGGCTCCGACGTTCCAGCCCATTCTAGCAATAATCACCTCAGCTTGGGGTGGGTGGCCTTGGAAGCACCATTCACTATGCAGAATTTTCTGGTCTCCATAATAGAGGGAGGAATAGAAATGGCCCCATATATGCAGACCATAAGGATTGTTTGCCTGGCCTATCATACAAACACTGCAGAAAAGAGCTAAATGAATGTCTCTCTGCTAAGAAGTTAGGCTGGGGACTGGGGTGGGGCTTGCCTCTCTGCACAGGTTTCTTCCATGTTTGGAGTCAGAGAGAATGTGGCTTAGACAGAAAACAAGATGAGGCAGAGATAGAGGCAGAGCAGGAAGAGAGACTAAGACAGACACAGAGACAGACACAAATTCACAGAGCAATAAGTAGAGAGATGAGAGGAGAGAGGGAAGGGAGAGACAAAGGGAAAAGAGTGAGAGAATATCTTACAATCTACTCACACCCCCGATCTTCACAGTTCCAAAAGTCAATAAATCGCTTTTGGCTAAAAGGCATCTTTAGAGGTTCAGAGGGCACCTGCCATCCAAAAGTTCAGCCGTGCGAGGAACAAAGCATGCTCAGGGGCGTGAGGAAAAGGTTGACTGGCTGCCTGTTGGGCTGGCAGGGTGGGCAGGGCTGAGAGGAGGGAGGCTCGGCGGGAGGGCAGGTAGAATTCCTTGGCATTTGGGCACTAGGGCATGCCTGACAAGGAAGAGCATGTGCAAAGGCTCAGAGGCAGGAGTGTGGGAACGGATTCTGCAACTTCGTGTTGTACTCTGGAATCCAGAAGGCATCGCACCAGCTTCCCCTCTGTGGTGAAAACTGCATTCCCAGGGTCAGAGGACACAGCCAGGGAGGCATGGTATGTGCTTCTGCGGGCATCTTCCAGGCACAAAGCTGGTTTAACTGAGAGGTGGTTTGGTTGTCACGGGGCTTGCCTAGCATGCACCGGGCCCTGGCTCCATTCCCGGCACCACTGCAGTGGATAAGGTGACAGTGCCTGTGATTCCAGGATGCAGGGGTGAAGGCGGGAGGACCAGAAGTTGTGGGGTTTGAATGAGAATGTTTGCCTCTTGTATTTGAAATGGTCCCCAGTTGCCGGTGCTGTTTAGGGGAGAGTTAAGGAGGTGTGGCCTTGCTGGAGGAAGTATATCACTGGAAGCGGGCTTTGAAAGTTTAAAAACTGGTGCTGTCTCCAGTTGACTCTCTCTGCTTTGTGTTTGGAGATCAAGATGTAAGCCCTCAACATCCAGTTCCTGCCACCATGGCTCCACTTTCTGCCATGACTAGCTTATCCCTCTGGCACCCTAAACCCAAACAAACCTCTTCTTCTATAACTTGCCTTGATCACGGTGTTTTATTACAGAAGTTCAATGTCATTCTTGCCTTTATCGTGAGTTTAAGGCCATAGTAGGTGGCTTGAGACTCTGACTTTAAAAGGAAGGTGGGAAGTGCATTTCTGGGCTGCATCCATGTCTCATTGACTCTTTCTGATGCTTTCTAAAGAGTCAACCAGAGTTTAAAAAGAATGAGGAGGGGGGGAGGAGAAAAAGAAGGAGGAGGAGGAGGAGGAGGAGGAGGAGAGGAAGAGGAAGAGGAAGAGGAAGAGGAAGAGGAAGAAGAAGAAGAAGAAGAAGAAGAAGAAGAAGAAGAAGAAGAAGAAGAAGAAGAAGAAGAAGAAGAAGAAGAAGAAGAAGAAGAAGTGAAGGCCAGAGGCCTCTCCCAGGCTCAGAAGCCAGCCTCATCAGGTCTGGTTCCAAACAGTTAAGTGGCTGGTGAACCCCACTGTTTATTCACCCAGGGCCCCACCCTCAGGGACTGAGGAACTGTGGGAAATGATCTCCTAAGCTGGCTCCTGCAGTATTGCACTAAGTGTTTGAGTGGAAATCCCACCCCAGTCCCTGGCTTCCATATACCCAGAGTCTGGAATGTTCAGGTGGAAGTTTCATCCCAAGCCTCCTCCCCAGGGAGTTGCCTCAGTTCAGACTCCACCCCTGAGAAAGCCCACCAAACTATGGCCCCTCAAAACCACTCCCACAGGGTATTTAAGCAGCAACCCAGAGAACAAACACATGGTTTTCTGGTCTTACTCCCCTGGCTCCTCTCTGTGGGGGCTGGAAAGTCATCCGGGAGCATAAGTATCCATTAAACCTGGGCTTTTTCTAATTAGGTTTGATTTGGTCTGATTTGGATTATTGTGTCGGCAGAGAGATTTATCAGGGTGCAAAAACTCTTCACTAAGGACATTTGCAGAGCACCTAAGCATTCAGGGACTCAATCACAGCAGTGTGGGGCTTATGTACTTCCAGAGGACAAAGATGCCTGCCAGGAACTTGGGAAGGACTGAGCATGGATATAGGGTTTTAGGGACAACTGTAAGTTCCTCTCCATTCCAGAAACAAAGGGTAGAACATTTCAGTTAGGGATGAGAGCAAGGGCAGGGTCCAGGTCTCAAAATAAGTGGGCTGAAGGAAGAGGGGACCAGTGCGGCATTTTGGGAAGCCTGTGTGGCCAGAGTCAAGGCTGAGAAAATAGGAGGCAACCAATGCTAAAGATGTTTGGAGTTAAGGAGTAAATTTTATTAATTGAGTTAATGATAACTAACGGGGTTCTAAGGAATCGCGGGAGTGTGAAGGAAGTCACATTGTTTTAGGGAAAATGTCATGGGGGAAAGGACTGGGAGGATGAAGAGGCACTTATCCACAGAAGACGTTGTTCACCAGTGACTAAAACACAATCAGGACCCAAAATAGAGTGCGACAGAGGGGATGAATGTAGAGGCTTGGCTGTCAACCACTGTGAAGCAGCGAAACAACTTTGGCCTCTATGACTATGGCCCATGTGTGGATAAACTACTGGCCCACAATTCCATCCACAGCCCTAAGTGAATGTGTGGTCAGGGTGGGCCTGCTGCAAGCCCCTGCACCAAGAAAAAACAAACTCCAGGAAGCTACTGTCCCAGAAGGGAAAGATATACAGAGCAAACAGAGCCCAACCCCTAGTCCAAGGTAAAGCTTCTGTTCTGGCTGTAGATCATTAGCAGGAAAACAATTGGTGATTTTCCAGATGTCAAGATCCTGGGGCTGTTTGTTACACAGCATTATCGTAGCAAAACTTGACTGGATTAGACACTTGCTACTTCTTAAGTGTAGCCTATTTTTTACTCATGCCAACTATGCATGGCATAGTAATGTATTGTTCCCATTCAAAGATGAAAGGATGAGCCCCAGAGGCTCCCAAAGGCTCACAGTTTTAAGACGAGTAATTTAAAAGAAGGGATTGTACCATAGATTATCTCTTAAACCTCGGCTCTTTTCTACACAATGCTGCCTTGCACGTGTGCCAAACTTCTTGGAAAGCCATATGAAACTTCCTGGACCCACACACACACCCTTGCTTCTGAACTGGGGACAAAGAGGCCAGGCTCAAGACAATGCCAAGTGATCCTCCCCGCACTTCAGAACAGGCTCTCAAACTGGGAGAGTTGAGAGGCTGGGGACTGAGTGCTCAGGGCTGAGTCCCACTCTCCTTGGCATGCCAGTGTTGAATCATGGCCTTCATATCAGGGCAATAAGTCCACTTAAGACGTGTCTTCAACAAAAATAAAGGATCAATGGGTGCACATGAGAACAGCTGATGTGTCAAAATCCTCTATCCTAACAACTACCTACACAGAAAAGTAATCCTTTACCAAGGAATAAATTTAATGAAGCAAGTGAGATAGGCCCATTCCAAACCACTAAATGTTAATTAAATGGAAGGTAACACCATTTCATGGATGGTATTAACGGACAGAACCTGGAATCCCCTGGAAGGAGAATCTCAATGAAGGATTGTCTGGATCAGGTTGATTTTGAGGTGTGTTTGAGGGGGATTGTCTCAATTACATTAAGGTGAGATGGCTCAGCCACTGTGGGTGGCACCATTCCCTGGGCAGAGATCCTGAACTATGCAAGTGCAGAGAGGAGCCTGAACGTAAGAAATCAAGCATGTGTTCATTTCTCTCGGCTATTGGCTGTCACTAGCTGTTTCAACTCCCTGCTTCGACTTCCCTGAAATGGAATTGCAATCCAAATAAACCCTTCCTCCTTTATGGTTCTTTTGTCAAGGTGTTTTTATCACTAAACAAAAATGAAGCTAGGACCCACAGTGAGTTGAGAGATACTATATTGTCACAGGGTAGAAGAGTTAGCGTTTATCAAAATGCCTACACTACCCAAAACAACCCACAAAAATCAGCACAATCCCCCATCCAATGGAACCTCTCGTGGAAATAGGAAAAGAGGCTATAAAACCCACATGAAAGCCCAGAAGACCTCAAAGAGTCAAAGCAGATCTCAGGAAAGAAAGCATGGGGCAGTGTCTGTCTTGGTGTTCTAGTGCTGTGAATAGACGCCGTGAGCAAGGCAACTCTGAGAAGAGAAAGCATCTAACTGGGGGCTTGTCTGCAATTGCAGAGGGTTGGTACATGATCGCCGTAGCAGGAAGAAGGCAGGCACGGAACTGGAGCAGCAGCTGAGAGAGAGCTTTACATCTTGATCCACAGGCAGCAGGCAGAAACAATGACACTTTTGAAATCTCAAAAGCCCACCCCGAGTGACACACTTCCTCCCGCAAAGAAAACTACATCCACTCAAAAAAAAGAAAGACCTCCTAATACTTTCCAAACAGTTCCACTAACTGGAGACCCGGTATTCAAACATATGAGCCGTTGGGGGCCATTCTCACCCCAACCACCACAGCATCTCCCACCATTGTGCTGTAATTGAGTCCCCCCAATGCACCGCACCATAGCCACAGGTGGCATTATCAATGGGAGACACGCCGAACACTTCCACACTCTGACTTAAGATCATTTATACAGGGCTCGGAGTGTGGCTCCGTGGAGAACATGGGCTCATCAAGGCCCTGGTCCCGTCACCAATGTCAACTAAGTCCATTGATAAAACTATGTCACTAAGACAAAAGTAAGCACAGCTACTGATAGAGAAGCAGAAGCATGAGCCAATGGACCAGAACAGAAAGCCCAGATATAAACTCAGGCTCATTTTTGGCCAGGGTACCAAGAAGACACCCAGGAAAGAGATGGTTCCATCAGTAAATGATGATGGGGAAACAGGATTATTCCCACATGTGGGAAAATGAAATGAAAAATCAATTCAGAGACTTCTAGAAGAGAACAGAAGGGAAGGCTCCCTGACTGGGAACTTGCTGTGTTAAGGGGCTGGCTTCAAACTCACACAGATCCACCTGCCTCTGCCCGCAGAAGGGATCAAAGCATGGGCCACCTCACCTGGCTGGCCATGACCTATACATCACACCAGAAGCTCACTCTACGAAAGCCAAGAGAGAAAACGTCACAACAGCAACAGAGAGTAAACCACATGATTAAAAGACCGTGGGCTGGGGGGGATATTTGCAAATCATATCTGCTGAGAATTAATAGCCAACATTTAAATCAAGCGCCTATAAAAAGAAATCTCATCGATTTTAAAAGGCCAGAGGACTTGAACAGACTTTTTGGCAAAGGTTGTAAAAACAGCAGGCAGCATACAATAACTGCAAGCAGCAACAGCAGGAAATGCAAATCAAAGTCACCTGAGGGCCACCTCCCACCTGTAAGAGCATCAGTTCTCAGAAGGACAAATAGCCAAAGCTTTGCTGTATTCGTGAGAGTGTGAACCAGGGCAGCCTGAGACACTGTGCATGAGACATTATCGGGGAAGCCACAGCAGAAGTAAGTGTGGGGGCCTGGAGCGGCAGACAGCAGCACACAGCCCCTGAGCTTGGTCACATGAAGGGAAACCTTCAAGGGATAGGGGGATCTCAATTTGGCTATGGGCATTTGAATTTAAGGCCCTTCCAGGCTTTTGACATGGGCCAGCCTGGAGCTGAGATGCAAAGCCTGACCTCAGCAATGTCTGATGCTAAGAGAGCCCTGGATCCTGAAGGGGACCATCCAGGAGAGCAAAGTGGGGAGCCAAGAATCACTTTGGAGCCCCAAAGAACCCCAAACAGCCAGATAGTTGGGGGAACCCACACACAATCCACAGAAGGTCCAGAGGGCAGGGTCAGCCTGGAGGATGTCTTTGGGGTCACTCCTCACTCTACAGAGAACCTGAGCCACAGATGGCTTGATTGGTGCCTCGGGTCACCCAACTTTGATCAGAGTCCCCACATTCTCCTCTCTGCCATCTCCATTTGTGTCTGAGGCACAGAGGGCAGGGGCAAGCTGGTTCCCTGCAGCTGCCCTAACCTTCTCAGGGGCAGAAAGCAACAGGCCTTTAACATGTCAGTGGGGTCCTGGAGGTGAGGACCAGTCACAGTGGGTCTTACTGGCTAAAACGGAGAGAAAAACTACAGGAAGACTCCCTGCTGCCGCTCCCACACCCCATCCTCCACCAGCGGCTGGCCTCCCCCACCTGTGACCCCCATAGCCTCCAGCTTTGCTTTAGTGGTCACGCCATCCCCTCTGACTCCTTTTCTAACTTCTAAGGACACGGGGGGGGGGGGGGGGCACGACACCTACTCAATGTCTTTGGCTTAGCCCTGTCTATTGGGTGCCGTTTCCCGTTACAGGTTCTGAGCCCATAGACATATTTGGGCATGTGGGTTGTTCTCTCTCTCTCTCTCTCTCTCTCTCTCTCTCTCTCTCTCTCGCTCGCTCGCTCTATTATCTGTGTGGAGAACCAGCAACGTGTGCTGTCGGAGAGCGGCCCTGCCCCTTCTGCAGGGAGACAGCTAGCGATAGTCAGCCACCCCTGCCTGCACTCGGAATTATACTCAGGACTATAGAAAAGGCTCTGGTGGCATATTACATGTGAGGCAGCTTGAGTGTCATCTCAAGTCACATGATGACCCTCTGTGGAAACCTCTATTGTTACTGTGTTCAGCAGAACAGCTGAAGCGCAGGAGGGAAGGCACCAGCAGTTGAGACCCCACCTCAAAGCTCAAACCTCTTTCTGCACCCCGCCAGACACTTCCTTGAGGGGGCATCCAGCTCTGTGAACATCAGCTAAGTGGATAACTGAGCCCCCTCTAGACGATGTCACCCCTGGCCCCTGCTGGCATAGCCGCTTCCTTAGAGGAGATTGCAAAAGGGCGGGATTCACACCAGGGTGAAAAAAAAAAAAAGCCGCAAAGGAACAAAAACAAAACAACAACAAAAAAAGCTACCCTGTTGCTCTGGGTAGCGAATACACCTAGAGCTCCTTCCTCAATCAGCTGTGGCGCATCAAAGACCGTGCTCAACATGGAGCTGAAGAAATGCCCTGGCAATGGTACCCCACTGAGGCTGAGCACGTGGAAAGTGACAGCCAATGGGTGAGGGTCATAACGCCCTCCCCAGCTCCTGCTTCAGGAGTCCCGTTCTCAGGCCGGTCCCTCAGGGTTGGGATGCAAGCACTCTTTTGAGGTGGCTGGTGTGGGGTGACTAGGCTGAGTCTGCTACAGGCAGCAAAGAAGCCAGATGCACATCAGAGTGTCACCAAACTCTGCCCTGGGGCCCAATCCACCTCAGTATCTCCTTTACGAGTCCTGTGAACACTCACTGAGTCACCCAAAGTCCCCTGTCCATAAAGACTAAGAAACTGTCTATCTGATTCATGTCCTTGAAGCCCCAGTCTCCCGTCTTCTCACAGGTTGCTCCTGCAAACCTGTGATGGCTGCTCTGTGATCACACACTAGCTGCCACAGTGACACGCGCTCACCTGTTTCCTACCGGGAGATGAAAATCCTCCCTAGCATGTGTCCAGCCGAGGACCTCTCCTCGTGGTCTAGACCAGGCTAGACCAGGGGCCATGAAACGTTCTTTCTACAAAGGCCAGATTCTGTGAAGTAGCTCTACAGTAGCGTGGGTGTGGGTGTGCGTGCTTGCGCGCGCGCGCGCACAACTGCAACTACCCTTACTTTGCAGGTACAGTTTGCCACTCCAACTTCCCACCCCACCCACCACCCCAGCCTGGAACCCTTGTCACGCATGCTCCACTCTGTACCCTCCTCCAGCAAAGATGGAGTGTACTTAGTAGAGCAGCAAGAAGTCACCTCAAGGCCCTCTCCTACCCAGATGGACAGCCCACTCCACCCCTTGAGTTTTCTTCCTCTGGTATGGGGGGTCCTGTCCCAGACCCACACCCTGGCTCTCTGCAAGCCACTTTCTTCCAGCCGGACTGAGAGCGCCCTCTAGTGCTCAGAAGGTGCATGCAGGACTAGACCAGCGAGCAAAGTCCCTAAACCAGCAAAGGGCAAAAGGAACATGGCAAAGGAGGGGCCAGCGGTGAAGTGTCACCAACAAGGGCTCTGTTTGGATAGATGATGTACTCGCTTCACTACGCTTCACTACAAGGGAAATCCGCCCGCTGCAGGTCTCGGGTTTGCCCTCAGAGAACGGAAGAGATGGAGATGCAGCCAGCGCGCCCTCTGCTGGTCACACCCCTCTACAGCAACACTCCCTTCTGCAAAGTGGAGTTACACATTTTATATGCCAAATTTAGTAATTTTTAACTAGGTGAAAAGTGAGGTACCACGTCAAATTTAACTAGTTTTTCTGTATTCATATCCCCAAGAAATTGTGTCACTGTTATTGTTCTGAAACGAATTTCTTGTTACAGATTGTAAGTGGCTCACAGACTGTCCTGGTCAGCTCTGAACTGGGTCTTCACAGACATAGACTCGGGTAAAGAGGGACACGGAGCACCCAGAGAGTGGGCAGAGGGTGAACGTCACCTGCCCCTGACTTACGATGATTGTGAGTCGCTGAAGGTGGGGCTCAGCAATCAGGAAAAGATCTAGTGGGAGGGATACTTTTCCTAACACGTGAAGAGCCCAGAAGCCAGGGTGACTTGACCCAACAGCTGCAAAGCTCTGCCCTTGAACTCTGACACACCCACAGCCAGAGCCACTGTTTCAGTAATCACTACCTTGGGTCCTGGCCGCAAGGTTCCACATTCGCATAGCTCTGTATGAGGCTATGGCCCTGACATAAGCCCTGTGAGCTCAGGAGCTGAAACAGAACATCAGAAACTAAGGTCTGGCCAGCCACTGTCTTGAGGTTGGATGTCCTCACTCTCAGGGAGCCAGCTTACTATTGTGCCCTGGTGAGATCTCTTTCCCAAGTTGCAGGTGGCCAGTCTTCTCTTTGAGTTCTGCCCCTCAGGTCTGAAGGCTGCTGGTTGGTTCTCAGATCTTTTCTTACTATGAGAGCCTGTAATGGTTAACTTTGTCAACCTGACGCAACTTAGAAAGACCAGGGAGAGAGTCTTAACAAGAAATTATCCAAAACAAGTTGATTGTGGGAGAGGGGAGTCTTAATTAAATTGACTGATATAGGCAGACCCAGCCCACCGTGGGAGTCACCATTCCCTAGGCAAAAGATCCTGAACTGTATACGAGTATAGAAATTGAGCTGAGCGCCAGCAAGGAAAGGGACAGACATTCACTTTCTCCTGCATCTGACGTGAACGTGATGTGAACAGGTGTTCCGCATTCCTGCTGCATCAATGTCTCTGGAATGGATTGACAGCCTGGAATCGTGAGTGAGAACAGACTCCTCTCTCCTGCGTTGCTTTGGTGAGCTCTCCACTCTTCCCTCTTGCAGGCAATGCTACCATGATCACCTGGCCATTCTGAGTCAGTCCCAGGAGCCTCTAGAGGCCTCCAAGTGCCCAGTCTTGGGAAATGAGGACCTCCGCCTCACCCAGCATTGCCAGGAGCTATCCAGGCTGGTCCTTAGCAGCTCATCTCTCATCCATGGCCACCATGGGTCCTCTTTCTTTCACACTGCTTTGACTCAGACATAGGGTACCCCATGGACTCATGAGTCGGAGGCTCTGTCCTCCCTGTGGTGACGGTGAGAGATGACAGGACATTCTAAAGGTGGGAGTGGGAGGAGGTTGGGTCACTGAGGGCATGCCCTCGGAGGGATTAAACTGGTCTTCCTGATCAGAGCATTGCTGTAGGAGGAACCCTGGCCTTCCCTTCACCCAGACTTCCTGTCCTGTGCTAATACCTTCCTCTTGTCTGCCCACAATGCCATGCTCCAGTTCCCTCACTAGATAGGAGCCGAACCAACCCATGCTGATTGGACTTTCAATCTCCAAAACTGTAAAATAATTAAACCTTTTCTCACTAAGTACCCCAGCTCAGCCATATCATATTGCATCATCTTAACAGAAAACAGACCGATATGTCTTGCTAGATCTTGCGAGTCAGATGTGTGGGAAATTCATTCATCACTGCCCTAATTTGTGTTTCCTTCATTCTATCACTGAGAACATAAAGCTCGGATGTTGTTCGTGTTGGTTTTACCCCTATGAATTGCCCCAGAATGAAGAAAATAAGCTTCCCTCTGCCAAAGCTGAGGCAGAACACCTGATGGGCAGCAGATGAGAACCACGGGTCAGCCTGCTGTTGGGGCGAGGTGGGTCGCTCCTTGTAACAGTCAACACCGAAAGACTCTGAGCCCAATGAGGCTGTGCTAATCTGGCCAAGCTCAAACAGAACCATTCTTATTAGAGTCCCGTCAGTCAAGTCCAATGTTATGGCTTCCTCCCTCTTCTTGGCAAAAGCCTAGATCCAGAAGTTGAGGTCTCCTGGCTGCCAGAGGCTTAGAAGAGGGGTCAAGTTCATGCTAACCAAAATTCAGAAATGCGTTCTCTTGCCATGATTGCTGGGCCAGCCTAAAACGGGACTCTGGAAAAATCCAAAGGCTCAGGAATAAAAGTGCTCCCCATGTGCAGTGTGGGATAGCAACAAAAAAAAAATTCTGAATGTAGCAGAATGTCCTGAGTCACAGAGACCTAATAGAGTGGTCTACATCGAAGCTCACAATCATTTTAAAGTCTCCTGAGAAACAGTGACACCAGATTAAGTCTGTAGATATAAATCTCCTGGAATGGTCTCCAAAGTCCCCCGAAATTACATTCCAGTACCATGAAAGGAGAGTCATGGAGGAGCCTTAACAGTAATGAATTAGTTGACAGGGTCTGAAAAAGATGCTTCTTCAGGGGAGGGTTTGACAAGATTCTGATGAAAGGGCAGACCTCAGCCACCCCAGACTCACTGCATCTGGACTTCCAGCCAGGAAGACAGGGGTCACTGTGAAGTCCCAAGGGGATGCCTATATAGGCTAAAGGGTGAGAACCAGGGCCATGGGGATTGGGGCAGGGATGAGAGGCATGAAGAGTTAAGAGAAATGGCAAGTTAAAACCAAGTTCAGTGCATATAAGAATGACCTTGTTTGGGGTGCATGCATGAGTGTGGGGGGAGGGTTACTAGCCTAGGAACTCCAAGGTACCAGCCATTGTGCCTGCATCATGACTTCTCAACCTCTGTGTACCACTCCCGATTGAGACCAGACGGTTCTTTAGGGTCGGGGCTCTCTTCTGTACTGGAGGATGCTCGGAAGTGTCCCTGGTTTCTACCACTAGGTGACAGCAGCTCCCATATTGAGAGCAGCTAAACATGTCTGCAGATATCACCATAAGTTCTCTGGGGGCCAAGACCCCACTCTGAGAACAAGTGTTCTACAAGGAAGGTGTTCTAAACATCTTTTGTTTTTAGAATGTGTGCCTGTCAACAAGCAGCCCACGTGGACACAACTGTATTCGCCCCAGTTTTTCAGTCAGTACGCTCACTTTATTACAGTCTCAAAATTGTTCTGCAAAATTACCTACAGACTTATTCCAGAGTCAGTATTCCTTGGGAGACTTTTAAATGTTTACAAGCTTTGAGAGTGGCTTCCCGATGTTACAAAAGGATGTCCCTTGCAATCCATAGGGGGCCGGTCCCAGGGACCCATGTCGCTACCAGAACCTATGGATGCTCAAGTCCCTTAGCAACAGGGTGGTGTGTGTCTCTTTTTGTAAGCTTCAGATCGTCTCTGGGTCATTTAAAATACCTAATAAGGGTCTGGAGATATGGCTCACTCAGTTGGACCATGAGGCCCAGAGTTCAGTTCCTCAGAACTGCGTAAAACCAGACATGGCAGTGCATGCCTATAAAAGCCTGTAACCTAAACCTGCCACTTGGGAGGTGGGAACAAGAGGATCAGGAGTCAAAGGTCATCCTTGGCTAGATAGCAAGCTTGAGAAAAGCCTCGCTAAGATATAAGATCTTGTCTCAAAACACATGTACACACAAACCTTAACCCAAGGTAAAGGCCACATCAATGGCTTCTAGATTATACTGTTTAGAGGCAAAGGACAAGAAAAAAAAACGGTAAGAGGCGATTCCTTTTCTACAGCTTTATTTTATTTTTATTTGGCGGGGGAGTACACTCTTGCACGTGAGCGCAGGTGCCCTTGGAGAACGGAAAAGGAGGTCATCTCCTCTGGAGCTAGAATTCTAGGCAGCTGTAAGCCAACTGATGCCATGCTTGGAGCCAAACTCTGGTCCTCTCTGAGAGCAGCAAGCCATCACCCTGGCCCGAAGACCCATTTCTCAGAAGCATTTTCTATACAAAGTTGGCTGACAACTTTAAATAAAAGAAACGTTTTACAGGCATGGTTGATTCTTTACAGGGCCACTTAGGAAGGCAAAACTGTGAGCACTAAAAGGAACGGAGGCAAAGGACGTTGATTGTGGGGCACTCATTTGGTAAACAGACAACAGCGAAGAGACGTTTGCCAGGAGTTTATGACCATGTAGGGAAAACCGTCGTCATATCATCAAGTAGGAGAGGATGAGGATAAATTAGAAATGTCAGGTTATCACTAGTGGTACAACAATAAAAAAAAACAAGAGTCTACACATCACGACAGCTAAAAGATATGCCACAATGTCCAGAGTAACTGTTAGCAATGCAACGTGGGTAATTTTGCACATCTCCTTTTCCAAAGTGTGCAGATTTTCTACATAATAAACTGGAGGTAAGTGTAGCAAAAAAAAAAAAAAAAAAAAAGAAAACAGCAATGTTTATCTTTTAGTACTTGGAAATGATCACACATAAAAATTAACCACAATTTTAGGTAATGCCATCCATGTGTTTGCATTAATCTAGTTACGCGTTCCCATGCAGTTGACTAAAAGCAATTTTGTGATGCCTCCAACCTCTGAGGGTATCCACACACGTGTGTGCATACCTCCCCACACACATACATGTGATTTTAAAAAAAGCTTAAAAGATTTTGAAAAAGTAATTTTTCCCAAAATTAAGCCAGCTCAAAAATTAAACTATAAACTAAAATGCATTTGTTTCTAAATTTAGTAGCCCTGAGGGAAAAATATTAAATTGATTGCTACACAGATGGCCAGGAAAAAAAAAGTTGTATGCAGTCACATAAATTACAGACAGGAAATGTATGCTCTGAAAACCCCATCACTTTTTTCCCCAAACTTGGATCATCTTCTTCTAAAACACAGGTTCTCGGCCAAGGAGCACAAATCATTTCGGATCTGATTAGAAATGGCTGACCCCAGGCAGGCTCCAGCCACCTCGTGCAGTTGATTTAACGTTCACTCGTTCACTCTCAGCCAGGGCAAGGGCACCTCTAGACGCGGTCAAGGAGACAAAAGGCATCCTTCCGGCTTTTGTCAGACAGTGTTTGCTCAGCCCGGCCCTTCCCAGGTGGCTGCAGAGCCCCCTTGTTCCCGTGTCCCTTCTCCTTTCATGAGGACGCAGGCTAGATCTTACAATAGACCTCAAAGAGGGCAGCAGCTGCGTGCATCCGGTAGAAAATAGAGAAGGGCATGGCCAGGTTGACCACGATTATCCAGGGTTCAAAGCCGAAGACGATTTCCTCTAATCCGTTGTCATACTCAGGGCGGCAGCCAAAGGCAGGAGGGATCCAAAGCTGAAATAGAAGAAACAAGCTTACATCACGGTTGGTTTCGCCATGAATGCTGCCAAGAGATGCAACCTTCTGCCACAGATACACTGACAATGCCCCCAAGATACGTTGTCCCAAGCCTGGTCCCTACCTGGCAGGCTAGATCACGTGGAACCTAACTTCATCAGTGGGCTAACCCAGGATAGAGTCATAGCTGAATGGACCATTACAAGGCAAGAAACAAAAGAAATAGGTAGATAACTGGGGGGGGGGTCCCTCTAACAGACGTGTCTTGTCCCCAGTCTTGCCCTCTCTTTGCTTTGTTGCTGCGAAGTAAGCCTCTCTCCTCTGCACTTCCACCATGATCTTCTGTCACAGGCCTGGAAGCAACCATGGACTGAAACCTTCTAAATCACCCCTTTCCTGGCTGAATGCCCACCGTGCCAAAAGGCTGACTCTGTGGTCACAGGATTTCAGCACATCTGGTGTCCCCGCTCAAATCCCAGGCACCATGGATGCTGACGCAGACTCACATAGCAAGAGTCACCATGGCCAGATTGACTGTAAAGCCTTCCTCATCTCCATGGAAACCAACAAATCTGTGAGCCTCCCCTGAAGGCCCTCCACCCCTTCACCTTGCACTCAGACACGAGTTGTAACTTAACTCTCTCTAGAGGGCGCTGATGAGAGGAGGGGAAAAAATCAAAGGAAGTCAACAAAACTTAACATAATAAACTGTTGCTCTTGTCTCTCATAGAACCTACTGTCCCCACATCCTTCTCTGTCTCTTCCCCTCTTCCTTCCCACTGACCACTCTCTAGGTTGTCAGCGCCACCCATGGCCCTGGGCCCCTTCTGTTACTTATTGCATGTGTCTATCTCTCTGCCTCCCAGGCTAGGGCAGGCTCCCCCTAGCTGGGCTGACCTATGAAGAGTCTACATAGCAAAGGACAGAGGGTGATTCCAGGCCAGCAATTGCAAAGAACATTGGTCTTCCGCCCAACAACCCACAAAGGGACTGGGTCCAAATCCCCAAAGAGAAGTCTTGCTGCCAACAGCCTACAGCCAAGCTAGGATCACAAGCTGACACTCCATTATTGTGGGTTTAACACCTGAAGAACTTTCATGATAAATACCTACGGTTTTAAGTTGCTATGTTTGAGGTTAGTTCTTAGGTGGCAGCAAGTGACTAATACACACTGCCTTTCTTTCCTATCCTTGCAGAGCTCTCGCTGGTGGGTATCGTATCCCATTTTCCTTCTCTGGCTTCTTGGGCTTCTTCCTTCCATCTCAGACCTCTGCCCGTCAACAGTTCCCTCTTCTAGCTCCTCATTTGCTCAGACTCACGAGTCCCCTTCCCTTCTTTGTGTATATGCCTCCTAGGGCTGTCACCTCAACCTTGGTCATAAACACCATCTGGAGGCCCTGGGCTTCCACCTAAACCCCCCATGTGAGCCACTCTTGGAACCCCAACATGTATTTCCACTAGCCACTTGAGTGTTTGGAGCACATCGCAGACGCACCCTGCTTTTCCCATCTCCCCCTTATCAACAGCCCCTTCCTCCCAGATGCTTGCTCCAAGCTCCCAGTGTCATCCGTGTTCCCCCTCAGTCTCTTTCACATCAGTCTACCACCCTAGCCACAGTGAGATGCCCCCAGTCCTTCTGTGAACCTCCACCTCCACCCACCCGGGCCATCCCTCCGCTGGGGCTGTGCAGTAACTTCCCCACCCTATCCCAACAGTCAGTTTCCACTCATTTGCAAGAGGAGGTTTCTTATTTTTATCACAGCTCCTGTGCCTTGTTGAGAAAAGTTGGGGAATATTGGTTGATTTGAATATCTAGGACTAGGGAGATGGTCAATGAGAAAGTCCCTGCTGGACAAGCATGAGGCCTACATAGAAAGCCTGTCTGGGAGGCATTGGTGCCTGCAACTCTGAACTGAGGCCCCGTGGTGGAGACAGGGGGTTCCCTGGAACTCATTGGCCAGCTAGTCTAACCAGCTAATAGCATAGGATTCCGTGAGGGATTCTGGCTCACAAAACAAGGGTAGATAATTGTTTGAGGAAGACATCTCAACATCAGTTTCTAGTCTCCACACACTTGTGCACACCAGAGAGAGGGAGGGAGGGAGAGAAGGAGAGGGAGAACAGTTTGCTGAAGATTACCGAGATGTTGCAAAGGAACAGAAAGGCTGTGATGTTTCTGAGGATCCTCCTCTTGACTCCACCCTGCAGGAAGTCCGGACATCGGGCTGTGCCCGCAGCCCCTTCCCAGCCAGCCTCCTGGTCCTCTTTACGATATCCCTGCTGCAGACGCAGATTTCCATTGACCGCAGGTGATTCATCCCGAGACAACCCCTGGCTCCCAAGGCTAGATGCAGCTAGCACAGCGGCTTCACCACTGCAGACGGTGACCACGCGCAGAGTGCGCACATCCTCCGGGATGCCCTCGGGCTCGCGGTGCACTGACTCGATGATGAAAAGGTTCTGGACATACTTCTCCACGATCACCAGGACAGAGTAGGGCAGATTGTACCAGGTGTATGGCGGACGGGTCTCAGCACAAGCGATGGCCAAAATGGAGCCCCAGGAGAGGAGCCATGAGCCTGAGGCTGTGGCCACCAAGAGGTCAGCATCCAGCTTACGTGCAGGGTTTTTGGACTCATCCAGGGATTTCTCATCCACCCTGTAAATCCAGGTTCCTACCAGCCCAGCAGCCCCCATGAGCAGCAGCACCGTGATAGCATACAAGTAGAACAAGATGAGCGCCGACTCGCTCTTGGACTTGGAGCGTCCGATATGGATCATGTACACCACAACCACGGTGATGGTGGCAGCCAGCACTGTCAGGCCCAGAACCGAGCCCATCAGGACCCCGTCGAATCTGCACTGCATCTTCTGATGCCGGGAGTTGTCCACCCTGCGCCCAATGTTCTTCCAGAGCACATAGAGCATGGTGGAGGCCAGGATCTGGTACTCGATGTTGAAGGGGTACAGGTAGTAGATTCCATGGGAGAGAGCAGAGCAGAGCGCTGGGGGCGTGCAGTTACACTGTGGTGTATGGTCATCCAAAACTAGGGCGGTAGGCAGAGGACAGGAAACAGCCATCAGCACAGGCAACAAGGAGACTAGCAAACCCATCAGCCTGAAGCTCACCACTAGACCCAAAGTGCACATGAGCCGCATTTAGCATCATGTTTAATGCCGTGGCTTCGTAGAAAAAAGAAGCTAGGGTTCACCCCCAGAATGGCGTCAGCCGTGTTCTATCTGTATGTTAGCATATAGGGACACTATTATGAGTAGCAGTGTAGAGATTTACTAATGACCACGTTAGGTGGTCCAGAGCTACCACTGAACTTCAAAAGCAGACAGCTGAGGAGGGCTGAGACTGTGGCAGCACCTGTGTAAGAGAGAGGGGCAACAGTGATTGATAGGTTGATTGATAAACAGGAAAGATCCAGAAGTATATAAGCCAGAACGGTAGTGGCGGTTCTCTCTGGTGGCAAGAGGCAGGTGTTTATTTTTTTTTCTAGATCTTGCTTCCCTCTGGTATCTAACTTTCTCTGTAAATATGGCGTGTGTGGTGTGTGTGTGTGTGTGTGTGTGTGTGTGTTTAGACTATGTTTTTCAAGGCTCTGTAGGAAATGACCCTTCTGAAAAATACCCGGTGGAAAAAGCTCTCACCTAAACGCCCCTAAAACGGTATGAGATGGTCAGGGGCTTTCCTTCTCTTTCTGACTGTGCAACCCCAGACACATCACTTTTCAGTGGCGCAGCGTCTCTACCCATTGCTAGTTAATACTGCCCATCTCAGAGGAAGGTCAGGCCATTGTTAAGGAACCTTGTAAAATACTGAGAACCCTGCCTGGTAGTCAACATGAGCCTAATAAAAGCCAGGAAATAGCTAATAAAAGTTTGCTTCTATTACGAAACTGTCACTGCTGTGGCTGCTTTTGTTACTAAGAGGGAGTGAGGCCAAAGACAGGGAGTCCTTCCCACAGAGGATTGTAGGAGTCACTCATGTAGCCTGACATAGCCACATATCGGCCCAGCCCGCTCACAGAAGGCTGCAGCCGGAAGGATCTTTGAAAGCATCGAGTTTTTGAGTCTCCTTACTTTACAAAGAGAAAAGGCAGGCCCAGAGAGGTTGAATAGTCTCCAAGGGTCACACAGCAAGCATCTGACAAAAACAAGACCCCAACTCAAGTTCTCCACTTCCCAGTAGAGCGCTGTGCTCCACCCTGCCTTCTTCTGGGTCCAGATATTCTCAGACTGATGTGGTGAGGCCATATATGCTCAAGAACTCCAGCAGAAGATGTGAGGATTAACCCCCACCCCAGGCTGTCTCCCCAGCAGATCAAGTGAATAATAAAGATGAGCCCCAAATAATGAACCGACTGAAGTCAGCTAGGAACCTTCCCATGTACAAAGGCATACTGAGAACTCCCCAGTGTGCACAGGCCAATCTCTCAGAAGAAAGATTTGCTGAAAGGCTCCTAATTAAAACGCTAACAGAGAAAACCACCAATCTTCCACAGTGGGAAAAAAAAAAAAAAGCCACAGAGTTCTCCAGCCAATGGACTGCGAGAGACCCACCCAAATGATAACCCTGGGCTGCCACATGCCCAAGTCAGGTGAAACTTATAATTACTGCCTTGGGGAGGCAGAATGAAGGCCTGTGGGGTTAGAGAAACAGTCCACAGTAGGGTCTATCAGCCCAGGTGGCTCCCTAGGGACCTGATGGTCCAGCAGGGGAAAGGCTTCCTCACCTATGGTGATGTTGCCGAAGCCCAGCGTGATAAGCCGCTCTTTGTGCTCGTTCAGTTGGTGCTTTGACTCATTCAGGACGCTGTTGGCCCACAACAGCAAGTTCGTGAACACCGAGTGGATCACCCCGAACCTGGAAAGCACACGTATCAGACACCTTCTCCTGAGTGGCCTTGAAAAAGTGCCGAGCCCGTGGCTAAGACGGCGCCATCCCATGCATGTATGCACACACACAATTTCCCTCCCTCAGCTGTTGGTCCAGCTGGCTGAGAGTCAACATCTGGGCATTCTGCCTTCACCTTGAATTTGCCCGTCTTCAACTCATCTGTGGGACATCAAAGACACTGCATCTTGGGAGCAGGGATATGGGGAAGAAATTTTACTAAAGGCAAGCAACCACACCCAGAGCCCACTCTTCTTCCAAAGGGGAAACAAAGAAAGAACAATGAAGGAGATAGAAGGGCCAGGTGGACTGTGGAGAGCAGGTGCACCCTCACTGGTGACTGACCAACCCATAAATCATCGCCGTCCAGTCCCTCTGCTTTCCATCTTGCCAATAAAACACAGTCTGCACACACTAGCTCATGGTTTCCTTTGCAGCTGGTCTTGACCAGTCTGGCTGGGGCATATAATATATAATCTACAGTGAATTACTGAAAAGCTTTTGCTTATTTGATGACATAAGAATCAGAAAAGCCTATTTATGGACCCCCTTTCCTTTCAACATTGTCTCCTTTAATAGTCTTGAGTGAGGGCACATAGGCTGAGGTTGCGGCCATCATCTCTCTTGTAAGCAGGTGTCAACCAGCATGGGCTGAAGCCCCAATACACTGAGGATGCCAGAGGGTGTACACAGATGAGCCCTACTCCAGATAACACTTTGGGCTTCTAAAGTCCCAGCTAGGCTCAGGAATTCTTCCACTGTCACACCTAGAGTAAGTGGCCATGCTGGAATAGTGGAAAGAGAATCTTAGCCTCTAAACCACACTGTGACCTCATCAGGAAGAGGGTACATGTGAGGGTGAACTCTGGACTCTGGGGGACAGAAGAGAGACAGGAATGACACACGGTCTCCATGTGGTTCGTCCTGTTGTGAATTCCCTAAACCCTACTGTGGCTGCAGACTGCAGCTGTATCCACTTAGGGTAGCTTCTGGGCCTCTACAGGTATCTAGGAGACGCATCCCACAATAGACTGAGGAGCCAAGCCTAAAGGCAGCTGTGGGTACTCCCATGCCTTACCAAGAGGCAGCCAGCCATGTGTGCTCCCTTGTCCAGCTCAAAGACCATCTGTCCATGATTGACTTATAGGAAAACAGGAACATCTTTGTCCTGGCCCTCCCTGCCTCTCCCCTGAGTGTCTGCCTCAGCTGAGCCCAGGCATCCCAAGAATCAGGGCAAGTAGCACCTTCCTGTATGATATGGCCAGCTTGGCATCTGCCCAGCTACCAGAACTAATGCAGAGAGAAACCCAGACAACACAGGTGTCTGTCCATTGGCCTGGCCCTGCACCCGCCCTTTTGCTCCAACTCACAGCCCGCGTTTTCTATCCAACCTTTGACAGCCCGGACAATGCCTTTACCTCTGGCAGGTGGCTTTCTTTTTATTACAGTGCACACAGCTGCCCTTCTGTTTCCCCTTTCCCTAGTCCATGCAGTAGTGTCCAATTCTGAGCCTGCCAAACCCACAGAAGCAGTATAAGGTCACCAAGGATCACACTGTTTGGCCACACACCACCCTGAGAACCATAGCCTTCCAAGACCAATTTGAAACAAGTCCTTCAAGCTGAGGGCAAGTGTCATGCCCCATGTCTAAGGCCCTGCCCACACTCAGTGCCTGTATACCCAGACCACAGTAACAGAATGCATCCCGGGAGTTGTTCCTGGTATCCGTCTGTGCTTCCTAAGATGTGTGAAGAACCATGGTACCTCCCAACTGTGGGTCTGGAGAAAGGAGATGGGTGGAATCTCCAAAGGAGCATTTCCTACCTGGGAGAAACCTTCCAGAAGCCACTGACAGAGGTGGTGGCAGGAAGGAGGCATTCATACAGCTCATGCAAGAAGCTAGCAAGGTCATAAGCCCACAGGACCCAGCCAGAGCTGCCAGCATAGTAACTGGAAGCTGTGTGGACTGTCCTCAGTGAGGCCAGCCCTCCCTGGAGGAGCACCCTAGATTCAGTTGTAGCCTCTGTCATGACCTATGCTTGAGACTACCTCATCTTCCACTTTTTCTAAAGAAGTTGACTTCTGAAATCTAAGAATGGTAGACATTCAAAATGTTTGCCATCTTGCTCAACACATCAACAGACAAGAAAGCATACCCTTGCACTGAAGTGGGTAGAGACCAGATGTGATAGTGGCCATGGAAGCCTTTGCCTAGGCTGGTCTCAATCTCAGTATCCCTACAGAGCCAAAAATGGCCTTTGACCTCCTGGCTCTGCTGGCTCCAGTTTCTGAGTCTGGAGATATAGACAAGAGCCACCATGCTCTTTTATTTGGTGCTAGGAATTGAGCCCGTGACCATGCATGCTAGACAAGCCCTGTACCAACTGTGCCACCTCCCCAGTCCTAAGAGTTGCCAGTGGTGGCTTCTGGGGCTCCTGGATCTGGGTGACTACCCCTTCCCTCGGGGAAACCAGGTAAGCATACTTCAGCCCTTCCCCACCTTGCCCTGGAGGTGGGGCTTCTGCTGTTCCTGACACCAATGATAGATGTCACTGCCAAGGCCACTGCCTGGACCACGTGGTGGACACACACTCCTGGGTGCTCCTCACACAGCCAAAGACACCTCAGAATCATCAACACCCACGCCACAGCACCGGGCCACTATCCCTGTGCAACTAGAGGCACAAGGATGCACTTGGCAGTAGACTCAGTCTCGACAGCTGCAGCCCATTGAAGCCATTCTACCTAGGGGTCACAGGTCAGCCAATCTTCTCAAGGCCAGAGGTCATCTCAAATGCTGGAGGGGAAAGTTGATTCTGCGACGGAAGTGGTGTACAATACTAGATCTTTCCATAGAGCAGGGGCTCATTCCTCCATCTACCCGTATTTAACCTGCCCTTGAAGAGTTCACCTCTTCCTTCTGGCCATTCTTCCCTTGACCACATGATAAGCAGGAAGAGCTGGAGGCAGGCTCCACACTCAGTAGACACAGGTTCTCCTCAGACGTAGGCCACCTCACTGCTCCCCACCTCACAGACGAGTAAACTGAGGGAGGTGAGAGGGGAGTAGGTGGTGACAGCAGAGTTCGCACCCACATCCTTGTCTTCCAGGACTGGCCTGGAAGGAACCGACGTCCTGCAAGAGCTTTGCTTCCAGGGTGGAACAGGAATCTGCTCTCAGGGTTTAGAGCCCCAGATGGGTGCCAGTCCCGAGTCTGGTTTCCCCTAGCGTTTAATCTAAAGAAATATCAACCAATGAGTAAAGCAATTGCTCACAGTTTTTACCTTTCCAGTGTTTTGAAAGACAGGATAATATCCTTAGCGTGGCCCCAGAGAAAATAGACCTAGACAGAAATAAAGGAGAACACATTAGCGGGGACACTGCCATTCTGCTTGCACACTTGAGAAGTTATAAAACTGAGACAAAACAGATGATTCCCCTTGGCAGGGTCATTCTACAGTGGGAATAGTGACGCCGTGAGAAGCCAGATGGGGCCTCCCGAGTCAGGCAGAAGGGGTGCTGCAACTAATTAAGAAGGTCTGTATTTGACTAAGGGTGTCTCCTTAGAGAAGGTAGGGTTAGAACCACTTGGTGATATCTGCTGTGGATGGAGCTGTGCTGCAATCGATTGAGGATGTCTGCTCTGGGACAGGCATGTCGCCTCCAAGGGTACAGATAGTCATGAAGACAAAATACTCATGCACATAGAATAAAAATAAGCTTTTAAGTAAACAAGCTAGAGAGGACAAGACAGTAAGAACTGTCCCTCCATGGTCTCTGCCTCCATGTTCTTTTCTTGAGTTCCTGCCCTGCCCTTCTTCAAAGATGGACTATAACCTGTAAGTTGAATAAGCCCTGCCCCCAAGTTGTTTTTGGTCAGTATTTTTTCACAGCAGCAGAGACGCTGACTAGGACAGATGGCTCCTAAAGAATGTGTACATGGCCAGTGGTGGTGGCGCACACCTTTAATCTCAGCACTCAGAAGGCAGAGGCAGGCAGATCTCTGTGAGTTCAAGGCCAGCCTGATCTACAAGAGATAATTCCAGGACAAGCTTCAAAGCTACAGAGAAACTCTGTCTTGAGAAACAACAACAACAACAACAACAAAAAGAATGTGTACATGCATATAGACACACACACATGCGCACATGCACACACACGCACACATGCTCCCCATATGACCAGATGTCTTGCCCTGGCAGACATGATATCTCACCCCACACTGATCAAATACTCTCTTCCATGCTCTGTCACCTGATCAGAACACCAAGCATTACAGGATCAGGTCACAGGATTCTGCAGTGGATGAAGGACTGCGTTTGACCGAGGCTATCTAAAGCAGATGGAGGATAGCACTGACTGAGAAGATTATTTCAGTAGCATTGAAAGGCCAGGGCTCTATTGAGACTCTTTAAGAAAAGGTATTTTCTCCTAGTTAAGGGAACAAAACCTCTAGCCTAGGTGGTGAACTAACATTCCAATCTACCCAAAACCTAGGCATGAACCCAGCTGTATCTGTCAATCACCTGGCCAAAGGGTCACCCCTCAGGAAGGTAGATTCACTTTACACCATGCTAAACACATGGGAGAAGACAATGTACTTGTCCCTCCCAGAATCCCCACACACTGTGCAGTCACTAGAATGGTATCACTCGGGCTAGGTCAAGTTTACCCATTTTATCTAAATTAACATTTCTTTTTTTAAGACTTGTTTTCCTATTTTGGGGAATTGTCACTCTTTCTCTGAAGACTGCTTCGTTATGAGCACTTGTCTGCCATGTGGCTGCTTGCTACCCTCCATATCTAACTCAAAAGGCATGGTCTTCTCTCTTGCTCTCCATCGCCCTTCTCCCGGCAGCAGTCCAGACTTGCAGCTTGCTGGAGCTGTTGCTTCCCTTGTAAATGCTAATAAAACTGCCCACAAGCTTCCTGCTGAGTACTTCCTTAATTTATTTTATTAATGAGACTAAGAACCCTGAGAAGGGACCCTAATTTAGCCAGAAATATGTAGCATCCCAGTGGAACTCCCCAAAATTTCCAGCAACAATATCAGAGGTAGATGAAGGATTAAATTCGACTGGGAATGTCTGCTGTAGGTGAGAAACTACATTTGATTGAGAATGTCTGCTATAGATGGGGTGCACTGCACTGAGGTCATCTCCTATAGATGGGGTCACTGGACTGAGGACATCTACAATAGATGGGGTGCACTGGACTGAGGACATCTACAATAGATGGGGTGCACTGGACTGAGGTCGTCTACTATAGATGGGGTGCACTGCACTGAGGGTGTCTACTATAGATGGGGTGCACTGGACTGAGGTCGTCTACTATAGATGGGGGTGCACTGGACTGAGGTCGTCTACTATAGATGGGGGTGCACTGGACTGAGGTCGTCTACTATAGGTGGGGGTGCACTCTACTGAGAACGTCTGCTTAGATGGGGTATACTGGACTGAGGACTTCTACTATAGATGGGGTGCACTGGACTGAGGTCGTCTACAATAGATGGGGTGCACTGCACTGAGGGTGTTTACTATAGATGGGGTGCACTGGACTGAGGTCGTCTACTATAGATGGGGTGCACTGGACTGAGGTCGTCTACTATAGATGGGGTGCACTGGACTGAGGTCGTCTCCTATAGATGGGGTGCACTGCACTGAGGACATCTACTCTAGATGGGGTGCACTGGACTGAGGAAGTCTCCTATAGATGGGGGTCCATTGGACTGAGAGTATCTCCTCTGGATGCGACCACATTTGATTGAGGCTGTCCATTGTTCTTGGGGACTGCTTTGATTGAGGGTGTCTATTGTGGATGGGGGGAATATAACTGATCAAGCTACCATCACCATGTCCCAGAATTAAGTTGTCTTAAACTAAGCAAGTCTACAGTCCTGGAGACTTCAAGGTGTCAGCAGAGTTGGTTTCTCCTGGGGCCTCTCTCCCTACCTGTAGATGATATTCTTTCAACCTGAGACATCACATCATTGTCCTTCTGTGTGTAACTGTGATCTAGCTTGCCTTATAAGGACACAGGATATAGCCCTGCATTGACTTCATTTCCCTCTGAAAGGCCCAGTCCTCCACTACTGGTACATTCTGAGACACTGAGAATTAGAATTCATACAATGGACTTAACAGGTTTTACCTGCGAGGCAGCGCCCTTCCCCTTCCCCCTTGTGAGCTCCCAGCCTTTCCTACCAGTCCACCACTGAAGCAAGCTACCCAAGTTCCCCTTCTCCTTTTCACAGTCAGCCTTGCCTGGAATAATGTGTTAGAAGCATTCCTAGTCATCTGAGCTGTCTGCCAAGCCTAAGAAGCTGTGAACTAGAAGTGCCTTTGAGTAGAAGATGAGTTCCCTATCCTGGGGTTCGACACTGTTTCTGGAGGGTGTTTTTAACTTGAACAGTATCTGAAAAGTAGATTTCCTGAACCAAGTTCGTAGTCTTCCAGGGTGACTCAGAAGGAGGAATTACCTTTGCTTCTCGTCATGATGTAAGCAAATCTGTGGTCTTCTTGAGCTTCAGTTACTTCCTCAAAAACTGCAAGGCTTAATTCTATCATATGGTAACATGGACAAAGCTGGAGGACACTGTGCTAAGTGAAATTTTCCAGGAGCAGGGAGACAGTCGTGCACGAGCCCACCATGTATGGAATCTCAACGATGAAGATTTGAATACACAATAGAACAGAGACTGAGTGGGGACAGGAGTGGGACGATGCAGGCAAAGGCCCAAACTGGCAAATATGCAGGATGGCTGTCTAGAGAGCTGATGGCCAAGATAAAGACTACAGCTGGGATATTGTGCTATCTATGTAGGCTTGCTGGCACTGGCTAAAAGGTGGTCTCACCACTAATAAGACCAAGAAGGGAAACTGGGGCACCAGATAGAGCACTTTCCTGACTATAATCATCTACCATTTGTGCTTATGTGAAAACATCATGCTATTCAGGGTAAATATATAAAATAAGGAAGAGAAAAAAAGATTGATGATCTAGCATCTTTCTTATGTTAAAATATGTTTGTTATTGATCAGCACGCTAACTGTACACAGCTATGCTGTGCAGTGCACTTCCCACATGTGCAGTGTGCAATGAGCAATAGAATCATTCTCTCTGTGTTTATGTCTCTGTCTGTGTGTGTGTGCACACACGTGCCCATGCATTTCTGGAAATCAAGAAAAAATTTTGTGGGATTGGTTCTCTCCACCCACCTTTCCCTGGCTCCAGGACTTGGGGTCAGGTCTCCAGGCTTACACACGAGTGCCTTTAGCTGTTGAGCCACTTCGCTCATCTCTACACTGAGATCATTCAGGCTCTACTACTTATTTGGAACTCTCCAGTTCATTTCTGCCACCCATCGCTGCCCCTCCCTTCCCTGGGCTGAGACCAGTAGGAGTCCTGGCTCCTATCCGGCTGCCCTCTGGAGCCAGCTGCTCTCCTCCCGCCAGCTTTCCCAGGCTCCGGTAGTCACTATTACTTCCTGCACTTCCACACGATCAAACTTTTGCCATCCATGTGAGAGCACAGTGTTTGTCTTTCTATGCCTGGTTAGCTGGGATGAAACTCAGTTGGCAGAGTGCCAGCCTAGCATCCAAGAGGCTTTGTGCTCAATCTCCAGCACTACATAAACAAAAGCACTGACACACGGGCCTATAACCCCAGAGCTTCCGGGTTAGAAGCAGAGAGTTCAACAGCTTCCTGGTCAATCTGAAGTACATGAGATCTGACTTCATATTGGACTGATTTCACGTAATATAACATCCTCCGGTTCCATTGTGTTGCTGCCTGTGGTGGAATTGCATGATTGCTATGGCCGAATAGTATTCCATTGTGGACACATAGCGTCTTCATCCATCCTTCTGTCAATGAACACTGTATTTGTACTTTGCATCAACTGGACCAAAATTCCTGACAGAAACAGCTTAAAGGAGGAAGGCTTGTATGGGCTCGCCGTTCCATAAAGCTTTAAGTTCCACACAGTGCTCTCGGTGGACGGAGTGTGTGACAGAGGATTGTCACATCATGTCAGACCAGGAAACAGAGAAAAGGACAGGAACACGGCCAGACCCAGTGGCTGTGCTTGTAGCCATTAAAATCTCAGCCAGGTGGCCTATTTCTACCAACCAAGACCTGCCTTCTAAAGATTCTGAGGCCTCCAAAACTAGTGCCACCGGCTGGGGAGCAAGAACTTAACACTTTGTGTATCCTCAAGTGCTAGAAAGATGCTGGCCATGACTTTCCTTAGCAGAGTAACTCACAGCCACCAAAGAGTCCTGCTCAGCGCAGACACTTCCCTGGGGTCTATCTAAGAGTCTCTGCAGTCAGAGGGTATGATTCCTGCTGTGAGCTAGGTTTTTAAAGGGCATCTATCAAAGCCTTACTTCTTAAAGAAACCAAGTTCATCATCCGTGCTGAAAACAAGGACCTCATACTGTTCTAAAAGGTTCCAGCCCACAAGAGGGGAAACAAAAGAGTCCCAGTGTTCCAGAGAAGTGACTGGACCAGCTCATGATTCCTGATGGGAGCCACAGAAACATTCTAGATGTGTTGATGGGTTGGTTTCTGCACACCTCGGGACGCACTGCACTGGAGCAGACAGCATGCAGAAGCACCAGTGGCTCACCTGCAGCAGTGTATGCACAGCGTGGGTGACGGGGAACACTCCCTCCGTGGCTGACAAGCACTCGGAAAATCCAATGAAGTAAGCGACTTTCAAGCATCCCAGGATGATGGTGATGAAGGCGAACAGTGTGATGCTACCTAGGCAGGAGAAACACACCTGTGTTAGCATCCACAGTGTCATCCCCAGCAAAGCATGTCAACTCTAGAGCCTGTGGGTGAAAGATGCCGAGACTACACAGGGAGAGACTCAACGCCCACAGGGAAAAGTATGAAACCAGACCTCCCATTATCCTATATGTAAATACTAACTAAAAAATTATTCAAAGACTTATATAACAAGGCTAAAAGAAGCAAAACTATTAGGGTAAAAAATAGGAGAGAAAGTTTCATGAGATTGGATCAGGGAATGAACTGTATCAAAATGGAAAGGTGTATGAACCACAGAACACTGGCGACAAAGAAAGAGGGCACTGAAAACGGGAGGGGATATCTGAAATGTGGTGGTTTAAATGAAAATGTACCCCATAGGCTCCTAGAGATTGTCACTATTGGGAGTTGTGGCCTTGTTGGAGTGGGTGTGGCCTTACTGGAGGAAGTCTGTCACTGGGGGTGGGCTTTGGGGTTTCAGAAGCCCAAGCCAGGCACATTGTCACTCTCTCTCTCTGCTGTCTGCCAGTCCTGCTGTCTGTCAGTCCAGATGTAGACATCTCAGCTATCTCTCCAGCACCAGGTCTGCCTGCATACCGCCATGCTGCCATGATGATAATGAGCTGAAACTCTAAACTGTAAGCCAGCCCCAGTTAAATGCTTTCCTTTATAAGAGTTGCCACGGTCATGGTGTCTCTTCACAGCAATAAAACTCTAGCTAAGACACCTTTCTACAGAGTCATCAACACCTACAGCATACAAAGACACCTGCAGGATGAAACTGGTCAAAGTTGAACAGACATTTCTCCAAGGATATATAAAAACAGCCACAGATTACAGGAAAGATGCCCAAAACCACTAAACATTAAGGAGAAGCAAGCTGAGACCAACAGACTATCTTAGTTAGGTTTTCTATTGCCGTGGAGAGACACCATGACCATAGCAATTTCTATAAGGGAAAAAACATTTAATTGGGGTGCCTTACGTTTTCAGAAGTTTAGTCCATTATCATCATGGTGTGACATGGTAGTGTGCAGTCAGACACAATGCTGGAGAAGGAGCTGAATGTCCTATGTCTTGGCTTGCGGACAACAGGAAATGTTCTGAGACACTCGGCAGTATCTTGAGCATATATGAGACCTCAAAGCCGGCCTCCATAGTGACACATTTTCCAAAAAGATCATACCTGCTCCAACAAAGTCACACCTCCTAATAGTGCTTCTTTTGGGGTCCATTTTCTTTCAAATCACCACAAACAAGAAGTCACCCCTGCTAAGACTGGTGCTATTTTTATTAAAGGTTTATTTAATAAGTTTGTGTGTGTGTGTGTGTGTGTGTGTGTGTGTGTGTTCCTGGGTGTGTGAATAGGCACCATATGGTTGCAGTGCCTTCAGAAACCAGAAGAGGGCACCAGATCCCTTGGAACTGGAGATACAGATAGCCATGGTGTCCTGGGAACTAAATCCTCATCCTCTGCAAGAATGCCAAATACTGCTAGCCCTGAGCCATCGCTCCAGCCCTAAAACAGGTGCTATCAACAAACAACAAGGGCTGGGTAGATGATGCCACTTTGAAGCATTTTCCTGGCAAGCATGAGGACCTGACTTCAGATGCCCAGTACCCACATAAAAACTGGGCATGGTCACCTGTACCTGTAATCCTATAGATGCAGTGATGGGGGAATTTAGATAGCAAGGTCCCTGGGGCTTGCTGACCAGACGGCCTTGCCTATTTGGTGGAGTAGTGGGCTAGTGAGAAGCCCTATCTCAAGAAAGGGGATGGTACCTGAGATGTGACACTAAAGGCATCCTCTGGTCACAACATGCTTCCACATATGTACAAACTCCTATGCACAGGTATAGACACACACACACACACACACGTAATCTAGGAAGCTGCTTTCTTCAAACTCAACTGGAAGAGCATCTCTAGCAATCAGAAAAGGTACCAGGTAAGGTGAAAAGTTAAGCAGGTTTTTTTTATACTATTAATGATTTTGACAAAAAAAAGTGCATATAAAGAAGTCTGGCCAGGAATTACAAAACACACTTATAAGGTGCTGGACAAATGCAAATCTGAACAAGAAAAGCAGCTGTGCTGGGCTTGAAGGTAGTGTCCAAGCTCCTGGGCCCTCCTGGCATCAGTGGCATGACTCACATGCCCTCTCCCACGCACAGAGGAAACTGGATCACATGTGCTGGACACTGGGGAACCAAGGTGAGAGCCAGGCAGGAGCGATCACATTACACAGCTGCCAGAGCCACCTCTGGGGAAATGCAATGCAGCAGCCCAGCTCACTCCTGCAGCTCGGAGCCCTATAGAAAAGACGAGAAGTTGTGTTTTGTTAGTCCTGGCAAGCCCCCAGGGAAATCAGAACCTTTGTAAGAGCGGAGATTCAATCCCAATGCTTTCAGAGTGGCTGATGAATACAAGGTTCTTTCTGATTTGGAAAATGGTAATAAAAATAATGGTAACAAGACAAAGTGACGCAGCCTGGCTGGGCGGCAAGAGCTGAGCCCTGAGCTAGGGGACTGCTGGGTACCAGACAGGTGCGTGTGTTCCTACATGACATCTCCCTAACCCTAGACTCAATTTCCCCACCTATTAAATGAAGACCATCTGCAGCAGTGGTATACAAACCATGCATCTGAATGCCCTGGAAAGAGCATTGATGACGCTCATACTGCTGCGCTCCATGCGGGTCTGATGTAGAACCACAGTATCTCTAACAAACTCCCTATGGGGTCGATGAAGTTGTTCTGGGGCCCCAAAGTCATCTAGAGTATCCCATGATTGACAGTGCACTTGTTCTGCCAAGAAACCCTCCCTGGCCCTCTCATTCCAAAATCCTCTCTTCCATCCATGTACTCATGCACTCATTGACTGATACAGTCTGGAGACTCTTCCTGTCTGGGTTTGGTTGTAGGCTGTGTGTCCCAGGGTCCATGTGCTGGTAGCTCAGCCTTCAGTGTGATGATGGGCGGGGTAGCATCTTTAAAAGGAGAAGGGGGAGGGGCTATTACTCCATCAGGCTGGGGATGTGATGCTCTTGGTACAGTGCCTGCCTGGTGTGCAGGAAGCCCTGGGTTCAGTCCCCACACCACATAAACTGGGTGTGCTGGTGTGTGGTAATCTTAGCACCCTAAAGGTACAAAATGGAGAATCAGAAACGCAAGGTCATCCTTGACCATGCAGCAAGTTCAAGGCCAGCTTGGGATACAACAAGTCCTCACTCAAAAACAAAATAGGTAAATATTTTTTAAAGAAATGGAACTTAGTATAAAATTCCACCCCAGAGCTGAGGACCTACTGGGAGTGGAAGGCTCAGTTTTCTCTAAAAGTGTAGTCTCTGTTGTCTGTCCTCCAATGGAAGGCCACACATCCAAGAATACTTGGGTAGCACAAAGTGGCCTTTGCTGTGGGACAATGGTTTTACCCTGTAAAGATTTGTTTCTTGTACTTGTTTAATAAAATGCTGATTGGCCAGTAGCCAGGCAGGAAGTATAGGTGGGGTGACCCGGCAGGAAGAAGAGGCAGAGCAATGAAAACAGGAGAATTCTGGGCAAAGGAAAGATGCAGTCTGAAGTCATGACCCAGCCACAGAGGAAGCAAGATGAGAATGCCTCACTGATAAAGGTACCAAGCCACGTGGCTAACACAGACAAGAACTGTGAGCTAATATAAATAATAAGAGTTAATAAGAAGCCTGAGCTAATAGGCCAACCAGTTTATAATTAATGTAGTACCTTTGTGTATTTCTTTGTGACAAATGACTGCAGGACCGGGTGGGACAGAAACCTCAGTCAACAGGCCTTGATGATGGTGAGGGGTGACTACACAAAGTTGGGTGGAAAGGAAGAAAGTTGATCTGAGAAGATGAATAAACTACATTGTATGAAGTCCTCAAAGAGCTAATACATTTTTTGAAGAGGTGGGGCTTAATGGAAGGTGTTTAGATCATTGGAAATTGTCTTTAGGAAATATTAATAAAGTTCTCTAGGATTCCCAGTCTGTTCTCATAAGAATGTGTTTCTGTAAGGAGGCCATCCACACGCTTAGCCCTTCTCATATGCCTCTGGCCCACTTTCTGCTCTTCCGTGCTGCTATGACATTGTAAGGGAACCTTGGTTCGGATGCCAGCTCCAGGCTGTTTAAACGCTCCAAACATGAGAATCATGAGCCAGATAAACCTGTTTATGGTAGAAAGTATCCAGCCGTGGGTCTTTTACTGCAGCAACACAAAATGGACTAAGGCACCTACTCAAGGATGAAGAAAGAGAGTGATGGAGAAACAAAAATACACACTGGCAGCAGCGTGCAAATTAGGATGCTCAGCTAGGCAGTGGCGGCACACACTTTTAATCCCAGAACTCAGGAGGCAGAGGCAGGTGGATCTCTGTGAGTTCGAAACCAGCCTGGTCTATGAGCTAGTTCGAGGACAGGTATCAAAAGCCTGTCTCTGAAAACAAAAACAAAAAACAAATTAGGATACTGACAGAGAATAGGGCTGAGATGCCACTAGACCTTTCTTGTGCAGCTTGGGAGAACAGAAGACAGTGGAAGTTTCTCCAAAGAGGCCATAGACCTGGCTTCCAGCTGAGGTGTCACCCATTTGCTGGGCCAGAAGAGAGAAAGTTGTTGAGCAGAGACAATATAAAACTGATTCTGCAACAAATTTTTGCACATCAGTCGTGAGTCAGTCACTGTCCTGGGCACTTGAGGTATGGAAGTCAGCGGAAGGGGAAAGGAGAACTTCTTGTGGAGTTTTTCCACTTTAGGTGCTGCCCACAGGAAGGGAAGTGATTGACACCTGACAGAGAGTGAGCCCTTAGCGGGGACAGGGATGGGAGGGAGGGATAGAGAGTGGGATGCTCGTTCATGGGGAGGGGGGGTAGGAGGTAACAGAGAGTGAGTCACTAGCGGGGATGGGGATGGGGGGAGATAGTGAGCCGCTCATGGGGGTAGGAGGTAGGGGATGACAAAGAGTGAGCTGCTAGCATGGAGTGGTCAGGAAAGGAGCCTCTGAGGGGAGATAGTTGAACAGAAAACAGAGCTAGGAGCTGTATGATCTAGCAAGCCGTCTGTCTGACAAGCCAGAGAAGTAGTTAGGAGAGAGTTCAAAGTGGGAGAAAGGGGAGGGGAAATGATGGTGATCAATACCCTTTGTAAAGGCTTGGGAGTGCACTGGGTGGAAGGGAGGGATGGACGGATTGACAGACGGGCTGATAGACAGAAGGATGGGTTGATAGATGAGAGATAGTTTGCGAGGTGAGAAAAGATGAGAAACTGAGTTCAGACGCCTGGAGATAAACTGCCTGGGGGTGTGGCTGCCTTGGTCTGTGATGATAACTCACAGAGCGATCTTCTGGAAGGCAGGGCATTGTTGTCTCTGCAAAACCTATAGGCTGGAGAAGACCAGATGGGGAAGAGAAGAAAGGCTTTGAAAGTCTGGTGATGAGAAAAGTTAAGGCAGATAGAGGCAGCGGGGACAGAAAATCGAGGAGGCAGATGAATCCAGTCGGTTCGAAGAGGCAGGAAGCACAGAGTGTGGCAGAGTAGGAAGCAGGCTGACTTGCTGAGGCGGGCATTGAGTATTTCTTCTCCAAATATAAAGAGAGTTGCATGCCCTAGATTATAAGACAAGAGAAAGTGAGGCAGACTTGTGGGGCAGAAAAATTCCAAGGACAAAAAAAAAAAGCAAACATGAAGAGATCTGAGGTGACCTGGTGTAGGGGAGTGGAGGGCGAGATGATCCAAAATACACTGCATACATGTGTGAGATATTCAAACGCATTTTAAGATATCATGATTTAAAAAGGCAAGCACTGGAGGATAATGTCAAATAAATCATTATAATCATAAATAGAATAGATACAAAAGTCAGGTATGCAAACCATACAGAATGAACCAAATCGTCTCATTTACTAGGAAGCAAGTTCAGAAAGACAGAATTAAAAACAAAATGAGGGAACGTGCTCTTTATATGACTATGTGGTTAGAGAGAGAAGGTTAGGGGTGGGCAAGGGAAGCAGGCGACCGACACAAACAGCAAGTGGGAAGGGAATGTCACTATCAGATTACTCGGAATTTAGAACACAGAATCCTTTGCATTGCAAACAACAAGACACACAGTGTGAGGACAATGTAGCAGTGCACGAAGGTTCAATACCAGGACTTTCGGCCGGGCATGGTAGCACACACCTTTAATCCTAACACTCAGGAGAAGAGGCAGGTGGACCTCCATGAGTTGGAGGCCAGACTGGTCTACATAGTGAGTTCCAGGCCAGCTAAGGCTGCACAGTGAGACCCTGTCTCAAACATCAATGATAAGAACAATTTGCTTTTATATGTAACCGCTATTAATTAAAAATAGGGCAGGAATTTTCAGAACTAAACCAGTCAAATAGACAAAAGTATTTGAAATCACAGAGGAATCAAATCATAGAATTTCCTCTCTGTGTAAAACTTTGCCCCATCTGAAAATAGAGCATACATTTCTGTGGTCTATAGAACCTGAAAAGTGTCAATCAAGCCCAAAGAGATAGTAAAATGGAGCACGGCAGAGAGGCTGCCTAGCTTCAAGACTTGTTTTCTCCCATTTAGTGATTGAGTTCTTAGGCATTTATGTAAACTCTGTGCCTCAGTTTCCCGATCTGTAATATGGAGATAATGATCATAATGTCTCCCACAATGCCTTGGGGTGCTGAGAAGACTCAGTGAGTCATTCCATAGAACTCCCCCCGGAACACCCAGAAAACACAGTTGGGATGTTACCATCAATAGCCTCTCTTCTTTACACTGGAAAGGAAAACTGAGTGAGCTGGAATCAAATGGAAAAGCACGCTAGGTGGGGCCGAATGGCCCAGCAGGTAAAGGCACTTGCCAGCAAGCCTGACAACCTGTGATCAGTCCCCAAAGCCCATACGGTAAAAAGAGAAAACCAACGTCTGCAAGTTGTCCTCTAACTGCCACATCCATACTGTGGCAGGTACACGCATGCGCTCACAGACATAAATGTAAAAGAATAAAAATTAAAAATATAATCAGTTAGCTACATTACTTGGCAGTCTTCCAGGAACTGCCCCAGATACCCAACCACATTTCTGCTGCTGGGCACGGAGGACCCTCCTAGGAGTCTTGAACCCTGGCGTCATTGAGATAGACAGTCCCAGAGTTAGTCTGCATCTCTATTCCCTGGATGGGCATTCCCCAGTGCATCAGTATCAGCCAACAGCTGGCCTCCAGCTGGACATGCATGCTGGGGAGCTCACCATCCCTCACAGTATGCCGTCCAGCTCTGTGGCTATTGCTTCGGTTACAAAGTCCTTCCTTCTGTTGACTCTCCGAGCTCTCATCCTCTTTCCTGGGGCTTCTGGCATCATCTGCCCATTCATCTCCTCATTGTAGTGCTTTGAATAGGTCTGGCCCCATAGGTTTATTTGTTTGAATGCTTGGTCACCAGGGAGTGGCACTATCAGGAGGTATGATGGCCTTGTTGGAGTGGGTGTGGCCTGGTTGGAGGAAGTGTATCACTGGGTGTGGACTTTGGGGTTTCAAATGCTCGAGCCAGGCTCCGTGTCTCTCTCTCTTCCTGTTGCCTTTGGATCCAGATGTAGACCTCCCAGCCACCTCTCTAGCAGCATGTCTGTCTGTGTGCCACCATGCTTCCTGCCGTGGTGGTAATGGACTAAACCTCTGAAACATAAGCCAGCTCCAATTGAATGCTTTCCTTCATGGGAAATTGCTGTGGCCATTGGGTCTCTCCATAGCAACAGAACATTTATTAAGATACTCGCCCATACATTCCCCCACACATGAGTCCATCCACTCACTCATACATACACACACACACATATATACATATATACACACACATATATACACACCTACATACCCATTCATATACCCTTTCACCTATACATCCATCCACCAACCCATTCATCCATACATTGCACCATACATCAGCCCACCCATCCACCCACCCACCCATCACACACAGCCTCCACGGATTCAATTACTCTACAGACACCATCTGGCCCTCATGAAGTCTGATGCTGGATCTCAGGACACCATGGAGAGTACATTCAGGAAGTGCCTGCACCTTCAGGAACTCACGGTCTGTTCAGCCTGACAAACAGTAACTGGATAATGCAATCTCCTGCGGGACTGGTGCTGGGCAGATGGTGGACAAGTGTCATGAGAACAGCAGTGACTCAGGAGCTGCAGTTGGCCTAAAAGGGGCAGGAAATGTTTTCCAGCAGAGACTTGCTTATTAAAAGCCCAGGGATCCTGCAAAGCTCACAGATAAACGCCTATGGCATCTACTGCTGTGGGACTGCCACACCCTGCTGTCTTCTGGACTCAGCATTCTTTCTTCTCCCCCCTGAGAACACTGTCCTACAGTCTTAATTCTTTCCAAAGAACGCTAAACCTGCATCTAGGCTTTAGGCTGTAAGAAAATGAATGCAGGTTGGAGGTGCAGCTTGGTTGACAGAATACACGCCTAGCATGCAGAGAGCCGCTGCTAATCCTACCTCTGCATAAAGCAGGTGTTAGAGTGCCTGCCTGTAATCCTGTGGAAGGCAGAGGCAAGGGCATCGGAGTTCACAGTCATTCTCCGTACATGCGGAAATCGAGGCCAGCCTGGGATGCACATGAGACCCTGTTTAGAAAAAGAAAAAGGGAAAGAGAAGAGAAAGGGGAAAGATAGGAGCGGAGGGGAAGGGAGAGGAGGGGAAGATGGAGCTAGCAAGAAACAGCATTATCCCCATTTTACAGATAAGGAAACTGAGGCAGACAAGTGGAGCTCCACGCCCTGCCCAGGAGCCACGCTTCCATCTGTCATTGCCTGACACCCTTCATTATCTCCCCTCTTCTGGCCCTCCTCTGTCCACTTCGAATGAGGCCATGCCAGGCAATGTGTCTCTACATTGCCAGAGACAGCAGTGGCAGGCAGGCAGAGAAGGCTCTCAGTAAAAGTCAGTTTGGGACATTGTCCCAGCAAAAGTCCAAGCAGAGCAGGGCTTCCTTCCCCACTATCCAAGGCGGTGTCCAAGATCCTCCTGCTCAAAAGACAGAGAAAAGGGGAGGGAGGATGTTGCCTGTCTGTCATCTGTATCTTTATACTGTCGGACCACCCACCCCAGGGGATTATGTCCAGGGACAGAAACCTAGCCTCCTCCTGAAGCCCTGTCAGCGTCACCAGGCAGTGGCAGCACCATCTCAAGACCCTCAAGACATGGAAACTCCACCCTTAAGGAAAGAAAGCCACCACAAGAGCACACATCCATCTCGGGGAAGTTTCCCGAACAGCCAAATCTACAGAGGCAGAAAGCAGACTGAGGACTAAGAGAAAATGGGAACTGGTCCATGGGGAGCTCTGTTTGAGGTGTGCGATGGCCCACCTGACGCAATCCAGAATGACCCGAGGAGGGAGTTCCGACGCAGAATTGTCCAGATTGTCTGCAGGCACGCCTGCAAGGGACCTGAGTTAACTGAATGTGGAAGACTCGGCCTGAACGTGAACAGAACCGTTTCATATGCTGGACCATGGGAGTGAAGGAGGGAGGGAGGGAGGGAGGGAGGGAGGGAGGGAGAAAGAGAGACAGATTGAAGGGGAGCACAGAGCAGCAGCAGCACACACACAGGTATTAACCCATTGCTGTCTGCTTTTAAATGTGGATGTGACCAGTTCTTTCAAGCTCATGATGTTTGGCTTCCCTGCCACAGGGGATTAAAATCTCAGAGATTCTGAGCTAAACAAACTCTTCCTACCTTAAGTTGTTTTGAGGGGGTATCGCATCACAACAACTGTTAAGAACAGGAAGGCAAAGTGGTAAGAGCTGCCCAGATGTGGAGCTGGCAGCATGGGTCCACACTGAAAGTCAACAGTAGTGAAAAAGAGGAGCTGAATTGGAAAGAGAGCAAGGAGGGGTAGATGGGAGGATCCGGGGTAAGGAAATAAAAGGGAGAGATGGGGTAATTATAAACTCAAAAAATAAAAGAAATCATTGTAGTCACCATCGTCATTGGCTTTGTTTGCTTCTAATGGGAGAACCGAGGAACTATGTCACTCAGGCAGTGACAGGGGCTCGCTAGGCCAGAGACAGGGACAGAAGAAGCCCAAGCAAACAAGAGTGTCTGGAGGAGCTCTGCCTGCGGGAAAGCAGGGTTGTGGATTAAGGTGAAGCGCCAACCTAAGATGCAAAGTGGAGATGGGGGCATGGACTCAAGCTTTCTTTGTCTGCTGTCGGCAGCGGACAGACAATAAGGACAGCCTGTCCCCCAGGCCAACTGCCACTTCTCTCCTCCCTCCACTATCTTTTTCTCTTCCCCTCCTCAGTCTTTGGCCAGCTTGCCTGAGGACACCAACACACACCTGTATGCACACACACATACACACACACACACACACACACACCTTTAGTGTGTCACTGTGGATAGCCTCCTTCCCAGCAGGAACCATTGTGTTTTCTGCCTTCACCTCTGCAGCCTGTCCTATGACCACCCGTGGACCAGTCTTTCATAGGCAGCTCACATCTGTCCCTTTTCCTCTGGTTCCTTAGGAACACTGATCTCAGTTCCCGTGTAGCCCATTTCCAGGGGTGGTTGTGGTAGTGTATTGGACAGAGGTCTGGGAACACACAGGTATAGATGTGCCTCGTTTAAAAGCCACCACTGTAAGAATTTGAATTGTAGAATAAATTCATAAAATAGCTATGCCTGACTGTAATGAGTCTGGCATTCTAAACAGACTCGTTAAGTACAACTGTAACCTTCACTATTTCCAGAATTTGTGTTCAAAGTGTCTCTGGCTTGAGACAGGCAAAAAGCAAGGGGGACGCTTCCCGGCTTCATCACATTTGGTCGGGCTAGCAATGAAGGAACATGGAAAGTGGTGATTAATTGGTAAGAAGTCTGCTCACTGGCTGCTCTGGAGGCAGGCACAGGTTCCTAGGCTACAGGTATCCCTTCTAGAGGAACTCCCTTAGCCAGCGAAGACAGATTCATGGTGCAACATTGTTACCAATTACTTAAGTGGGTCAGTATTTTTTTTATTGCTAAGAAAGTATTTCCTCCTTCATAGGAAGTAGAATGAAATAATTCCTGTACAAAGAGGTTCCTTGCAGACCAAACCAAGCCCCACAACTTCCCATAGAAAACCTCAGTGCCTGGAATTCTAGGGATGGGACTTGATGGTCAGGGGGCGGGGACTTCATGCCAAACATCAGCCTCAGGATATAGCAGTCCCCCACCCATCACTATCCCCATTACCCCCTACATGTTGTCCCTACCCTCCACCCCCACCACCCCTGTAGAGACAGGGCTGAGATTCTGCCACAAACCTGTCTTTCCAGCTAAGAGTCCAAAGGAAACCTCAGTCCCTACCAGGGCCAGGCGCTTCCTCTTGGCACCTTAGTATGGCAACTGTCTTTTTGCTACCAAATGAACCCAATTGTTCACAGGAATGGCCAGATCATGGCAAGCTGCTTCCTCTCAACATCTTCCTGCCCCTCCCCATGAGGTAACTGTGATTCTTATCTAATTCACGGGAGGGGAGAGGTAAGGCTCAGAAAGCTGAAGGAGACAGGAGAGAGGAATAGAAACCATGTGTCTTCCACGGCCAGCAGCACATGTGCCTCGCTGGAACGGCTACATCACTACGGGACAACTTCCAGAGGGTCCACACATCCTACTGTGTGCTGTTCTCCCAGGTCTGGGCTGCCACAGAATTCATGCTCATTCCCCCTTTCTCTGTGTTACCAGACTCTCCCAGAGGACCTGGTCCCCTAGGCCAGCCACTATGTATTCCTTGGAGTCCTGGTTTCCTCTGGACTCTTTGAGCATATGGACACCGTGAGCCCTCTGTTGTCCAACTTAGCTCCCGATTTTCTGCTCCTCCCACTCTCTCCCCACACTTCCTCCTGGGTACCATTTCCTGAGGGTCTGTACAGCTTACTGTGTGCGGGTCTCTATCAGCTAATCTATGCCATCTCCACATGGTGTCTGAACAACACGGGGCTTGTCCACAGGGGAGCCTTGGTCTGTACTCTTGCCCTGCTTCTTCCTCCACCTTCCCAACCCTAGGAAGAAACAGGAGCAGTCAGAGAGGAAAGGAGAGAAGCATGGAGGGAGGGATAAACAAAGTGAAGGAAAGAGGAAGGGAAACAGGAGGAAAGAGAACTAGAGGAAGGAAACGAGAGAGAAGAAAAAAGATGGTGGAGGGAGAGGGACAGAAAGTGAAGAAAAAAGAGGAGAAAGTCAGGAGGGAGGGGGAGAGGTGGAAGAAGAGCTGAAGAAAAAAATGGAGGATGAGGAGATGAGTGAGGAAAAAGGATGCTTCTGGAAAGAAGAGGTAAAACGTCGACATCCTGGAGTAAAGCACCAGGCTTGTCATTTGTGCGACACACACACACACACCATCATCTGGTCCCTTCCAGACTGAGATTCCCCCTCTGCAGAGGCTCAGCCTAGGATTGGAGTCAAGGGGAACCAAGGCATTTGCCTGAGGTCAAGTGTGCAAACACCAAGAAGTGGGCTCTAAGGGGAATTACAGTCTAAAATGAGAAAACAGCTGGAGGAGGCCACCTTTGCCCTGGACCAGGTCTGCTCCCTTTGCCCTGGATCCCAGCCCTCTCCCTTTGCCCTGCATGGCCTTGGCCCTTTGAGTAAGTCAGGGTGTCCCTTGGGATCATTCCTCAGGACTCCCCTCATCCTCTCAGCACCTCCTCCAAGCCAGGCTATGTGACTCTAGGACCAAGGAGCACAGGCTCCCCTTGATGTTGTGGAGAGGTGGCTGCCTGGACGAGAAATATCGAGACCTCAGCAAGAGTGGAGGTGTGGACAGAAACACCGAATGGGGTGATAGGATACCTCAGGCTCAGGACAGCCTTGGACCAGGCCAGGAAAGCAAAACCAAGGTGAGGCTGGAATGACATTCCAAGAGCAGGAACAGAAAATGCAAAGACCTTGGGGGCTTTCAAAACTGACTGGAACTGAGAATTTTGACAGCCTGCAGCTGTGGATGAGGACTCCAAAGGAAAGAGGTCTACAGAGGCTAGATCTTAGAAGTCTTGAGTGCCAAGAGAGGGAGTGTGTAGCCTCCACACTTTAAGCAGGGAGAACTTCGAGCAGAGAATAAAGGTAGAGAAGGGAAACCCACGGGGAGAGCAGGAGAGATGAGGCATAGAGTTGAAGTTCAATCTCAAGGAGAGGCGTGGAGGGCGGCCCGGCTGCACTCACCACGGAGCCAGCGCGCACCCGCGTGTGTGTCCTTGAGGCGGATGAGGCGGCGCTGCACATAGCTGCGGCCCACGTACCACAGCATCCAGAGCAACTGCAGCAGCATGAGCGCGGTCAGCACGCACAGGAGGTCGCTCTTGCCCACACCCGCCGCGTGCACCGCCCAGGCCAGCAGGAACAGCAGCCCTGCCACGAACACATTCAGCCCGTATTGGCTGCTCAGAGTCTCCGCCAGCTTCTGTGGGACGCTGGCGCCGCGCCGGGGACCGGAGACCCGTGAAGACCCCTCGGCCAGGGGTTGCGGGGGCGATGGGCATGCCGCGATCCCCGACGGCGCGGCAGGGAAGGAACCTGCGGATGCTGCGGGAGAGGAGGGCGCGCCCGGGCCCCCAGGCATCTTCCAATCTGGTCCCCAGGCGGCTGCTCCAGCCCCGCGCGTTGCTCCTGGCTCCTGTCCTTTCCCCACGCCCTCTGGGCACTAGCCGAGCTCGCCCGTGCCCTCAGATCCTGCCCTCCCCCAGTGTTCTCGGCCCTTGGTCAGCCTCCCTCCCCGAGCTCCTGATGGCTAACTCCGGTTCCTGAAGCCAGTTGCCCCTGCGGCTAAGCCTTGAACCCCACTGTTCCTCTACCCTACCTGTGCCACCCGCACCCCACCCCCGCGCCCAGCCTGCCTACCCCACCCCGGGGCCCCGGAAACGCGGGACCGCAACAGGTGCCGCCCGCCGGCTCCGGGGCTGGCGGGGAGGGGTGGGATACCAAGGGACACGTGGAGTCGAGGAAGCCAGATCAGGGATTTGCTGAGGGCGTGGCTGCACCGGGGGTTGTGTACCCGACCCCCAGAATTCTAGGTGGCCCCGCAAGACCCAAGTGTGCATAGGTCCTTCTCATCTGCGTGTCCTGGTTCTGCCTCTATCTATTGAGTGCTTTTTGTCTCTCTGCCCTCAACCTGGGAGTGTGTCTGGCTCGGGGTGGGAAACAGAGAAGAGATCTCTTAGGGGGAAGGGTCTCTTCGTTTGTCACTTTTGGGTGTCTTCGTGGGGACCTCGACGCTGGTTGAGACTGGAGCCAGAACCCAAGGAAAGGTCATCCCTCCCTGTCCTCCTCCGGAGCTACTTCGCTTCCCGGGGTAACCGAGGGTCCCCAGTGGTCGCACAGAGTCCAATTGCGTCCATTCCAAAGCCTTTCACAGCCGCTGTCCACGAGGCCCCCGGCTCTGGTGCCAAGAGGAAGCTAAGCGCAGCTGGTTTCTGCGAAAGAGCGTCCTAAGGTTGACCTTCACCAGAAGGAGAGCCGGGAGCCCAGAAGAGTTCTGAGAGGGCAACTGGGAGCAATTTGGACATCAGACTCTCAGAGTGCAGCGCTGGGCAGGGCACAGATAGAGATGCCTGCCCCACCTTGGTTTTAACTCTCTAGTGTAGCCAATTTTAATTAATTAATGTCTTTATATTTTAACAAAGAAACCCATGCTTTTTGTTTTCACAGGACCCAATACATGGACACTGTAACTACTGATGATGACTGCTAAAGGGGGGGGGGGGCAGGAAATTTTGGGCCCACTGAGCCCTGGGCCTTGCCTCACCTTCATTCTTAAATTCCTTCATTTGCTCATTCAGTAGTTATATAGGTGGCCCCCACTGAGATATTTCCTGCACTCTGTGCTTGGTTCTAAGGACTCATTAGGGCCAGGACAATCCAGGAAGCCAATGGTCAGGTGAGAATCTACAGCAGGCAGCCTGAACTCAGTGCACTGGGCTGCTAACCAGCAACCCTGTCCGGCCCTTCAGGAGACACAGGCACCCCAGGAAGCCCCCTGCTAAGAAGGCTGAGAGGTTCCCAGCAGGAGGCAGCATCTGCAAGGGCTCCACAGCTGGACTAGCTCTCCTTGTGGACTGGACCGCAGGAAGCAAGTGGGGAGGGGCTTCCAACGTGTGCAAAGAATGACGGAAAGGACACTAACCAGATGTCTGTAGGGAAGGCACTTGCCACCAAGTCTATCAACCCATGCTGGGTGCCTGGCCCCACGTGGTAGGAGAAGACAGATATGCTACAGGTTGTCCTCTGACCGCCACAGGTTCACAGTGATATGTACACACATTCAATCAATCAATCGTCACTTTAGAAGCCCATAAATTTCATCCTAGTCCCAAACGCACGACACACCACAGATTCAAAAGAACCTTTGGTTGCTGAGGGACTGGTCTCCAAGGAAATGCCACCAAGGCATCATGTCACCCTTCCCATGCCTTTTCCAGCATCATGTCATGGTGGCTGGTTACCAGCAAGGTCAAAATGAGGTATTTTTCCCTCTGAAATAATATCCAAAGTATCTGAGAGTTCTGTGGCTGGAGGAGCCCTGCTCACATTCCATGTGGCTCTGTGGCTAAGTCCCGCTTACCTTCCAGGTAGTTTCCTGATCCTTCCGCACGTGGTGGCGGTATAGGAGTCAAAGTAGGAAATCCACACCAACATGATACGACCAACTGTATAAGAAATTTCACTCACACGGGGCTGCTTTTTTTTCTCTGTCATTTTGTTTTCAGAGAGACCTTGCAGTAAAGACTGAAAGGGGCTCTGAGCTAATGCCATGGTTACATGAGTGTACGGGGGGGGGGGGGG
>NW_026067920.1:295268-315201 GCF_014885135.2 Alexandromys fortis
GGGGGGGGGGGGGGGGGGGGGGGACACGTGTGTGTGTGTGTGTGTGTGTGTGTGTGTGTGTGGAGGCCAGAAGACAACCTCGAGTGTCATTCCCCCAGCACTGTTCCAGTCCCCCACCCCAACTTTGTCACACAGGCTAGGATGAGCCTTTCAGGGATCCACTCACCCCTCCTTCCTCAGTGCTGTATTACAAGCGTGTGCCACCATGCTGACTTTCTTATTTTAATGTAGAGTCTGAAGATTGAGTTTAGGTCTTCATACTTACAAGACAAACACCTTACTGAGTAAGCTAAGGCTCCCGGTCCTCCCATGGCTACATCTCTCTCATCAGTGTGTGTGAGATCTCATGACAATGACACACCCATACGTAGACAGATGGGGATGTCACCAACAGCATGACGGAAGGTCCTGTGTGTCCAGTGCAGGAGGGAAAATGCCCCCTCCATCCAAGGTAAGAGGGTCCAACATAGCCCTACCTACCCAAGGCAGATCTGTGGAGTAAGGTACCCCTGTTACTGCTGGGCTCACTGAAGCCTTCTCTGTGTTAGTGTGCTAACCTACTTCATTCGGAGATCCATCTTCAGCCCTCTTCCCCACATCTTGGTCTTCAGATAGTCATTGATCACTGAGCCTTCCGGAACCCACCCATGGCCCTGTGCATGTTTCTGTTCTTCACAGCTCTTTATTCAGACAAGGCAACATCGGACATGCCAGTCGGTCTCCATTCTGCTCATAGGCAGGGGTTTTCTAACTACTGTCACTGGGGTTGGCGCTAGGTAGGACTGCAACGCCACTTTGGGTTGGTGCCATCTTGTCATGCAGAAGCGCCTGTAAACATGGCCTGAGATGCTTCTCTTATCGTGAGACAGTCTCAGGCTACTGCGGATGTGGACTAAGGAATCAAGGCCACGAAGCAGGTGTCAGTCTGGAAGGGACGTGGACCACCTGCCGGTCAGCTTGTCCAATGTCTTACATGCCACATGGACAACACACACCACTGTATATACCCAGCCTCGTGGTTGGATAGATCAGATAATACCCAGTTCACTTAATTCTCAGAGAGAGAACAGAAGTTGTCTACTGGAAAATAACATCTGTAGAAGGCCATTTTTACTCTACAACCCTTTAGATCTACACCATGATTTTCCTGTTGGCTCCTGCCAGACACCGTATCTAGCACCCATTTGCTAAAGCTACCCCAGTGTCCTTTGTTGGGCTATAAGTTCCAAATCAGAGCACGTAGAAGTACAGGCTGGGGGACTCCAGAGTCACCAGCTCTCTGCTACCCACTCAGAACTGGGATGCTGACTTGGAGGCTCCACCTGCAAAATCAGCTGATCATACATGCATTTAAGGATGGTGAAAGCCACACCCCTTCCCTTTGAATCTGGGAAATACAAGCTGCCCCCAAGGAGAGGTCAACAAAGAATGAACCCCGTAACCAGCACCTACTGCCAACCTCAATGAAGCATCTTGGAAGGGGCTTTCCCAGCCTCAGCTGAGTTTAGCCCCTGTGAAGCAGAAACAAGGTGTCCCTGACAACCCCTGCTCAGATTTCAGATTCCTGAGGAGAATAAATGGTGGCCGTTGTTTGAAGCCACGTACATTTGGGTGTGGTTTGTTATGCAGCAATAGGTACCCGGAACATACAGAAACCAGTGGGATTGAGTCCAAAGATCAGAGAAGACCGGGGAGGCTTTCGCCGGTGACCCCTGTCGACAGGGACACAGGACTGGGTAAGGAAAGTTCTGATGGTCACAAGAGAGATGGTGCAAGGGTTGTGGGGAGTGAGGGATGCTGTGGATATTTGGCTCACAGCGTGCTGGACTCAGGTCTGCTCACTCCAGCCAGAATCTTGGCTGGGAAGGACAGAGCTTTTCACGTCCCTTGTGACCCGTCTCTATCACACACATGCTGGACAAGCACTCCACCACTGAGCGACGTCCTCAGACCTTTTTTTAAAATTTTTGAAATGGGATCTATGTAGCCCAGATTGGCGTCAGATTAAAAACTCTTCCTGCCTCAGCCAACCTCTCAAGTAGCTGAAACCATAGGCATTTGCCACCACACCCCATTGTAATTTCTTTTCAAAAGCGGAATAAAAAGATAGAAAATGGATGTAAAATTCTTTGGTGGTTGTGGTGAATAGGGGGATCAAAGGTTGGGCCGCGCTGGAGAAGTGTGGAGAAGCCTAATGAGACACGGGTGTGTAGGTGGAAGACTGCATACTGCATTTGCGTGCTGACAGGAATGGCTCAGCCCACCACACGAGGATTACACTCAAGGTAAGGTATAAAAGGGTTTGCAAACTGGCCATGGTGGCAAAGGCTAGAATCTTATCTTAGCACTGAGAAGACTGAGGTAGAAAGTTCACAGGTTCAAGGCCAGTCTGACCTACATAGCAAGTCCAAGGCTAGCCTGGGCTACACAAGTCTCAAAACTACTGAATGAGGAAAGAAAAACTTCAACCATCCCTCAGATTCAGACTTTAGAAATGAACCATCACACTTTGAGGGTCTAGGGAGAGAGTGCTCCTCAGCTGCAGAACTCGAAGCCTTCTGTGAACTCATGTTCCTTTCTGGAATAGTCTCTATTCTTGGACTTCCCTGTCTTCTCAGTCTTCCCCAACCAGGGATAGCTATACTGCTCTATCCTTACTTTCCCCTTGCATTTGGCCTTGTGTGGCAAAAACAATGGAGATTGCGACCTTGGTTGTTTTTTTTTGGGGGGGGTGTTTTCTTTTGGGGGAAGAGTTCAAAACAGGATTTTTCTGTGTAGCCCTGGCCATCCTGAAACTCTCTCTGTAGACCAGTCTGGCCTTGAACTCACAGAGATCCGCCTGCCTCTGCCTCCCAAGTGCTGATTAAAGGCATGCGCCACCACCCAGCACGACCTCAGTTTTGAAGTATCTGGAGACCGTTGACTATAGAATCCATAACTCTGCATTTCAAGGAATGCTGAGCTTAGTCTCCAAGAAACTGCAAAGACAGGCAGGCAATGCAACTTGTGCTGGAGTGAGGCCCTGGGCTCCATCTCCAGCGCAGTCAAGACTTTCAAAGGAACATTTATCTTAACCTCAGCAACAAAAGCCCCGTCCCCAAGCCCAACCCCCCACAACGATCCTGCCTGCCCCCCTTAGCAAGACCTAGTTCAGTGGCTCAACTGCCTCTGATGAATTTCATTTGCTTAAGGGGATCCAGGCTTTGTGTGTGTGTGTGAATATAGTATGTGTAGTGTATATGTGTGTATACATGTTCACATGTGTAAAAGCAAATGCATGTGGAGAGTACATGTGTATGTGTGTCAAAGCTTGAGATTAACATGGGGGTCTTCCGCTACTACTCTACTGTACACGTTAAGGCAGGGAGCATCTCTACCGAACCTACTAAGCCTGTCACTTAGGGTAGTCTAGCTAACCAGCTTGTTCCAGGGACTCTGACTCCTGAGCACTGGGATTACAGGTGAACTTCCATCTACATCTGTCTCTTACATGGGTTCTGACTGATCCAAGCTCCAGCTCTGCTGTTTGCTCAGCAAAAAATTGTACCCACCGAGCCATCTCTCCAGTCTCCAGAAACACCCCCCCCCTTTTTTTTTTTTTTTTTTAGCAGAAAGCAAATTTAGTCAGGAACTTGCTTCAGGCTTCCTAGAAAAACCAGTGCCTCCCAAGCCAGGTCCCAGTAGACGTGGGAAGTCCTCATCTGGTTTCCAGCAGTGCCAATAAAATGGCATTGTTAAATGAATGTGTTCCTACCCACCCTAACACCCGGCTTCTCCAGCGCTACCTCCACCCAGACTGCTCCCTGGAACCACCCAGACGTGCTTCAAGCAAGACAGCCAAGCTTGAAGCAGAGCCTGAGCTCCAGGAACCAGGGTCAAAACTTGGTCTTCACACTGTCTAAGTCAGAGCATATGCATGATTGTGTCAGGGCGCTAACCTGAGTAGAATCTGCAACTGTTCATTACAGCATTCATCCCCCACAATGGGCTCTCCTCCCCCTGGCTTATTCAGACGTGGTGAGGCGGCGTCACATCACTCATTTCTTTGATGGTTTTCATAAAAACAAAGGAAACAAAGGGTGGGGCTGGAGAGATGACCCATCATCAGTTAAGAGCACACACCACTCTTACAGAGGACCAGAATTCAGTTCCCAGTACCCACACAAAATGTTTACAAATGCCTGAAACTGCAGTTCCAGAGGATTCAACATCCTATTCTGGCCTCTGGGGATACCTATACATAACCTTTCCACACACACGTACACACACCATACACAATTATAAGTAAAAGTATTTTTTAAAAGCTCCCGAAATAACATGTGTCAGAGTTTGGCATGGCAAATACCAGGAATGATCCTGTATGTTTGTGTGTGCATTTGCTTACTTAATGCATTAGAGGTTGAAACTAGGGCCTCATGTACGCCAGGCAAATGCTCTAGAGGCCCAGTCTTCTTTCTTTCTGGCAGGGTCTCACTCAGGTGCCTACCCTGGCCATGACCTTGAGATTCTCTAACGTCAGCCTCTTGAGTAGCTTCAAGTAGTGCCTCACTCAAGTGAAAGAATTTCCTAAGTAACAGCCTTCTCCCTACCATCCTAGTTGGCCACAGTACTTGACCCTTGTCTAATCAGGTTTTAAACCATAGATTAAATTTTAAAAATTTAGGCAAGATAGTTTATAAAAACCCGTGTGAGCAACTATCAGAGTCATGTTTCCTAAGAAAGTCGGAGAGCCAATCCACCTGGTAGGTCAGCAGTCTCCAGCCTGCCCAATGCCCTCATTGCTGACACCCTTGGCTAGCTGACTCTGACCTCTGCTTGGTCAGTCTCCACACACCTCTTCACAGGCGAGGTCCAAAGTGGCTCGACTCTGCTGATTATGTGTGGCCCACCTTAAACCACGCCGCTTCTCTTCCCTCCTCACTCTTGCTCTCTGGCTGAGCCTACTGTAGTCTGGAGACTAGAATGGGTGCCATACACACATTATTTCTATTTCTATTTCCCTAACCCCAAAGACAAGCTTTTTTTAAAAAATATTTATTTATTATGTATACAATATTCTCTCTGTGTGTATGACTGCAGGCCAGAAGAGGGCACCAGACCTCATTACAGATGGTTGTGAGCCACCATGTGGTTGCTGGGAATTGAACTCAGGACCTTTGGAAGAGCAGGCAATGCTCTTAACCTCTGAGCCATCTCTCCAGTCCCCCAAAGACAAGCTTTTTTTTTTTTTCCAGTTTACAGTTTCAAAACTGGAAATCCTCCAGTTAGTGTGTAGTGTGCCCGAGTCCCAGTGGAACCACATCAGTCACTACACAAGGAAAGAAACCCACAAGCATCTCTGTGTCCCAGTGCTTGTGACAGACATCCTGGGAGCATTTCTACACTTCAAAGCACAAAGACTGGTTGCTATGGAGACACGTAAGAACAGAGTTAACCTCTCTAACAGAGGCTTCTACCTGCAAACAGCTAAACACAGAAGCTAGCCCCAAATCTGTATTAACAAAATGCACAAGAAAGTTATAAAAATATTTTATTGATGTTACAGAAAAAAATTATATATACTGAAACATTATTAAAAGTACATATGTTAAAATATGCTAAAACCAAATAACTTATATAATGGTAAAATCCAAAGTAGCAGGAAACCATAAAATGTTTCTGTTTGTCCTCTCCCTAAAAAGCTAAGACAAATATGAGCTATCCAGTGACTATTAAAGGTGACAACACAATTCTTTCATACTTGTGTCCAGTTACCTTATACAAGGGCAGCTAACCCTGAGGGTCTGTAAAACTGTGGGCACACTGTGCTCCTGTAAAGGGCCGCCACTGTCTCCAAAATCTGACAGAGTCACACTCCTGAGTTCTGCATCACACAAACTGCTAACAAATCACTTGAGAACACCCAAGAGAAAGTCATTTATTCTGATTTCAACAGCAGATTCAGAAAGTCACAATTTCCCCATAGAAACCACTCTTCAGAGACACCGTGCACACTAGGCTTCTCCTTCATGTCAGGGGCACAAGCTGGAGGCTTTGCTCCCTTCGAATGGTCATGTTCTTAAGTCTGAAAGAAAACAGCATTTATGTATCACGTGAAACATCTTAAGCTCACGAATTTCCATTTAAAAACAAAGCCTATGTGACTGGAGCGATGGTGTCGTGGTTAAAAGCACTGGCTGCTCTTTTAGAGGACTGGAATTCAATTCCCAGCACCCACATGAAAGCTCCAACCCTAAGGGATCCCATGCCTTCTTGTGGCCTCTGTGGGTTCCAGACACACACGTGATGCACATACACACATACAAGCAAACATTCATACACAAATATTTTAAAAAAGAAAAAAAGGGCAATAATTTTCATGCCTGCAAGCACCACACAGTTCTCACCACCAACCATACACCCAGAAATGGAAATCAGAAGCACCCAAATATCTGGAAACGCAACCAAACATCCAGAGCCCAAGATCTCAGCCACTGTGTTGTGTGGTTTTCTGGTTTTGTTTGTTTCTATAGGGGCGGGAGAGAATTGAGGTTAGCCAAAGCTGTGGGAATAGGATGATACATGGACCCTGAACTTCTTAAAGTGACATGTTTACAGGGAGAAGGGGCCCATGAATCTCAGCAGTCTCTAGACAGTGCAATGCTGGAGGACAATGTCTGTGTCAACATGATGGTGGCGAGCAACTCCTGTCCAACTAGCAACAGCAGGACCAAGTGCACCTCTTTCTTCTGATCACACTCCCCCATGAGGGCTGCAGGGTAAACCCACTCGTCAGCTGGGAGACCCGGTCCTCAGTACCACCATCACTTAGCTGATGACCCCCATTTCCTGAGCCCCATTTCTCTGTCTGCAAACCATCCTGTTGAGCTGATTTTCTCCAAATTCAGATGTGAGTGGAAAGAAAGGAGGGACCGTCTTTTTCACCCTGATCACAGCATGACCATTCTCAGTACTGCACACTTATTCAACACATATTTATCAATCCTCCCAACCAGGACGGGGGTGGGGCGCTCACAGGGACACATAAATTCTCTAAATAGTATAAAAAGAACACAATTTTTAAAAGATTTATTTTTACTTTATGTATATGAATGTTTTGCCAGTGAGTATGTATATGCACCACATGTGTGTCTGTTGTCTGTAGAGGCCAAGGTGTTAGATCTCCTGGAACTAGACTTAGAGATGGTTGTGAGCCCAGTGTGGACACTAGGAATTGAACCCAGGTCCTCTGGAAGAGCAACCACTGATCTTAATCAGTGAACCACCTCTCCAGCCTCTGAAAGGAATTGTTTTTTTTTTTTAAAAAAAAAAAAAAGGGCTAGTGCACCCGTCTATCCAAATGGGGTAAGATGGACATTACTCCCATCCATCCAGCAGTCATCCATACCATATAAAACAGCCTCATGTGAACTTATCCGCAGTAAGATGTGCACGCTGCTCTGTGAGTTCTGTGGAAGGCGGTGCCGGCTCTGAAAAATGGGACTTAGAAGGACACCCTGTGAAGCAGGCCTCTGTCCTTGCGGCTGTGCTCAGAGGTGGTACGCTCTGGTGCAGACCAGCAGGAAGTGATTCCTAGGCAGTCTGTCAGAACTCTCAGGAAGTGACAGCCGGCGTTCTCACTGTTCACTGCTACAAACAGCACTCTGGGGATCTTACCTTGAGCTTATCCTTATCCGAGAAGCGAGATGAACATCACGAGCCCCATAAACTGGGTGAACAGCAGCACAGGAGTGAAGAAAGACCACACATTCCACAAAGCCAGGTTGAAGCTGGAGGAAACCAAAAGATGACACAACTCTGTTCTGTTCCATTCTAGAGTCTGGATTTAAAGAGCTGAGAGTGTCTATCCATGAAGTCTCTTTAGACACAGCACCACAACCACAACGATGCCACCACTGCTTCAAAGAGCTTCTGAAGGGGTGTGGCTCAAGAGATGTTAAGTCTCTTGGTTACTGTAGCAGGGTATTTGTTTAACTATGCAAAAATGTGCTGCATTTGTTCAACGATGTAAAGATGTGTTGCAATTGTTTAATTATGTAAAGAGCTTTGCTGTTTTACCTTGCCTGCCTAAGGTAGCTGACTGAGCTAATAAAAAGCTAAATGGCCAATAGTGAGGGAGAAGGTACAGGCAGAATGTGCCGGAGAGGGAGCAGAGGAGGAACTTAGGCTCAGGGAGAAAGAAAAGGAGACAACAGGGAGAATGTCAGGAGCCAGCCAGCCAGAAAAGGAGGAAACAGTAAAGTAGGGCCTACAGAATGAGAGAAAGGTAAAAAAAAAAAAAGCCCCGAGGCGAAATGCAGATGAATAGAAACAGTTAAGTTAAAGAGCTAGTGGGACAAGCCTCAGCTAAGGATGAACAGCCATAATTAATAATAAGTCTCCATGTCTTTCTTTTTTTTGGGGGGGAAGGGGATTTGAGACAAGGTTTCTCTGTATCTCTGGATGTCCTGGAACTCACTTTGTAGTCCTGGCTGGCCTGGAACTCACAGAAATCCACCTGCCTTTTCCCTGAGTGCTGGGATTAAAGGAGTGCACCACCACCACCCAGCTCCATGTCTTTATTTGGGAAGCTGGTTGGCAACCCCAAGAAAAAAATAAAAGGCCCCAATGTGGACCCCAAGTCCACCAAGGGCCTGAGAAAGCTGAAGAAATAAACGGCTACGCCTCCTTTCAGAGGCACTGCTGTGCAGCAGAGCCCTGAGCAGCGGACACACTAAGAAACAGCAAGCTAAGTAAAATCACCTGCCACAGTGCGAGTACCAACTTCCTAGAGCTGGGGCAGTTAAATGTAGCTCTCGGGCAAATGCAGCTTCCAGTTAAACCAAGCTCTCTGCCAGGCCTGAGGTCTCTTTAAGGCTCGACTCTCACAGACACAAGGAAGGAGTGGAGACAACTGCCAGAGCCGCACAGAAGACAGCCTAGCTGCTGCTTGCCAGTTTGAGGTTTGGCTCACATGGTCAGAGAATGCTAGAGGTGCACAGTGGGAAAAAAAACAAAACAACTTTTAAACAGGTTACAGTGTACATAGGTGCTTAAGAAAGAAAAGAAGTTTAGAGAGTCATAGGAGAAAAAACAGAATAAAAATAATTAAGTAAAGTCTTTAAAGAAAGAGTAAAGTGTTAAGCCACGTAAAGATAGCTTAATACACTGGATCCTGTACGGTGTTTTATTGACTTTGAATTTTTGAATCCTAAAGAGCAAACAAACTGTTGAAAGACATGGACTGCAAAAGGAATTGCTGAGTTAAACTAGTCTAGATACTTTAAGGATATCTTAACTTTAAAATAGAATTCATAAAATGTATTGCATTGGAGAGAGGTTATGCTTTTGCTTTCACAGGAATTGAAAGGTTGTGGATGCCATCAAAATTAATAGAGACCAGATTTGATTAGGTGAGACCTCCTGAAAATCTTGTCTACAGACATAAAGAAATAAACCTAGAAACAGACAAGTGATGTGGGAACAGCTCTTACAGTGGATGAGACGTGTGATAAATCTTGTATTATTTACATGTCATCCTTTCACATGGCATGGGTATAGGTTTGGTCATACAATACAAAGAAACTTATAAAGCTGATAGATGCCTTTTACCTGCTCAAACATAAAACAAAAAATCAAGTTTGGGTGTGTACAACACATAGTCCATACTTGTATTAATGCAGATATGACTGTTACCTTTGAAAGTTTGTGTGTTTTCAGAGCAAGGTGACCAGACACCAATGAAAATGGGTGGCCCGGGGGATCCAGCCTTTCAGAGTGCCTCTGTTACAGTTTCCTTTGAGTTTCAAGGCTGCTGGCTGAGATGGTCCAGCCTCACAGACTATTCTAGTCAGGACTTCGGATAAGTCTTGCACTTTCCCATTACACAGAGACTGGAAAACAAATGTTACTGCTAGTTTTCTTAGAACTTGACCATTATCTCAATTTTCTCAGGGTCCCCTGGGGATGCTGTCACCCTCTGACAACAGGAGGCAGTCTAGAGAACACACCCACATTCCCATGAGGAGGGGTGGGTGATCTTTGGTCATTCAGTGGCTTAGGGATGTTTGTCATCATTTAGTGGGGATATAGGAATACAAGATTAAAAAAAAAAAACAACTATTCATCTCAAATATTTTATATTGGTATGGATTTTTGTATATTGATACAAATTTAAGGTTATTTTTGTTATACCATATATGTGTTTCTACTGTTGTTTAAGGTATTGTACAGCTCATTTAAAAATGTGTTACAAAGTTCTAGTCCTTGAAAGCTATTATTACAAACTATTTAGGATAATTTAAAAATGTAGATTAGTAGTTTGTCATCCATAAAAATCAAGCTTGTAGTCATGTTAGGTATTTTTTCAAAGTTAAACAAATTTTAGATAGCTAGGTGATATTCAAACATTTCAGAGACCTACAGAATATGGCATTTAAGATGTTTAATAACCTAATGTTTCCATGACAATGAGACACATTGGCTCCTGGCGGCACCAATCTTCTTAATAAAGGATGATGAGTGTCAATAACCTCCACATGGAGCTCACTTTCGGTGTGGCACAGCTAGCCACCTGGGCAACAAACTGCTCTTGCCTCAGCTGTTGAGAGTATACTGTACAAATAGACAAGCAGGACACGAAGGAAAAAGACAAGGTGAGATGGTTCTTCAAAATTCCTGCTTAATCCAAGGGTCGGTCAGATATTCTATGATGGGAAACCTCCTTTAGCCAATGACCTTTAAGAAGCTGAGCCAGGTTGGGGCGTGACTTTTTGGGTACCCAGAAAAAACCACCAGCCCGCCCAGCTCTCACTCTCTTGTTCCTGCACTCCACACATTGAGGTTGGACCCTCGTTTCTGTTCTGTGAGTTTTCCCATTTGCAATAAAGAATAATACTGGAATCTTTTGGAGTTATCTTGGAATTATTTGATTCGCGTTTCCCCCCATTTTTTCACATTCAGCTACAATTATAGGCCCATAGGCTGAAGATGGATGCTCCAATGTTGCAAAGGAACCTTAAGTGATTGTCCAGACAGCCAGCTATTTCTGTCATTTCCATAGTTTGTGAGATTGCTTCCTCTGCATTTCCTGTTTACTCAGGTAATAGAATGTCCCTCTCGGATCTCTAATGGAGTTAAAGACAAGACAGTTATAGTTTTCCCTGTTACCAAATTCAGAAAAGAAACTTACATTAAGAGACGTAAAGTTTTAAGGTTGAGAAATACAAAAGCTTAAATTGTTTATCTAAGAAAATGTTTTGAGATCTAAAAAGATAATGTGGGTTTGGCAATAGAAGTTAAGATAGAAAGTAAATTGCATATACAACTTTGGACTTAATTAAGCACGCTAGGATAGGTAATAGAGTATTTTCTCTGAATTTGCCAAAGCAAATGAACTGGATATTGTAAATGTAATTCTTCTTTGATAATTGTTCTTATTGTATATACTCTTACTATGTTAAACCTAAAACCTTTCTTTTTATTTAGACAGAAAGGGGGGAAATGCTACAGAATATTTGTTTACCTATGCAAAGATGTGTTGCATTTAATTATATAAAGATGTGTTGTTGTTTTACCTTGCCTGCCTAAGGAACATGAGTGGTCTAAGAAAAAGTTAAACAGCCAATAGCGAGGGAGGAGGTATGGGCGGGACTTATGGGCAGAAAGTGTAAGTATCTTTATTTGGGAAGCTGGCTGAAAACCCAAAAAAAATTCCAACTACAAGGTAACATGTGGGATGAACCACAAACTCAAAATGGCGGTAGCCTACTTTACCATCTCAGGCATCATCATGAAAAAGAAATGGTGTACACGATGCTATGAAATCTTTACTGCAAAAAAAACCAGTATTCTTGTCAACAAATGAAATAAAACACTTTCTAAAAGCAAGCGTTCAATGACTGAACTGATACGAGCAGACGCTACCAGGAAAACCCATAAAGAATTAAATAAACTCTTCCATTAGCTTTGGGTTTTAATATAAAATCCTGGATAGATATGGAAGTCAAGTAACCACAAGCCATTGGTCTAAAACTAATCTGACATCTCTTGGGATGCTCCCACTACAAGAGACAAAGTAAAACAACCTCGCTGGTTCACCCTCACCACGGAAGGGGTAATACTGACCTCACAGTGGCGAGCAGCACAATACAGCCAAAATTGGGTCAAAGAAAGGGCATTTATGCAGAATATATATATATATGTATATATATATATACATATATATATATACCTTTACGACTTTTACAAAAAAGCAATCTACAGATTCAACACAATGCCCATAAAAACCCCAGCAAAATTCTTCAAAGACCTCGAAAGAACGGTAATCAACTTCATTTGGAAAAGCAAAAAACCCAGGATAGCCAAAAAAAATCCTGGGCAATAAAAGAACGTCTGGAGGCATCACAATCCTTGACTTCAAACTCTACTATAGAGCTACAGTACTGAAAACAGCCTGGTACTGGCATAAGAACAGACAGGAGGACCAGTGGAACTGAATAGAAGACCGGATATCAATTCACACATCTTCCAACACCTAATATTTGATAAAGAAGCAAAAAAATATCAAATGGAAACAAGAAAGCATATTTAACAAGTGGTGCTGGCATAAATGGATATCAACATGTAGAAGAATGAAAACAGACCCATATCTATCACCGTGCATAAAACTCAAGTCCAAATGGATCAAAGACCTCAACACACTGAACCTTATAGAAGAGAAAGTGGGAAGTACACTTGAACGCATTGGCACAGGGCACCACTTCCTAAATAGAACGCCAGCAGCACAGACACTGAGAGAAACAATTAATAAATGGGGCCTCCTGAAACGGAAAAGCTTCTCTAAAGCAAACAACAAGATCAACAAGACAAAACGACAGCCTACAGAATGGGAAAAGATCTTCACTAACCCCACATCAGACAGAGGTCTGATTTCCAAAATATACAAAGAACTCAAGAAATTGGACACCAAAAGATCACATAATCCAATAAAAAAAAATGGAGCACAGACCCAAACAGAGAACTCTCAACAGAGGAATATAAAATGGCTGAAAGACACTTTAGGAAATATTCAACATCCTTAGTCATCAGAGAAATGCAAATCAAAACTACTCTGAGATTCCATCTTACACCTGTAAGAATGGCCAAGATCAAAAACACTGATGACAACTTATGCTGGAGAGGTTGTGGGGAAAAGGGAACACTTTGGCACTGCTGGTGGGAATGCAAGCTGGTACAGCCCCTTTGGATATCAGTGTGGCCATTTCTCAGAAAATTAGGAAACAACCTTCCTCAAGACCCAATAATACCATTTTTGGGTATATATCCAAAGGATGCTCAATCGTGCCACAAGGACATGTGCTCAACTATGTTCATAGCAGCTTTGTTTATCATAGCCAGAACCTGGAAACAACCTAAATGCCCCTCGATCGAAGAATGGATAAGGAAAATGTGGTACATTTACACAATGGAGTACTACACAACAGAAAAAATAACGACCGCTTGAATTTGCAGGAAAATGGATGGAACTAGGAAACATTATTTTGAGTGAGGTAACCCAGACAGAGAAAGACATCACATGTACTCACTCAGGTGGTTTTTAAACATAAAGCAAAGAAAGCCAGCCTACAAACCACAATCCCAGAGAACTTAGACAACAATATGGACACTAAGAGAGACTCACATAGATATAATCTACATGGGAAGTAGAAAGTATAAAAAGACAAGATCTCCTGAGTAAATTGGGAGCACGGGGACCTTGAGGGAGGATTGAAAAGGGGAGGGGGGAGAGGCAGGGAGGGGAGCAGAGAAAAATGTAGAGCCCGATAAATATCATGGGAAAAAAATTTAAAAATAAAAAAAGACTTTTACAAAAATTAGAATTTATTTTACATAAAGAAAAGTCGAAGAGATGAAGCTTGGCTTTCTCTAATTGAGAGATATTTTTCTTCAGTGAACAAGTATTACTTTTTTTTTTCCCTAGCCTCTCTTCTTCACCGAGCACTGTGAACTTACAAAGGTGGATTCATTTGGCACCGTGTGAGCATAAAACTAGCTGTGTGTGCAACAGGAAATGGGTTGAGCAGCTCTGGCATATGCACACTGTGAAAGACATGTAACCTTGAAAAGGCTACTTCTACTGCGGAACAACGACAGGCTACACTATGCCACTAGACACACAGGGAAAAGAGGATGGGTGTCCTTCAAACCTGGGATCAATAGCTCCAAGATCTTTTTTTTTTTTTTTTAATTTATTTATCAAAGATTTCTGCCTCCTCCCCGCCACCACCTCCCATTTCCCTCCCCCTCCCCCAATCAAGTCCCCCTTCCTCGTCAGCCCAAAGAGCAATCAGGGTTCTCTGCCCTGTGGGAAGTCCAAGGACCACCCACTTCCATCCAGGTCTAGTAAGGTGAGCATCCAAACTGCCTAGGCTCCCACAAAGCCAGTACATGCAGTAGGATCAAAAACCCATTGCCATTGTTCTTGAGTTCTCAGTAGTCCTCACTGTCCGCTATGTTCAGCGAGTCCGGTTTTATCCCATGCTTTTTCAGACCTGGGCCAGCTGGCCTTAGCTCCAAGATCTTGCAGAGATACAAAATCTCCAAATGTTCCACTGCCTTGTTTAGAGTTCCATATCTGCAGATGACCCTTATGTCATAGCTCTAGGATCCTGAGAGCACCACAATGTGAGCTGCTACACACGTTTCTATGCTGGTTAGAGAACAGAGAGAAGACTGCACGTGCTCAACAGACGGCCTTCACTTTGGGGACAGTGGCTGGTAGAATCCATGGATATGGAACCCACAGATAAAGACAGAGAGACAGCTCAGTCACTTGGGAAGAGTGTGAGGCTAGTGAAGCTGGAGGTGTGTACACCTGGGTGATGCACACACACATAAGTGCAATGGAGAGCAAGAGTGTTCTTAATGGCATCCTTCAAAGCAACACAAACTACAAGCAGCCTGGCTGTGTGACTGCACTAGGATTCAGTTACGCAGAGGGATGACAAACGGCAGTGAACAACTGCTGGAGACAACAGGTGACCAGCACCCACTTCATCTATGCAGTTAAATGTCAAAGAGTGGTGACTGTACAAATCGACTTTTCTAAAGTCCAAAACACAAGAAATAAAACAGTGCTTGTTGGATGCAAAAGTCATGGTCACAAAGACGGGCAGCGTTTGCATGTGGCAGGAAGGCTGAGGTGACACTGGCTCCACCCCTCCCTGACCTAAGTGAGATCTGTAGCCGGGTTAAAATCATGATTATTCATTCAGCTGCACTTGGTTTCCCTTTCGTGTGTCTTATCCATCACAACGAAAGACGCTTAATAAAGAAAACAGAGTATGTTCAGAGGTCACATCTGTGTCTAAAGTAACTAAGGCAGATTAAGAGAAAGAAATTAAGAGAGGAGACCCCAAAGAACAGAGTACCTGGGAACCCATTTTCCCTGGGATACCCTGTTGCTTAATTTAGGTTCTGGGTTACATTCACCATTACCGACCACAAAACAATTGGTTTTTACTCACATTCAACTTTTCAACATCCACTCACCAAATTCCTGCTGCAATGAAAGTTGCGGTTGTGATGGGCACCAGCGTCGGGTACTTGACATCATATTCTTCAATCCCGCGATACCATTCCAGATAGACTATGCAGTAAAATGCGACTGACAGGCTCACAAACAACAGGGTCCCGCCAAAGAGAAACCAGCTGTGGAGACAAAGGAAAAGAAAGTGCTGACAGCACTGGAGGAAGCAGCCGAGATCTCCACGGCCTTGGTCTTCGGATGTGTGGTCATTCCGTTGCCTCTAAGAGCACTGTATTGAGGTCAGGCCTATGGTTTCAACTTTCTCTCATCCCCAAAGCCCTGCCCCAATGTTTGATATCTACACTGTCTCTGCCACAGAAGGGCATGTGGTCCCAAGCCCCCTACTTACCACTGTGGCTGATCCAAAAAATCATCTGTGTGGAATCTTTTTTAACGGTCACTTGTAGGAAAGTCTAATGAAAGGGCACAAATGTAAAGCTCTGAAAAGCCTATCTTCCCAGCACAGGCTTACAGGCGTCCTGACATCCTGCATACGCATCTATCTACCCGGCAGCACCATGCAGCCGGTAATGAGCATGCTACAGCAGAAAATGAGCTTCTGGAATCAGAAATGCCTCCGCCTCCGTGCCACACCCACCCTGGGCTTGTCCAGGTTGAGTTCTAATTAAGGAAGAAGCGGCTGCTGAAGTGGCAGATTTCTGGTCCTCTCCTCTCTCCCAGCAGGTTCGAAACCAGCTGAGATGTCACTGACAAGATTTGAGGAAAGAATATGGCTTTGGAGAGTGGTAACAAAGCCTTGGTTGACACTAAATCCTACAGACCAACACTTATTCCTAGATTCCAGACCACAATGAAAACCTCTACCCTGTTAGTGTTGCCCCTGCAAAATGAAAGCAAGGAAAACCAAAAGAGTCCGCCTCTTTCAGGAAGAAGACGCCTAAGACAGTGGTGCTGGATTCCAGTTCTTCATCTGCAACTCACTCAGACAATCACAAGCCCATCAGGGAAAGGTGAACACGACGGAAAGATGGGGACGGAGCTTGGTATTTAAAAAAACCCCTCCTCATTGAAGAGTAAGTGACCTCTTCCCCAGGACTTAAACTCCCTCATGCCTCACAGCCTTGACAGCTTGTTCCTTCTGCCTGTTTGGTTTCTCCCACAAGCAGTTTATGATCCGAAGCCTTCCTTGAGGACTGTATTCCCATGATTCAGCAAGACCGAATTCCAGTCTCCATCTTTTATGGCCCTGCTGTTAAGTCCAGTCACCGCTCTTGGCACTAAACACAGCCCTCATGCGCCAGTTGTGACATAACCGCCGTCACCCTCTTTTCTGATATCTGATGGCCTCCAAACTGTTCGCACACGATCCACAACTTCTGCTCTATGGTTGACACCTGGGATGAAGAACAGGGCTCCCCAGTCCTGGGTATGAAGGGCTATTCGACACCAGGACTCAGGCACAATCTCACGACTCCTCCCATTGACCTTCACGGCAACTCTGAGTCACAGCCTCTAATCACCCCCTTCTTAACTACTCTGAAACACACCTTTCTCAGGCCACAGCTCTCACTCCTCCTCTAGTCCTCAGGCTTTTTATCTCCAGCCTTCTGAAGGCACAAGGGACAATTTTAAATCGCATACATTCAGGGTACAATGAGATGGTCTTCTGTATGGAACATCATAAAACGAGTGCTAAAAGCAGCTACTTGACACATCTAGCCCATCACATAGCTAACATGATATATACAGAGGTTGCAGGAAGGGGGACATATGAGAGGGCCATGTAAGACAGGAAGAAGACACTTTTTTTTTGTTTTTTTTGTTTTTTTTTTTTTTTGGTTTTTCGAGACAGGGTTTCTCTGTGGCTTTGGAGCCTGTCCTGGCACTAGCTCTGTAGACCAGGCTGGTCTCGAACTCACAGAGATCCGCCTGCCTCTGCCTCCCGAGTGCGGAAGAAGACACTTAAGATCTGATATACACTGCATCCCCAGAACTTACCAGAAGTGAAAGGCTGCACCCTTCCCCTACGTCTTCATCTTTTCTGTATCAACAGCAGCTGCTCCAACATCACATCTGATAGAAACTAACAATTAACTGGATTTTGGTGTGTGTGTGTGTGTGTGTGTGTGTGTGTGTGTGTGTGTGTGTGTGTGTGTGTGAGTGCGTGTTGCATATAGGCTGTGTGTCTGTTGGAAGCACTTGCCATTAGGAGTATGTCAACATGAGTTGTGTGTTTGCATGTATGTGTGTGTGTGTAGGCCAGAGGTCAACACTGGGTGTCTCACCAGACTTGGAGTTCACTGACTCAGCCAGACTGAGTGGCCAACAAGTCCAGAGATTCCCACTCCACCTACCCAGAACTAGGATTGCAGGCAGACACCACCAAACTGACTTTTTAAAAAAAAAAAAAAAATGTATATTCTGGGAATCAAACTCAGGCTGACATGCTTGTCAAGCACTTCCAACTCAGCCATCTTGCCATCTTTTAACTATTCTGAGAATCAACTGACAAACTATAAGATACCTAACATGAAGCAACAATGGGTTTTTTTTGTTGTTGTTGTCTTTTTTCTTTCTTTGGTTATTAGAGACAGGGTCTCACTATATGGCTTTGGCTGTCCAGGAACTCACTCTGTAGACCAGGTTGACCTTGAACTCAGAGATTTGCCTGCCTTTGCCTCCCAAGTACTGGGATTAAAGTCCTGCACCACTATGCCTGGCGAAACAAGGTTCTCTTACCTATTAGTGTGAAAATTTTCTTTTAAGGTTTTAAAGAAGTCAACATAATAGGTCACAACGATGGATGCCAAAATCCAGAATCCAGAATGAATGTTAAGTCTTGGAAGAGGTTTCTCCTTTTTCCCAGCAGCTTTGGAGGTTTCTGCAAAACACGGGAGATTTTGAGCTTTGAACTTAACTGGGTTTTAAAACCATATAAAGCCATCTCCTAGAACTTTCCAGTACCTAGAATCCCTCCCACTATAGTGCCAGCTCCTTTGGCAAGACAGTCAAGATAAGTTTGTATGGAGGGGCAGAGATGTAGCCCAGTGGTAGAATACACATGCTTAGCATGCATGAGGTCCTGAGTTCTATGCCAAGAACCAAACAAGCAAACAACAAAAACTGCAGATTTACATTTGCTGAAATAGTTAATAAGAGCTCACTATAAAAATACACTCAATATATTAATTATCCCTTCTAAATGATCTTGGAATCACATTTACACCTTCATAATCTTTTGGATATAGCTACCCAGAAGTGTGGGAATTTATTTCACATTTCCTCTAGGAAAGAAAAATATCAAATGTATGGGGATGAGAAGGTTCAGGGGGTAAAGTGCTTGCTGCACAAATATGAGAATCTGAGTTCATCCCCAGCACCCACATAAAACTAAACGTGGCAATGGACGTCTCTACCCACTGCTGGGTCAGAGACAGGTGGATCCTAGGGCCAAGGGAGACCTGGTCTCAAAAAAAAAAAAAAAATGTGGAGCCAGGCGGTGGTGGCGCACGCCTTTAATCCCAGCACATGGGAGGCAGAGGCAGGCGGATCTCTGTGAGTTTGAGACCAGCCTGGTCTACAAGAGCTAGTTCCAGGACAGGCTCCAAAACCACAGAGAAAACCTGTCTCGAAAAACCAAGAAAAAAAAATGTGGAGACTGACAGAGGAAGATACACAGTGTCAACCCCTGGCTCCAAAAGTGCATATACTGATGAGTTTAAGTACACACACACACACACACACAGGAAATGCCAAGTACAATAACAGTTATAGCCAGCTATTTTACACAGACATCAGCTTTTGGGGCAGCTCAAACATGGAATGGCATGCCAGAGCTCTGGTCTCAGACAAAGAATGGCCTACACAGGGATAGGCAAGTCATCTCTCTCTGCCAACAAAAATGAGGGGATTCTAGCACGCCCTCTCTGTATTGTCATAAGCAGGCCACTGGTCTCCAAGTGAGGTTCAGCTCTGGATTCCGAGAGCACTAAGCATTCTGACAGAGTTAGTACTAACACCTGTTCTTGAAGATACTCTCAAAATGCTTATACTGTCGTGTCTTGGCACAATGTTGCCAGTATTTTGTAAAGCTAATAAGTGAACAAAGGTTTTACAACATCCAGATCAAATATCTCTAAAATGAATTGTCTCTCGTCCCTACAGTTCTCCAGCCTATAGGCAACTAACATTATCAGTTCCTATGGAATTCATCCTTATTTTGTGCACCTACAAGCAAAAATACATCATGAGTTGTAGTTTGTACTTTAATGATGGCAGGCCATACATTGTTCTGCGCTTCCCTCCAAAAACCGCTCACAGGGACGTATAAAAGCCTACCTGGTCTATAAGAGCTAGCTCCAGGACAGGCTCCAAAGCTACAGAGAAAACCTGTCTCGAAGAACA